>NW_022170596.1:43825743-43851546 GCF_008802855.1 Photinus pyralis | reverse complement strand
GAAAATTATTTTTTAAGTCTAAAGTGACAACTACTAGGGTGTTACATGATCGCATGTAAAAAAAATTGGAAGATAGCGGGGATCAAGACTTTTTCAAATAAACCGAGGGTTCAACGTGTTTCGCTGGGAGCCACCCCCAAAGAAATGGTGAAATTTGGATTCCTTCTTTAATTTTTTCTCCGCAATCAAAAGAGTTACAAAGATGGGTGGTACGTCCATGAATAGGTTGTCGGATATGCGCTATCCGATATTTTTCTCAAAATTCTTACTACGAAAGGGCGCACCCCTACTTGGGGGTGCGAAAAAATTTTGATTTCCACGAAATTTAGTATCTGCGGGTTTTTGAACATGAAACCACGAATTTGGAATTAGTTTTTGAAAAATGCGAAAATAAAGTTCCATTGCAATTTTTGGCCGGACAACGAAAATGATCAAAGTCAAAGTGTCCCCCGCCTGAGTGATCTAATTTGGCACGTAATTAGGTAACTGAAAATGATCGGTCAAGAATTGCAGTGGAATTTTGTTTCGAATTTTCAAAAACTAACTCCAGATTCGTGATTTTCATGTTCAAGAACCCCAGATTCCAAATTTAGTCGCAATCAGAAGCGACAATTTATGGGTTACGAAGTTATAAATAAGGATCGACTTATGCAGTTTTCTATGCTGTTACGAAAATTGGATAATACCTTTAAAAATTAAAATAAAATTATAAAAACGTTGACTATTTGTATAATTACCATTTTATGGACGTAGAAGTATAACACAATAGCGTCTTATTGAGGTGTTTGGAGAAAATATGTTTTACTTTCCAATTTCAATCTTTTATGTTCTAATTTATAATATTATCGAAATAATTTAGAGGTTCCATGTTTTTCAAAGTTACCTAACGTAATAAATTTAAATATAAATAAATTCTACGGTACCCCTAAATTTTCCATTTTACTTCCTCTGAATTACAAAACGAATGTTACAGTACCGTCTTGTCCTAATTCGATGTTGTATTGACTTCCATAGATGTCGCTAAGACGAGTCCTTGTAATAATGATCGCATTAGTTGTTACCTATATGGAACTTTTCTATATAAAATTGAAATCGCTTTACGTTTGCGTTTCTGGTTTCACCAGTTTTAATTGTTTTGCGGCCAGCCTTCAAAGATGGTCTCAGCTTTCTCCCGGATCCAACGCATTATCACGTAAGTTCACAAATATGACTAGTATCAAAATTCACAAGTATAGCGTCTTGGTCCTCACGAGGAAATCATAAATCATCACTGTTAATTTGTGCGTCAAACTTAGTAATTGGTTAATCTCGCCGGTAGGTAGTTAACGTGAAATTTTCTCGATTATTAACTAGTATTAATGCTTGGTTATTGCGCATGTGATACAAACAAAAAATGTGCTGTCGCTATAGACAATTACGTCATATCTCACGACACTGAGTCACTTAAGTCTTCAACGCAGTTAAAAGTCAAAACCATACTAGGGACTATATGCACAAAATAGAAAATGATTAGTACCCTGCTAGAAGGTACCGTTACATATGACACAAACTACAGCTAAAATTCATACAAAATATATTTCAGGCAGTGTTAAAAAATAGCTATGCATTTTCTTTATCAATCTCAAATGTCATATTTATATTCTTTAGAGCAACTTTACCAAAAAAGGGCACGGCTTTGGGAATCAGCTACGAGCTAAACAAGTTTCCCAACTGAATATCTTCCCTTTGAATAACAATATCTAATTTTAATATTTAGTAGAGGAAAAGAAAACTTGCACGGCTTTTAATAAGGAGATATTATTTTTAAATCCAATTTGCAATTACTCTTAAAGTTTATGGCTGGAAAAATTTGACAGTGATGATTTACGCGTTTTGACACCACCAAAATTATTATTAAGACCCTCCTCCCAACTTTATTATGCAAATTCTCAGCATTAAACTTTTCTAATTCCTAAATGAAGTTATAAATCACATCCACACGCAAATTTAAAGTTAAATTGGATATGAATTAATATCTCTGTTTCGTGTAAGCAAAAGGAAATTACAGGAGAAGTTTTTAAGGTTGATTTTATTTTTGATTATCTTTGGAAAATTTAATCAGTACTGATCGGGAATGGTGGCGGTAACGTCTCCGACGTTTAGATTTATAGTAATAAATCCATCTTTATCAAAGTAATGTTAACAGCACGTCTTGATTGTATATTAACACGCCATTTGTGTATTTAAATTTTAAACCCCGTCGTTACACAAACTTTACGTGAGTTTGTTTCATGAGGGTTCTTCAGAAACAAAGTTCCAACTTTTAAAACATTATTAAATAGGAGACTCCCTTTGCATAAAAAGCACGTAATGCCTTTGATGTACATACATGTGGAAAATTACGTTGGAAAGTACGGTCGTCTGTTCCTATTCCAAAACGTTATTAAATACACACTCCGATTTATTTCTAAGGTGAATAATAAAAGTGTATTATATATGTTCGAGCACAAGACGGAAGAAGTTGTGCGTAACCCAATTACGTAATGGCACTGCTACGTTTATTTTCCATGCCCAAAGTAACGCTTTAAACGCCCGTGGCGTTAAAAACTCCTGCATCTCGCCGTTTCAGATTAGTTAACCGCATTTCCCCATTAATTTATTCGAAATTGCCATAACGTGCCGAAGCACGCTTTTTATATTGATTCGCTCGCCTTTATAATGCAGTTACTTTTAGGCCGAGAATGATAATTGAACTTTTCGTACACGTGACATGTGAAAGCTGTTCTGGAAAGCGTCCAAACTTTTAGCAAACGGACCTCTATAAACCAAGTGTACTGAATTTGATATCGTCTTTTCTTATATGTGGACGTCTCACCATAACTTTTGTTAATACCCTGTTTATTCCTTCCAGAATCGCTGATGCCTGTGTAACCATTTCCATGGACCTGTAGGAATGGATCATGGTTGAAGTAAGTAATATGTATCTTGTTATTGTATTACTCGAGGGACCGTCATGTCATGATAAAGGATTTATCTGGAAAGGTTGACATTAACGCGCTGTTATTAGATAAAAGTGATAAATGCTTTCTTCACACCATTACATTGTAGTGAATTTTCATTTTAGACTACTAGAAGTAGACAAGCCTCTATTTGAAATGCTTTCGTTGATATTATGGTTAAAGAGAAGTACAATACTTAATTTGGGCAGCTAAAACGTATTGTTTCTACATTACTCGCACCACCTCTACAGTTAAACTCGACGGTCCGAACAGCCCACAATCACACATCACCGCCCTTCCATCTTTTGTGCCCGATTCTTTTGGTTTTGTATGCCATTTTCCCGATAAGTACGAGGCCTGATGTGCCGGGGTATACCCACTTCTTTTTCGTTGACTGAACCCTTAATTTTCGGTCTACTACGAGCGAACGAATAAGTGATAGTACTCAGAATCGTTTGGCTACGGATCGAACTGGTGTTAAGGGCTGGGATGGCCTGCGATTTAGCCGCAGTTAAATTGTCTGTGATACAGATAAGTATGAGAAGACTGGACCATCCTAACTTTTCACCAAGCAGTCTTAATATCTAGCGACGAGCTTCGTGTAGTTGATCTAGGATCGTTGAAATGTATGGTAAAGGATAGGCGTCTTTAAGTGTACATAAGACAGAGACTTGTTATACATAAGAGAGTCAAAATCTTAACTTTAAATAAGGGTTGTCCATCAGCGACTTCATTTATGCGTTTCTTTTGAGGCAATTAGACCTCCAAGGATACGTGCAATTAAATTCAATTAATAAATGATAAATGAAGGGATAATACCTTGAAGTACTTTGTGATTCAAAGTTCATTAGCAGTGTCAATAATATTGCACATTTACTACTTTACGCATTTGAGTATTATTGACTCTCTAAATTACGCATTTCTACTAGACAAGTTGACTCTATTATAAAACTTTACTCACTGTTCCCTGGAAACCCACTCCTTTTCTTTAAAAATGTGCTTAATTTAAAAGTCACTCTAGTGTCTAGTCGGACGTAAATCTATTTTGACAGTTTTTTTATGAGTGAATATCCGTCTTCGTGATTTTTGTTGTTTTTAAGGCAAATAACAACAATATCGAACTAATGTCTAAAAATAGCCCAACTACGAAAGGATTCTCATTTCTAAGTATTAATTCATATTGAATGGTCTAGTAGTTTTAGTGCAAATTTTGCACAATAACTGCCAAATAACTCAATCTATTTAACACATCTGTTGCGAAAACGACAAAACGAAGTAAATCTGTTGGGAAGACCGAAATGTGCTATATAATAGGTAATCATTGAATGATTATGAACACGCAAATGACGAGAAGAGAAGAGCAGTTGTCTTTCTTTGGATCAAGGGTGATGTGACGAAAAAAGAAGAAAGGTGAACGCTATTCTTTTCCTGTAATAATAAATCACAGGGTCGTTTGCAAATCTCAACATGTGGTGTTGTTTCGCTTTGTATGTTCGCTACCAAATTTCCCGCTTAGTTTAGTTTCTTTCTGTTACCAATTTTTTTCCGTTTGGGCATTTTTTATTCGAAGGTTTCTCCTGTTTAATATGGCAGGTCACACATCCGGACTGCAAGTTACGGTTAGTTAAATTTAATGTTGTAGTTAACCAATTTAAGATGACATTAGCATTTAAATTTTAATATGTCAACCATTAAACATCAATTTCTCCTGTCAGTATATTACGTAAGACATTATATTTAACCGAACTTATGCAGCATGCTTTCTAGAATCTTGGTTAACTTCACCATTTCCGCCACGCCACTGACCTTGCAAGGCGATGTTATTTGTAAGATTAATGACGTATTTTAGTTGAGCATTTTCCACTCCTTTTGTGCGATCTCTCAATAATCAGTTGCCACGTTACGGGGGCGTTAGTAATCCCGAAAGGCATTCGAGGTCTCACCCGAGTACTATAAATGCAGTAATAGTATGAGAAGACTGATCCATCCCAACTTTCCAGTAAGCAGACTTAATATCTAGCGACCCTAAGTAACGAGCGCCACGCAGTTGTTCTAGGATCGTTGAAATGTGTGATAAAGGATAGGCGTCTTTGAGTATAACAGAGTTCAATTTCCTGTAATCGATAGGAACCTTCCTTTTTTGGTATCTAGCAGATGCGTGAAGCCCATCCACTTTTTTATGTTTCGATAATCCCCTGTTCGAGCATTTTGTCGATCTCGTCATTAAGAATTTTTTGCTTGGTTGGACTCCCCGAAAAGTACTCAATGCGAACTACGTCAGATGAAAGCGTAATTTCTTGATTTCCTACGGTGGTTAAACCAAGTGAATTCCCCGTGGATCGGGACTGGTCGCCCAGCAAATTATTCAAAGCTTGTCATTCGGGTATTGTTTACACAAGCCCTTTCTAGAATTGCGAACGATTTAAATGTTTTGAGCCCAGACAATTATTTTGTTATCTCTGTGGATCTAAAGGCTCCACCGCCCGAAACTGTCGGGTATGTACGGGAAACGGCCGTTCATTTTATTAACCAAATTTCAACTTGTACCATAGCAGATGGATCTGCTTCTCAATCTAACGGTTATGTAATATCTCCAGTCACCATACGGTTAAGGAACATCATTCTGGGCTGAATTAAATCTTAAAATAAGGCAGGCATAACCAGCAAGTTCAAAATGATGCTCCTTGATTGTATGGCGAATGGAGATCTTACATAACCGATAATAATTGGCTGGGTGGGTATAGAAAACAAAAATTTTCCTGTAAGTATATTACGTATATAAGATATTATTTTTAAACTTTCGCAGGATGCTTCGCCTAACATCTTAGCTAACCATTTAATTACATGAAATCATTGCCAATATTATGGTTTGTACTCTACGGTTTTAAATGCTAGTTTTTAATAAGCAATAACCAATATTCAGAGTGCGTAATTGCAAATTTTCTGATCTTCCTAAACCTTGTCTAAGCTGCATGCAGATGTGAGCATTGTCCCCACGAAGCTCTTTCTATCCACGGGATCTGCTAGCTTCAACTTCAAGAAGTCTACGCCTCTGCCACCGCTCGTCCTATAAAACGGCATGCCAATATTTCAACTTAAGCTTACCTGAACCCTTTGACCTTATTTCGGAAACTTTCACTCGGAAATCACGGCGAAATAAGTACCTCAAATTTCGACGACATACATTTCTCAATATGTACACGCGGTAATCCTCAGAACGCTATTCCTTCTTTAAAAATTAATGGTAGTTGTATTGTTCTGCAGAGATATTCCTGGAATAAAATTACCTTTGAAGTACATCAAAGACTTTTCGAATTTCTGTCGTCCGCTCATATCTATCTTATGCGGCTTAGAAAAATAGCAAATATAGAGCGACGGCTAAATTGGGAAAGCACTGCTTTTACATGCTCGATTTAAGATACCCTTTTGTGAAAAAAAAATGCACAGCCAACTATATAAATCTAGCTTTATTGTGGAAACATTTGGAACGGAGGAGGAAATCACTTACTTAACAATACAGTGTAACCGAATTAGTCACGTATGTTATAGTTTTTGTTTTTAGTTTTTCTAGTGGAAATCGCCACCAGCTATGATGTTTTGACAACAAAGTTATACGCATTCTATCGTCGAAATCAATTAAGAATATTTCAACGTTTGCCCACCTGTGGTTCTCACATGGTCAAATTGATGTGGATGAAAAGCGTTTTTTTAGTGGAACACGTTTCAAGCAGTTCATTGAACATTGGACTGGAGTAATATAACGCGCTTTCTGCGTTGCAAAAAAATTTAGAAAAGAAATTTAGAGATTGCTACGTTCACTTTAGGGAAATGTAACAAAATTACCTTGAGATAAGCACACGGTAAGCTCAGGCAAAGTAGAGACGGGTTGCGGTGAGTCCAGTCGATTCATTTTCCCTTTGAGATTACTCTCCTCCGACAAACCGTATTCGAGATATTCGCTCTTAAAATTTTGACATCACTTGCGTATGCAAAAGTTGGGACCAAATGGTTGTTATGTAGGTTTTTTTTTAAATATCAAAATATTATATTTATGAATTTATGTAAAAGTTATCCACGTTTTACTTTCAAAAACAGAATCTTAGGAAACAATTCTTGGGGGGTCCTCCCATTAAGAGAGCGAAATTTGATGGTCGTCTAGCACACCTGCAAGGTATAGGCTACATATTGCAAAATTTCAGGACTCTAGGGCCATTCCCCTAGAAGTAGTTCAAACGGCAGAAGTGAATCCGGACGGACGGTTCTTAAAAAATGTGCTAAAAAATAGTAATAGTAAACCGGATAGGAGCCACTTGGTGTTTAGTAATTTGAAAGGGAGGAGAGTATACTTACCAAAAGGGGCAAACTAAGAGATCCTTGTTCAGGTCTTGACAAGGTAAACAAAATAAAATACTTCCTAGGGATAGAACAACCTATTCTCGGCTGTTATTAAAAGAAAACTATTTAAAAAAAACATTGACAAGAATTGTTGTCACAATTGAGGGTGATCTCAAAAATAATACAAATAGGTCAAATAGATCTGCAATGCCAAATATTCAAATTTATTTAATTTTTAGTAAAAAGGGGATCAACACGTAGTCCGAGAAAGTATTGATATCGAAACATGCTTCCGCAGAACACAACGGAGCTATAATCGTTAAATGAATATCAAACAAAGGTAGTAATTGCAATTCGCATTGTATCGAAAACCAATCATTTCTCCATTATGAAGCAGCCAAAATATTTATTTGAAAGATCTTCTTAACTTTTGAATAGATGGCTCCATCTATTGTTGGCATTTTAACCACAAAATTTTACGGCGCAGTGGTTGTCGATTATTGTCCACTTTCATTTTCGTCGGCCTTTTGTAAGCCGTAACACTTCGCTTGAACAATCAGATGAGGCGTTAGTTTAGAACGCATGGAATTTGAATTGCCATCATCCATATTTTATTAATCCTACCATTTTCCATAGACAAATTGTTGTTGCATCTATAATAATGTACATTTTATGACATCAACGAAGAAGGTTACCTTTGATTTCTTTTAGGGTTCCAATTGTTAGTTTTAATATTAGTTCAAATTCAGTTTGATTCTTTTAATTCTTCAAATTCTTCAGATCCAATAACATTTGAGGAATTCTTCCATTTCTCAGAAATATTTCAATTTTTGAAAGTTTAGGTATATTTTTGGTGTGTCCTCCAGTTTTTTCAAATCCTTTAACATCTTCAAAATCCTTCATGTACTTCGGATTTTTCGGTTCTTAATAGTAAAACAGTCTCTCTTTGTGAGCATTTGGGACGCTATACGGGTTCTAACCGTACTAATAACTTTTGAAGTATTTTTTCAGGTTTAATAGAGTAGAGATATCATGACGCCCGTGAGACTATTTAAGAAAAAATCTTTCTAGAAACCTTTCCAACAAAATTTGACGTACTTATTTGACGAAATCCATTTTTATAAGGCTTTTTGAGAAGATTCCTATACTTTCAGATTTCAAGTATATTACACTGATGGGGTTACACAAAACATGATGGAGGTAAGTTAGTATCTATTCCCTTTCCATTATTGATTCATTGCTTATTATACAATTCTAAAACGTGATTTACAGCGACGGAGAAACATTAATATTATCATCACACTAATTATACCGCATATCCTCATTTCCCACAGTCGAAAATCGCTTGATGGAAACGAGGTCTCCGTTTCGATAATCACCTGGCAATATGCAAAATGTTTATGCATAAAATGTAAAACGCGAGTTTGAAGTTCTCGTAAAGCATAGCGCTCGCGGAATTATTTTCAAATTGAATATCTAGAAATTGGAACCGGGGGTGTTTGCGAAATGTGCCTATCTATTTTTCTTTTATATTCTTTGGTTCGTTCCCATTCTTATTTACATGATTCGATGCAAATGGATTCCTTAAGATGACATTTATATTGCAACTTACAAGTTTATGTTACGAAAAAGAATGACTGTTCGTTAAAGCACGAAGTGCACAAGTCATCCTTTACAAAACGTGAGAAATGGCGTCATAAATTTTAAGTTCATCGACGCAAAAAAGCGTTTTCCTAACACTAAAGCTGTGGTACTTATTTTCTGAATAAAAAACAGGAAGTTCGTGCGTTGTCTTAAAAGAGCAAAAAAAAGCATCATGTAAACAATCCCTGTGATTGGTTAGGCGCCGGGGTGGGAAACAGACCGCAATAATCCTTATTTCGTAGCCTGACCCCGCAATAAATGGTCTTACAACACCACGGGCAACGGTCTGTGACTGCTTCCGGACACCAGAGTCACGCTTAAATTTGATATTTCAACTTTTCAGAACATTTACAGCGCGATTTATGCACGGAATTAGGGTTGCTGGAAACCATCTATCGATCACGGGCTCAATCACTTTCACGACCTTCGAGAACGCTAATTAATAACGGAAAACATTTGCATTGGATCTCCTGTACATTTCCCCTATTTTCCGTATTTTTCAAGTGAACTTTCTATTAGGAAACTTTTTTGGAATTGGAAAGTTTTCCAATTACGCCTACCCATGATATGTTTCTATATTACTCTGTGGCGATATTTTAGACAAACGTAATATGAGAAAAGTAAGGTGTTATTATCGAAATAAATTTGTTTGTTGAAAAGCGAAACAACGCTACCCTCTTTTGTGAATAGATGGCGATACGTAATTAATTAGTAGACAGCACCTGAGACAGTAATTGGTCAACGTGAGGAGGGAGTTGAATAAAGTAGGTACATACAACAAAAAAGCAAGAGAGAATAAGTTTGGCCGCCACTAAGGTTTAGAAGCGAACTTAGAACAAATACGTAATTTTGAAATAATGAGGATATAATAAAACGTAAATTCGTTGCCACCACCAGTAGGTACCTACCTCACGACAGGCCTTGAATTAATATCTATCAAATGAAAATTTTTTGCTGTCTATTGTGTCCTGCGAAGAAGGCGTTGCCCCACTGCAGGGGATCAAATCCAAATGATTGCTGACTATTTCTGCTTGCAACTTATCCATGTTTCAGGCCGCAATACCGATTGCTGTGTAAATTTACATAGTGTAGACGATGGTTACTTTACGGACATTAAAAAGAGAGGTAAGATATGTTGTTAAATAGAGGAAGCAGTGTTTTAACGTGCCCATTCGCCTTTCGCTTTTGGCCGTTTGTGGGAAGTCGGGTGAGTTGTAGTTGGTAAACTTTATAAATGAAAGTCTGTTGAATTAAGGGATTGTCAGTACGTCAGTTGAAAGTAAATAATAGAGTTTATTATTATCGGGACAACATTTGTATAAAAGATAATTTTCAAAACAAATTATACGAAAAGACGTAAAAACATAATAAAATAGTTGGTGCCAAAGCGAGATCCACTACGGTTCTAGAAGAATCCATACCGTCGACTTCAGGCGAGAGGGGAAAAATAAATGGTCAAAACGTATCCATTACGTATGCCCGCGAAGGTTTCTGACGTAGCAAACGGAGGCGGGGTGAGGTGATTGCGCCACCGCCGTCGCAACTGAGTTTATGCCCATTCGAGAGACTGATAAGCGATACGAAATTCGCCGAGTCTGTTAGTTATCGAATAAATGTGTTTTTGTGTCAAGACCCGTATTCATATAGTGTAAGAATTCCGCCCAATGGGTTCGTCCGAATTCTCCCAAATTTGTTTGACGTTAATACTTTGCCCACATACATACCTCCGAACGACTCAAGCATTCGTTTATTTTCGCGGGTATTTACGCAGTATACTGTGGGAAGCCGTACACACTAGAAAATATGCCGAACGAATTCTTCACGAATTTCTTTTGATATGCCTCCAGGTGAGCGAAAACGAGAGAATGCTAACATATTCGTTCGCCTGTGATTGGTTGTACGTACATTTGTTCGCTACATGAATACGGGCGTTAAAAGAACAGTTTCGCACTAGAACTCGCACTAGAATGAGCCCAAGTTACGACCCAGGATTTTAAGTGTTCTATGTTGATTATTTGTGTGAGTGACCGTTTGCCATTTTACACAACACAGTATTTCAAATTATTTAATACGTATCTAAACAAACTAAGTCTAGGATCAATCCGGTAGTGTATCAGGTTTAGGAAGTTTTAGGGGAAGTCTAGTTAAAACTGATAGGTACCCTCAGCAAAACAATTTATCTGAATTTCTCAATAGAACTGCCAAAAGTTTATTGGGGAAGCTTTCAGAACTTTTAAGGGAGTACCTTCTACTATAATGAGAACACAGCATTTATCTCCAACATTGCATGAGTAGGTATATACTTAATTGCACTTGCGATGTAAACAATGCTCTATACTTCTTGGTCTTTAGCGCATTTTTACAAATAAATGGCCGTTTGCACCGACAAATTTAAGTGGAGCTTAGCTTAAAATCCATGGCAACCATTGTCTCAATAATCGTTGCCATGGATTTTAAGTTACGCTTCAGCTAAGCTCCACTTAAATTTGTTGGCGCAAACGGCCATTACTGTCTGGTATTCAGAAACTTAACTAACTCATAGTTATTTTTATGAAATTTTTTAAAAAGTGAAATTAGAGAAATAAAGGGGAAATTTGAATTTTCCATTTAAGGATTTCATTAAAAAGAACCCAGGGCATTGAGACATTAATGCGTGGGGACCCCTTCTCTCAGCTCTGGAAAATATCCTCACCGCTGTAAGGCCTCCCCAGTTTGGGGAATCCGAGGTTTACACTCCCTACCTAAACTTTTGTGACGAAGAAAATCTGGAAGAAAAGAAATAATCCAGCATTACGGCTCCAGTTGCTCTCGGTGGTATGGGTGGTTCAACGATACTAAAAAAAAAACTGCTCAGGGAATTTAGGCGGCACTAATTTTCGGTAAATCCCGCCGTACAGGAAAAAACTAGAAACCTGCTCCTGGTGATCTGGAAATGCACGACGAAGGGTAAAATTATAACGAGGAGAAAATAGAGAGAAGTAGCGAAATCGGTATTTATTCGGAAAAATCAAGGTTTGTAACTAACGCCGGTATTGCAGGGAGAATGATGGTGAATAAGAAATGGCAGTGGAATGATAACAGGCAATGCAATAAAAGAACGGTACGAGATCTCGTCTTACAATAAGGCACAAAAACTTGACTCAAAATTAATTAAACGGATGTAAGATGACTGATTTAATGTAATGTTTTTTTTGTAATAAACTTAACAGGTTTTTAGGCAATGATAAATGAATAAAGGTACATTGGAGGTTGCTTAGCTATTGTTCCTGGCTCCTGAAGTTGTCCAGCGGTTGTTCGGCAGATTCGGTGAGGTTGTAGATCAGTGGCTAAATACGGGGAAAATGATAGGGAGGAGGGTAGAAGGGATCAAATGGAAAAGAAATTTGAGGGGTATCGATAAAAGACTGAAGACGGGCGACGAAGACTGAAGACGGACGACTGAAGACTGAAGACGGAAGACTGAAGATTTCGTAGCAGTAGGTACAGGCATAACAGATATATACAGAGTGGCCCAACGAGAAGTATACAGAGGGCTTTTAGGGTATTAAATTTAGAAATTTCGAAAAATCCTCAAACACGTCAATTTTGTATTCGAGAGGGACAACTTTTGGAATACAAATCACGAACCCAAGTCTTGACCCCTCTACGTAGGGAGCTTAACCCCTAAAATTTTAAATGGAATCCTATGGCAAATGGCACATAGATTATTTGAAAGCCAATTTAATCGTAATTACTAATCTGTTCTGCTTTTTAAATTCTATTGATTCGTTTCGGAGATATTCGCATTTGAAATGGTTTTTTTCCCCTGATTTAAGTCCTTTAGATTATTTCTTGTGGGGATATTTAAAGAATAAAGTTTATGCTACTCCGCCCCGAACATTACAAGGGTTGCGAGCACGTATAACCATAGTGTAAGAATAGAATACACTATGGTATAACTCAACAATTTCGAGCGATTACCGCTGAAATCTTGCAACATCTACGGCAGCGGTTTGAAGCAAATCTTTATTATTGCATGGAAGCAGGCGGAAGACAATTCGAGCATTTATTGAAATAAATGTTGTCTGTTTAAAGTTATTTGTTATTTTTTGCACAATTTAAACCTTTTTTAATACAAGGTGACTTAGATCGCATTTGTTTTGGTTTATTTAGAAAAAACCATTTCAAATGCGAATATTTCATAAACGAATCAATAGAATTTAAAAAGCAAAGCAGATTTGTAATCACGATTAAATTGGCTTTAAAATCATGTATGTGCCATTTGCCATAGGATTCCATTTAAAATTTTACGGGTTAAGCTCCCTACGTAGAGGGGTGAAGACTTGGGTTCGTGATTTGTTTTCCAAAAGTTGTCCCCCTCGAATACAAAATTGACGTGTTCGAGAATTTTTCGAAATTTCTAAATTTAATACCCTAAAAGCCCTCTGTATACTTCTTGTTGGGCCACTCTGTATAACAAATAAGAACTAAAAAACAAGGCCCTAAAACAAAGACCCAAATTACAAAGTAAATCTAGCAGGAAAAGCGAGGCGAAAAGGCTACCTACAAGATGGTGTGGGCCTTAAACGTAGAAACAATATTTATTATATAAACGAAACGTAGAAGATTTTGAAAAAAAAACGAACAGTAATACCAATAATTAAGGAACATAAAAAATTAGCGGGAAAAGAAGAATAGATTTTTGAAAAGAGAGGGAAAGAAAAGCGTAATTTAGACGAAATAATAACATACGCCATGAAAATGAATCAGAGGCCTAACATTGAATAAAATGTTTTACACATAAGCTTAGAAAATTAGAATAGTGAAAACAGTAATGAAAGAAGAAGCGTTTAGAGCGTGAAAAGGACGATAAAATTGTAAGAAGAAGACCAGAACCGAAAGAAGCGAAGAAAGTAGTAGAAAGTAGTAAAGAGCGTACATATTTGTGTACCTACTGATATTTTGTATACAAAGCTAAGTTTGTTATGTTTAAGATTGTTATTATTGATATGTGGGGGGTTGTAGTTCGACCTTTGAAGGAAGGCGAAGCCGTATTAGGGTTAAACACGTCTTCATATTGTGTGGTAAAAAACCATTTTAGCACGGTGTGGCAAACTCCAAAATTATAACAGAAATTGTACAGAAGAGACTTGTAATAAATTTCAGTTCTTACTCATATGAGAAATAAAGCTAATTTCTCATCGAGAGGAATGGATTTCCGCATAACCGTATCTTTTTTTCGAAGAAAATTTCCACTCTGCAACGTTTCAAAAACGCATCGTGAGAAGGAGATCTTAGAATCGTACATAATATAAAATACAATGAAAGTCGTGCACAAATCGAAAAATCAAAGCATGCGGTGCGTCTGGGCCCGCCAGTGACGTCACTACACGCGGCGAAAAAATTCAGTGATCTAGCAATCCTGTATTATATAGCATCCTTGCACTTTATCTATCCTTACGATTAAAGAACGGTTTAGTCTACTCATTCAAACCTATTAAAATGTCAATTTAAAATTTATGCTATAAAATACAATAATTAACACAATTATTATTTCAATACCGTCAACATGGATATTCATAGGTAAGTACTAGGTGACTAGGATTTTTGAATCTTACGTCACATGCTTGTCATTTATAACACAGGGCTCGCCTTTAGTGAAAATAACTGTATATCGGTCTAAAAAAATTTGGTAACCACTCAAATAAACACAAAAAAATAAAAATAATCGTTATCTTAATAAAACATAGGATAGTCCGAGTTCACGTATTCCAAGCTGATTTGGCTGACATGTTCGTAGAGTAAATTAACACCAAGATAACTATTGCTATAGGTATTTCCTAAAACTTTATGTTGGCGTAGTGCAAATCTTTAGACTACGATTTGATAAGGCTTCACTTTAGTATATAAATGTAGAGTAGGTACGACTTTTAGATTCCATGAAAAAATGAACTTCCTTCTTTATGTTCTGGTGGTAATATTGATGGCGTTTCAAATAACGTACTGCCATCTTTCATGCAGTTGCGTCTCTGCATCACTGTGTGTTCCAATTCCTGGCATGTCCGTATTTGTTCGGTAAGCTATACGTTTCTTTACACCTTTAACACCGGCAGACGCGAGGTATAAGTGTTTTAAATTAATACACACTTTAATTTGATATTACCTTAATAATTAGTTAAAATCTGAGGATCCTATACAATTAAACAAACAACTAGTTATTTACCTTCCATTGTCTATTATTACCATTATGTTGTCCCATATCGGATGGTATTGCAATTTTTGTTATTGTCAAAATTACTGGAAAAGCAAAAAACTGAATCTGCGATCTATTTGCTTTCGATTTGTTGGAGCTGCTATTGCATATAACAACGTCACAAAGCTTTCCATCCGGTATCTAATACCCTATATTGATGTCTGTGAAGTTGGCCTGGATAAAATATCCCGGCAGCATCGCACCATGCTAGATCGTTAGTGCTTTGTTAGTGCTCGTTAGTGCCTCACAAGTTAACATAAGGGCTCAAACCGTTTTCTCAAAATAAAAATTTTTTTTGTTCGGGCCAACTTCACGTTTTCCCGGACAATGACTTCAATTTGCATCCAATTTTGTAGATCGTTAGTGCTTTGTTAGTGCTTATTAGTGCTTCATAATTCAACGTTAGGACTCAAACCGTTTTCTCATAATACCTTTTTTATTTGTTCGGGCTAACTTCACGTTTGCCCGGACAAGGACTCCAATTTGCATAAAATTTTGTAAATCGTTAGTGCTTGGTTAGTGCTTGTTAGTGCTTCATAATTTAACGTTAGGACCCGAACAGTTTTCTCAGAATAAATTTTTTATTGATTCGAGCGAACTTCACGTTTTCCCGGACAATGGCTCCAAGTTGCATCAAATTTTATAAATCGTTACCTAGTGCTTTGTTAGTGCTTTAGAATTCAACGTTAGAACCCAAACCGCTTTCTTAAAATACATTTTCCTGTTGGGGACAAACTTCATTTTTGACGTAGTTCTTTTCACATTGGCATGCAGCGCGATGCATCTATACGTACCGTCACCGTTCCGTTACCGCACCGTCAACGAAACGTACAATATTCTCGTTTACAAATTTTGACGGGCCGGACGGTGACATAACTGTATAGTCTATAGCTACTATATATACCACAACTGACTCGTCCGCCATTTTGGAGCCCACCGACAATTGACGCTTGCAAAACACGTGCTTCTCATGACAGTAAGTTACCTTGGCAACATAACACAACATAACGATCAAACAACAGCGTAATATCTTACAGACTGTCAGTGGGCTCCAAAATGGCGGACGAGTCTGCTTTCTTAATCAAATGCTGTAGTGCAGCCTGAATATGTCTATAGCCTTAGACTAGAAAAGAGAGAGGACAGGTAATACTTTCGATAAAACTGTGGCCATTTGTCACCTGCCAGTGTCGTAACATACGAACAGCATTGTTGGGTGATAAAAATTATTCCTTTTATAGGAATTTATTTATTTATTAAAACAGTAGTAGAATTAATTATTTTGCTGATTGTAATAGTTGAGAATTATATACCTATTTAAAATAATTCAAATTGGCCAATAGAAAGCCTTTAGAACGACGCGGTACACTCCGTGCTCCCTGAAAGTTCCATTAAGTGATTTCAAATGATGAAAACTATTAACAACATATTTTGCTACATATCATGTAAGGCAAGTACTGAATAAAAACGCAAAACGTAAAAATTATGAAAAAGACGGTTTGCTCTAAAATTTACCAAACAAATTTTTGCCTTTGAAACGAAATTCCGGCGCTATGGCAATGGACTGCAGGACATTAGGACGCGGACATTGGACCGCGCAAGACAGTAGACCGCAAAGGGAATAGACCGCAAACGATAGGCCGTGGACATTAGGACGCAGACATTGAGACGCGGACAACGGGACGCGGATATTAGGACGCAGACATTGGGACGTGGACATTGAGACGTATTTTGCAAGCGTCAATTGTCGGTGGGCTCCAAAATGGCGGACGAGTCAGTTGTGGTATATACATATAGTAGCTATAGACTATACAGTTACGTCACCGTCCGGCCCGTCAAAATTTGTAAACGAGATAATTTTACGTTTCGTTGACGGTGCGGTAACGGAACGGTGACCGTACGTATAGATGAATCGCGCTGCATGCCAATGTGAAAAGAGCTACGTCAAAAATGAAGTTTGTCCCCAACAGGAAAATGTATTTTAAGAAAGCGGTTTGGGATCTAACGTTGAATTCTAAAGCACTAACGAAGCACTAGCGATTTATAAAATTTGATGCAAATTGGAGTCTTTGTCCGGGAAAACGTGCAGTTCGCTCGAATCAATAAAAAATGTATTCTGAGAAAACTGTTCGGGTCCTAACGTTAAATTATGAAGCACCAACAAGCACTAACGATTTACAAAATTTGATGCAAATTGGAGTCATTGTCCGGGCAAACGTAAAGTTAGCCCGAACAAATAAAAAAGGTATTATGAGAAAACGGTTTGAGTCCTAACGTTGAATTATGAGAAAACGGTTTGAGCACTAATAAGCACTAACAAAGCACTAACGATCTAGCATGGTGCGATGCTGCCGGGCTATTTTATCCAGGTCAACTTCACAGACATCCTATATTGATACCTACTTAAGTAACAGTAAGTATTCAATCGAATTATAATAAGTATTCGTAATAGATTCTTCAGCACTGTCTGACAATTAACTACTTACACAGTTTAAATATAACTGTCAAAGTCAACGAAAATTTAAACACCAAACGAATGGGACTTCCGGATTCTCGATGACGCGTCTCTCTAAAGTTACGAGGCAACCTACTCTCTCTACTAACCTTCAGCCACTCCTCCAACAATTACCGCCAGATTTGAAATCAATTTTACTTTCAATGTTTGTAGTTGAAAATTGAAATCTGTAATCTGCCATTCCGTTTTTCTGTTTACATAGTCGTTTACTTGCGTAAATTGCCATTGATCTCATTTATACGAAAAAAATAGTTTTTCTAAAGACGCATCTGTGCAAGGATGAATGTAGCAGGGCTGCTTTTTCTCCACCGAAAAAACGATCTTCAAAGCACTTATCGATTCAAGATAAAACGAGCATTTTGAATATCATCAAAGCTTCTCAAGACAACCCAGAAAACTTGACAACAGAAAACGTAGAGTTTACCGCAAATGCAGCAGGTATTTTTCGTTTTTGTAGACATAAAGATTTATTTATATTAGGTGTGAGTGTCGCGAATGTTTACAAGATTCTACCCGAATATAAAACAACCTACGAACTTCACGCGCCTGAAGTATATCACAGACCGAATGCAATTTTGGACAACATCGATGCTGAAACTAAAAATTGGAGGAATGCAATTCGGCATGCCCAAAAATGTGGCAAACTAATATCGTAATGGACATCTTAGTGCAGCCTTTGGTATAATCAATGTGGGAGATGACTCGTCCTCCACTGAATCAGAATTCTGATTGAAGGCCGTGTAATCTTGAAATTGTGATGAATCTTTCTTTATACCAAACCGATGCTAATGAGAAAATTTATCACGACTTCTTGTATTCATATGAACTTTTGATCGTTTTGTGGGTGTATGACTGACGCTTATATTTTGCGAGTGACCACTATTTCTGTTCAGCGAACCGATTATAGCAAACAAATCTGAATCAAAACAACGGCATCCCTCGATCAAGTAGACAGTTAATAGCTTTGCTCTTCATTCTTGAGTAAAGAATATTCTTCTGCACTCTGCACCACATAAAGCTCTCCGTCCATCCATAGATGCACGTTGAGCATATTGGCGCCAAGGTGCTTACTTTGCGTAAACTACTCACAAATCACAATTATCTCGTTTGAAAGCGATTCTGTAGATAACATCTTTTAGAGACCGATGCAAAATATTGTCAGAGCAGATAAATTGCAATTTTACATGCACAATTCAATGTATTTGCACTCTCTATAGTTAATTTCGTGACCTGCAATAAATGTTCGGTCCTGTCTTGTTTCGATAATGAATTTATGTAACAATATTCGACATTTTATAAACATCGAACGCTTCACGCAAAAATTACATTATCAACATCAGTGCTTGTTACAATGGAACAATGTTCGCTACATGAAAAAAAGTCTAAACCAGGAAAATTAATCAATTTGGGCGGAGGAAGAGGAACCGGTTTTATTTTATACCGGTAAAGGAAAAATGTCGTTAGATCCCAAGCCTGAGCTGCAACGATAATATGTAAACCACACCAAAGCAAACGTTAAATATTGGCATGGCAGGCACCTGCATTCCCAAATAAACAAATCTTCATTTCTGTTTAATATTCAAGTGGAGCTAAATAAGTTTAGTGTTAATTTAATAGTGAAGCTCGGAAATCCCCCATCCGTTAAATATAAAACCCCAATCTGCCATAAACAAGCCACTGAAATTAATTTTCCACGAAACATTGGTAGGGAGTTCGGTGATGTATAGACGGTTACTGTAATATACTAAAAAAAAATAAATTCAACGAGGTTGTAATTAAAAGATGTCGTTCGGATCAATAACGTTAACATAGTAATCCTTTCCGGTTGAGACTGTAAATTAATTAGGATTACGAGCTTTGAGCCCCTTGAAATGCCAGAAAACTGAAATTTAAGGGAAACCCGACGTGGTACAGCTTAATCCCCACTTATTTATAATTACCTTAAGTTGACGGCAGCATCTTTTCCTTGTTATTGAAGTGCTTATATTTTTACGTCGAATAAAGTTTGTTTATAGGTAATAAAATTGGAATACATTACGTAATCATATTCCTTCCCAAAGAACAGTCAAATTTTAATTATGCCTTCGGAATCTCGTTTCTGAAACGCCAACCCTGAAACGAGGAAACTGAAATATGTAGCATCTTGAGTAATTACAGATACGTAAGAGCACGGTGATATAAACTTAAAAGTAGGTTAAGTAGTACAGATGTAAATATACATCATTATCATTTATTTAAGTCTAATTTTATTTTATTGTATTGTAACAACAAATTTTTATCAATTTGAATGTATTATTTTTATTTCTTTCTTACTTTTTGTTTGTGCTTTAGAAAAAATAAACTTTCTTTGTCGTTTCTTTCTTTCTTCTTTCTATCTGTGGTAGTAGTGCCTTTTACAGAATCATGTTTGTCTAAGGCGCCCTATAGACGTACGCTTTTGTTCGCGTGTATGTAGATGCACTCAAAAACGCATATACGAATCCGAACACTACCACTGAGCCTACCACTTCTCCTTTTCCACTGCCTACAGACACAGTTACAATTTCGTAGTATCTTGAGCGATGTCCAAATAATAAGCGGTTGATTGGAGACGTTACTGGGAAGAAGGTGTACGCAAATTCCAACTAATATAACAAATAAAAACACTGTTACCCGATAATCTACGACGATACTGATGTGCGACGATTCTTTTGGTAACTGTTTAAAATAGTCCTTAAGGGCAACTTTCAAATCATCATCAGAAGCAAATATGTGGAATAAGTGGTTTTTCAGCTTAGGTTCTAAATCCGGACTATATAGCGGATGTCTTAGTTCCTGGAAGCCACATTTATCGATAATTTGTCGAGCCTTTTGGTACCCTGTGATCGCAGTATGGTTTTATCAATAAAATGCTGAATAGCAGCTTTAAAGGTTTTAATAGCTTCTTCATAAACATCTCCGTTAGAAGCAAATCGCAAGGTTTTTCAAGTAAGTTCACAATAAAACGACAAAATAAAATGGTATCCTAGCACGCAATCCACGAAGACTTGATTTCATCATTTAAATTTTAATTACCTACATTTAAGCTATAAAGACAACTCGTAATTCTAGCACCTCCCAAAGCAAATTTATGATTGCGCCACTGTGTTTCCGCCTTCCGCTTTACGCTCTCTTTCAAAATAACAGCCCCGTTTATTCTTCGTTTTTCATATTTAAGGGAAAAAACCACTTACTCTGATAAATTCAACATCGTTGTTCTCCGGTTACCCTCGAAATTCCGCATCCTCGCCCGAACGGATAGACACCTGGGTTGCTTATCACGCACGTGGCATTGTTTATCACAAAACCAATTTTTGTCCAATAATAACACCAGAAAATACTTTATTTATGCCTTTTAAGTTTTCATACAAACTAAATACAAGATATAGATTTAAATGACTTAAACAATTAACGACTAAATTTACAATAAGAAACTAACTTTAAAAATGACAATTCAACAATTTTTTCCCATTCTTGGTCTATTTGAGATACAAAAAATTCCCCGGTCTTATAAACAACTTGAATTACGCTATATGTGCGTCCTCACTACCATTTCCGATATACCGACCGAAATTACGTTAAAACACGTATTTTTTCACTACAAGGTGCCTCGCTCTCATATTTGGCATTATTTCAACCTAGAGAAACGACACCCCTATGTAGTTTGCACAACTCTATTGATCTCTAGATCCATCTACCAATAACCATCTACATGTCGATAACGTCGGCACCTCTATATCGATCGCATATACATATCATCAATAAATCTGGGTATTATATCAATATTTCATAGTTTTTTTCGTAAATAAAGAGCGATTCAAAAATTCAGCGTCATAGTTGGCGGTGATAAAGTGTGAACGAATCTCAATACACTTGTCCGATGGACCTGCCAATTTATTTCTAGTTGTGAATTGTGGTGCACTGTCTTATTCAATGAAATGGTTTTGTCAGTTACATGGTATGTTCACAATTAAACTTTCATTGCCAATTATGATGCTGAATGTTTTTAATCGCCCCATCATTAATTTCGTAAAGAAACACATTTGTTCGTTCGTTCATCAGGTCATCAGGCAGTTTTGAGTAGGAATATAATTTTCTGTATTTTATAGCATATGTTAAAATGACATTTTAGTAGGTTTGAATGAGTATGCTAAGCCGTTCTTTAGCCGTAAGGATTGATTCTGTGATGTGTGGCGGTCGCGAGTAGACGTGCTTCGGTCGCTCTGTTGCAGTAAATTTAATATTTTTCAAAACTGTGTTAAATCGCTCGTTAAGATGCCTACTGATACAAGGTCCAATATAGATGAAGACGCTGTCGTTGAAAAAGTCGTATCCAAGGACGCTGTCGTTGAAAAAGTCGTATCCAAGGTCGTTACTTCCCAATCATTCATAGCACTCCTGTCAACACAAATTCGTGCTTGTATCGCAGAGGAATTCCAAAACCAAATCAAGGTGTTTTCGGAGAAGGTGGTACGACTCGAGAATGATTTAAGCCAAACCGAATCCGAGTTATCAAAAGTCAAAATCGAGTTAGCTGAAACTAAAGAAGCATTGAGGGTCTATAAGGACGAGACGGAGCAGTATTCCAGACGCAATAGTCTTAGGTTTTTTGGAGTCCCCGAGATAAATAAAGAGGATGTACCCACGGTGATCGCAACCCTGTGCTCCGAACGTATGCATCTCAATATTACTACAGATATGATTGATATTGCTCATCGATTACCTGGCAAAGAAGGAAAAAACCGCCCCATCATCGTAAAGTTCATCTCACGTCACGCAAAAAATCTAATCTTTAGATCCAAGAAACAACTAAAAGGCAGTTCGATTGTTATTCGGGAAGACTTAACAAAGGCTCGGCAGCAGCTACTCAAGGAATGTGCTACTAGGTATGGGTCGAAATGCGTTTGGACTAGCGATTGTAAAATATTTGTGAAAAGGGGGCCTAACGACATCAAGCGTATTAATAATTTGAGTGACTTAAACCATACATAAATCAAATATAATATTGCACAGTTTCTGCTATAAATGATTATGAATAATGCTGCAATGAGTTCACCTTTAAGCAAGCTATATTGCAAATTGTGGTATCGAGCTATCGTTCTTCAACTTGCGATATCAACGTCGAATACATCGCACTCAAGGCTGTCCAATTGTTCGGGTTTTGTTAGGATTAATTTGTAAACATTGAAATAAATAATATGTAAATTTGTTCAATCATGGATTGTTATCGTAATATTAAATTTAAGTAGTTTTCTTATAGTATGCGTCTAGGACACATTAATATCAGATCTTTGGTACCCTCTCTCTATGATCTTAGAAGTTTTTTAGATGCGAACAATTATGATGTACTTGCAATTGGTGAAACGTGGTGTCATCCAGGAATAACAGATGAAGCCATTGAGGTTAATGGCTATAACGTATACCGAAAGGATAGGGATGGTAGAGCAGGAGGAGTTTGCATCTATGTTAAACAATCATTTAAATGTAATGTCGTTAAGAGCAATAGTCAAATTGAGCAGTTATGGTTATCGATTAAAGTTGGTAAGTTTAGTGTTGCTTGTGGTTGTGCTTACAGGTCACCAACAGTAAATTACAAATTATTTTTGGACGAATTGGAGTCTTCACTAACGCTGATGCACAGTAGCGGCGATCTCGTTGTTTGTTTAGGTGATCTGAACATTGATATGAGTTGTAATCATTTACCTGCAACAGAATATATTAGCACAATGTTAGATGCTATTAACTTTAAGCAATTAATATGCGAACCCACACGGCTCACTAAAAAATCGTCAACGTTAATCGACTTAATTCTGGTCAACGATTCAGAAAGGGTAAGCTCATCAGGTGTTCACTATAACGGTATCACTTCAGATCACGAAACAATCTTCTGCGATCTAGATATTGCTACTATCAATAATCCAGCCATATTCAAATCTTTCCGGGATTTCACTTACATGGATGCAGTGAAGTTTAATGACGATGTGCATAGAGTTCCATGGCAGAACGTATTTTATCTTAGCAATGTTGATGATAAGGTTGATTTTCTCTGCCATAATATATTACACTTAATTAACAAACATACGCTCATTCGAAACATAAAGGTAACTAAACGAAATGCGCCGTGGGTAACACCCACTGTCAAAAATTGTATGCAACTCAGAAATGAAGCATTAAAGAAATTTAAGCATACAAGGTCGCAAAGCGATTGGTCTTATTACAAAAATCTGCGAAATCAGGTAAACTTTATGCTGAAACATGAAAAAACAGCTTTCTTTGAACAAAAGATCAATGCTAATAATAGTAAGCAGCTTTGGAAAGATTTGAAAGAGCTTCTATCATCTAATAATCTGCACTCTGAATTGCCTGTCCATCTAAGTGACCCTGAAGCTATAAATACCTTTCTATTAAGCTCAATACCGAACTCAAATGATCGCGATGTAGCCCATTTAGTCAACTTCTACAAACAGAATAATCCGTTTTCCAATGAGGATCAATTCAATTTCTCACCAGTCCTCACAGCTGATGTCGCCAAAATTATATCGGGAATTAAATCTACAGCTACCGGACACGACGATATTAATATCAATATTATCAAACTATTTTGTCCCACAATTCTACCTTACCTCACCCATATCATAAACGAAGTCCTGCAGTCTGGTAAATATCCGCTATCATGGAAACAAGCCGTGATAACACCATTACCAAAAATCAAGTGCCCTAAGGAATTCAAAGATTTACGGCCTATAAGCATACTTCCTACAATGTCTAAAATAGTGGAAACGGTAATTAATTCGCAGCTGAGGTCATATGTGTTCAGTAAAAATATTATTCCCCACCATCAGTCTGGTTTTAGACCGCATCGTAGTTGTACTACATCTTTGATAGACATCACGGATGAAATTATCTCCGCCACCGATTCGAAGATGGTATCTGTCCTAGGGCTTTTAGATTTCAGTAAAGCTTTCGATACACTCAACCATGATGTTCTTCTCAGTATCCTTGGAAGTGTTGGATTATCAACAGCTGCGGTTAATTTGTTTAGTAGCTATTTAAGTGGACGGAGCCAATGCGTTAAAATTATGTCACGCCGATCTCGTTTCTTACCAACTCTTAGGGGTGTTCCCCAAGGGTCTATTTTAGGCCCTCTTATGTTTATTCTTTACACATCCCGTTTTAGTGAATACATTTCGCATTGCAAAATGAAAATGTTCGCCGATGATACCCAAATCCTACATTCATTTCGCGTGGATGAGTCCATAGAGTCCATAGCTGCTGTTCGTAATATAAATGATGATCTACGTTCAATCGAAGCTGTCTCACGTATGCATTCACTGTTCATAAATCCGGCGAAGTCTTCAATAATATTTTTTGGAAATACTGATAATATCCGAGCCATCAACCAGCATGCAAATTTTTTTTTGAACGACACAAACATACCGATTAAAACCGAAGTGAAAAACTTAGGTTTGCACATGGACAATTCGTTTAGATACGATACTCAAATCAATATGTACCTCAAGAAAAGTTTAATCAATTTAAAGTTAATATATCCACATAGGAAATCTTTACCAATAAAAACAAAAGCTTTGTTGTGTAACTCTCTTGTATTATCGCATTTCAATTACTGCTCCGAGCTATATTGGTCGTCTATAAAGCAAGATACGGTACGACGCATTCAGCGAGTACAGAACAGTTGCATGCGAATGATTTATGGTATACGTAAATTCGAACGCATTTCGCATAAACTGCGTGATTTGAACTGGCTGAATATGAGCAATAGAAGAAGACTTCAGTTTGCAACACTCTGCCCCAAAGTACTGACCACAAAGACACCAGCTTATCTCTTTAATAAAATCCGCTTCAGAACAGATGTTCATAATATAAATTTAAGATACCGCGGTTTAATTTCTCCACCAAAGCATTCCACTGCCCTATACGAACGCACCTTTCAGTACCAAATTTATAAAGTCTATATAATAACTTATCAGCTGAACTCAAAGCTTCATCTCTTCCTCTCTTCAAAAAAAAACTGTTCCGTTCTTTATTACATCTTCAAAATGACGCATAATAACATCATCAATTCA
>NW_022170596.1:43817311-43825643 GCF_008802855.1 Photinus pyralis | reverse complement strand
GGTGTCTCTTTCACACAACCGTGAGAGATCAATCTTAAGGCAGGCTGATACTTTTCGGCATTAAGGAAGAAGACCAGGCTAGTTTAATCGGGGAAAGGTTCAGTTATGGGTTTTCCTCTCTAAAGGTGAGAGGTAGTAACTCTGTCGAACCAGCGGTGGAGAGTACGTCAGTACAACCACTATAACAACAGCAGTAGCGGCTACAGGGGCAACTACCAAGTATCAACGGAAGCATCACCGCTCAAGCTTACAAGACACCCTGTGGTCAGTGCTTGCTCCAGCGCAGCGTCGACAACTCACCCGGGCCGATTACGAGCTGAGCTGAGTTTGCGGATATTGATGAATTGGAGCAAAAATGTCTAGCTCAAGGCCGAAGGCTCTCTGGTAAAGTCGCCGCGGAATTGACAGACCTTGGGGACCATCCCCGAAGGCTGTCCACTAACGCGATTTGACTTATGTTCTATTATGAAGCAATTGTCTGGTGACCTAGAACCAGACTCTCCACAATCGTAGCACTTCTTGATCATATGCAAAGACTAGCGTGCCTTGCTTGCACGGGTTCGATTAATCACTCCCTCTAATCTTCTTTGCTGTGGTAAACACTATATATCTCAGTGTGAGTTCCTTGTTTCAAATTTCACAGACCTGATTCATATAACAATCAGAGCTGGTCATGATTAATCCGGTTAATCGGTTATCCGATTAAATGGGTATTATGCAATCCTTAGTAATCCGTTAATTGCGAATAATCGTATTTATAGAAATAGTGAATCGACATTGAGCAAACTATAAGATATTAAAATAAATCTGCGATCCAAGATAAATTAGTATTGCATCGGGAATCTTAACTATACGTTATGTGAATCAAATGTTATCCATTATTCGATATTTAGATAGAAAGTGGTTTCCATTTTACCATTGAATAAAATCAACTAGTTCAATGGCTTTACGCATCTTTGAAACTAAAATGCTCTCCATTTAGAAAATTACACGACGACAAGTTACCACTTCTTACATTGCATATTACAAGCGCCTTAACATCATTAATACTAAAACCATTAACAAAAAAGAATATGTCCAGAATATAAGACCAAGCAAATAAATTGGATAAAAAGCTGCCGCAGGAAACTTCAAAACACTATTAGGACACAATCATAACATCAAAAGTTTTGTGTTCTTCCGAAAATCAAATATAGGAATTTGGTTAGGAAAAGTGCAGTGCGAGGGTTACGTATAAAACAAACCTCGCACGGTTTCCATATTCTTACCAAAACACCAGCCGAACGCGAATTGTGCTCACCTGCAACAAATGAATACGATTAATATTTAAACTTTAAAGAAAAATCGTTAAACTACTTCAATAAGGCGCACGGTACTTTGCACGCACGAGTAGCAAACAGTTCAAAGTTCTTGAAAAATAAAGTAAGGTGGGTAGGTATAAATGAAAAGAAGTTTACACAGCGTTGTTTGCTCTTACGGTCGTTTTTCACATTATCTGCATGAAGAGTAACAAAATTCCTTCAGTAAAGAGGACATTTCCAGTCAGTAATGAGATGTTTGTCTACCGTCTGGCCTTTTTTGTGAGGTATTTCGAATTGCTTCTGCATTCATCTGAAGAGTAAATTTTACGTCTTAAAACATAGTGTCAAAAAGTAATTACCGATCGTTTAGAAAGTTAGTGCAGATTGTACGAAATCGCAATAAACATAAGAAGCAGTGATTAGCCGGAAGACAAAGAACTAAATAAAAGAATGAGAATTTCTTAACGAAGTAGTTTTACTGAAGAGTTCAACCCAAACCAACTTAAATAAACCTGGTTTTTATGCTAGCAAATAACAGAGCTCATTAAAGAGGAACATTAAGGATCCTAATTAACGTGTTCAATTACCATAGTCTAACTTTTCCCTTACTTTTTTATCATTTCACATAAATTTCTATGAAACAGACTGTAGGAAGTAGAAACACTAGGGCAAATTTTCCAAGCTGTACTGTTGTTCCGACTTCCATAACTTCCACCCCTGATAAAATATACAAAACATTAACATTCCCAGCGGTAAATTTCAGAAGGCTGTCTAAACTAACAGAAGAGCTTTCAACGAGAGAACGAAATCCGATAACAATTAAACTTGTAGACAGAGAACTGCAGGATTATTCTATAGGGGTTAACAAAATATTCAACTATTATCGCAGTGTTGTTAATGAGATAACCCGTTCGTTAGAAAATCATACACAACTTAACCCATTAACGCGAACTTGTATCGTGTTTGAAAGCTTATTGAAAGGGTAACATTTTGATATACATACACAGTAAATTGGTCATTACGTGTTCTTGCCATGTAAGGGTGGTAAAAACAAATATTTTATTTTATTTATTTGAATTACCTACCTTAGCTTATGTCAAGGCAATACTTATTTAATTGAAATAACGATTATGGCTGAATCACATTCTTTGGTTAAACGATTATCCGAACAATGTAGTGCCTAACCGTTATCAACAGATGCATTTTATCCAAAACTAAAAATAATGATATCCCGAACCAAGATAGCGTCCTAACAATCAGATGGCGATCGTGGACGATTTTCCAGAAAATCGGAAACAAAATGAACTTATGGCTTTTAGAGCTTTGTCTTGGTTACTGAAAACTGCTCCTATTTTGCATACCTGACCTGTTACACCTTGGGCATACGCTGAAAAGTTTAAATTTGATCTTATACAAGTAGTAAAGAGCCAGTGATCCCCACCCCTTCTTTCTGACGTCATAGTGCTGCGTTGTGATTGGCTGCGACGGTAACTTTGAATTTGCGGATGTCGGTCATTTTATTGTTGTAAATTTGAATTTGTGTGGGGAATTTGAATTGTTTACTGTAATTGGCTGTGGCATTTTAAATATACAGGATGTAATGATAGTTAAATATAGGGTTTTTGTGGTGGGTGTTTTTGTACAGGTGCCAATAATAGGTTGTGAACTGGGTAACCACTTTGTACACCCTGTACATTTAAAATTCCATAACCAAACACAGTAAAAAATTCAAATTCCCCGTACAAATTCAAATTTACCACAACCTAGACCGCAACAAAGTGACAAGACATCCTGAAATTCAAACCTCGCACACAAATTCAAATTTACAAGTTTACCACAACAAAATGGCCAACATCCGCGAATTCAAATCTTCAGCCCAAATTCAAACTTACTGCTACAAAATGGCCGACATCCGCAAATTCAAAAATACCAATCACAACGCAGCACTGTGAAGTCAGGAAAAAGGGGGTGGGGAGGCTGGCTGTGTCTTTACTACTTATAAATGTATAACAAATATTCGTCGAATAACAAGTAGAAAAAACTTTATCAAAGTTTAAGACTGCTATTTTGAAAAATAACCTTTTAAAGGGAGGGGATACTGTACACGTCAGATAATATAATACACTGGCATAATGTTACATAAAATTTCAAGTATTAACTCGAGAAACAGCCATACAGACGTATATAACATATAGGTATAGTAAAAGTTAAACTCAATTAAAAATTGCATTAAAACTTCGTATCTACGATACCGAAAAGAATTATTTGAAATATCCTTCCGCCACTAAAAATAACCCAGAAGGGAATCAAACAGACAACACATGAAGTTCTCATGGGACTAACAACAAATAAACTTCCCAGTAAGAATAAAAATTCGGCACACATTATTACAAAGAAAGGCGGTAGTATCCTCAAAGGACGGCGCAATCTGTGAAAAAAGGGGCACGCAAAAAAATTTCCACGGAACACTAATTAAAATGAAAAATTCACAATTTTCGAATTAATCAAGCTGCACGTTGCTTAATTCCTCTCAACACCAAGATCTCAATTTTTTCGTAAAACTCACATACTTTGCAAATAAGACCAATAACGTAAAAAGACCGGTCTACATCTTGCTCATAAAAACATTGTTTATTCATCAATGAAACTCTGCGTTTTCCGGCTAACCAATTAAGTGGTTTTTACACCGCCAAGTGTACCGTATACAATAAAGCTTCTAACAAAGGTGCTCTTTTCAGAGTAAATGGGTAAATTTTGTATAGAGATTGAGATACACTTTAATGAGAGTTTCTGCGCCTTTATAGAACCAACAAAAAAATTACATTAATGGAACTCCTCACTCGTTTTACCGTTTCTTAATTTTAAAGTACCGATTAACATAAATAGATCAAACTGAAAGAAAAGAGATGCAATTTCAGAGCGAAACGCTGAAATAGTTGACTAAAACCATCTGCAAAAATAATGAGCGTAGTTTCCTCAAGACATTTTTCACTTTAACTTCGTTGTATGCAGTAATGGAAAATGCAGAATAAAATGTACTTAATTTCATTCTTATCGTATGAAGAAAACTTTTTCCAACTATTCCTTTAAAGCTCAATGCAGGCATTCGAAGCATGTCGGTTTGACCCATTGTAAATCAATTCCTATGAGGAAATTATACATTAAAATTTTCAACAGTTTTAAAGATGCATTTAACATCATTAGAGCAAATCTGGTACTTGAAAATGTAAAGACCTTTAATTCAATGGGACAGGTTGTTTAATATTAAGAGGTACTTCTATTTCAGCGCTAAAATTAAAATTACTTTCTCCTCAAAGAGATGCAAATGTAAAATTTATCAAACGCCCGCACTATGTAATTAGCTTCATTACAATTTGATAACTTTAACAAGCATCTCGATTAAACAAATCTTTATTTTTTTTTAATTTAAACGGGAGCATAGATTAAACGAATTTAAACGGGAAAATAGACGTGGCAAAGGGCGAACTAAATACATGCATAAAACTTGGAACATGCCGCTCACAAAAGTTTAGTATATATATGATAAAGCAATGAGGCGGGCAATTATATAATATATAAAATGGCACGAATTGTGTGTGTTAAATAAGGGATTCGGTTGTGAGAGATCAACTCCCAAACATCGCAAAATCTCGATATACAAATTTTTAATTTACATAATTTTGGCATATTCTACAACGTAACACAAGTAAAATTAACAACGATGAATGTAAAATTCAACACTTTCGAATAAAGTATAGAATTACGGAAATGTGTTAATTTGCGAGTAATCAAAATTGAAATTCTGAAGTACGGCTTAAATATGAATAAAGGTACAATAACAAAATTTCATAAAGTAAAAAAATGAATGCTTACGTTCGAGGTACGAAACCATAATGACCACAAAACGAGCATATAAAAGAATTTTTTTTAATTGAAAAATGGTGGCGGAAATAGGGCCATACTGTGGTATCCTGTTACACTGACTATACAATAGAATAAAATACCTCACTGACATATCACAATGATATTTTAATGTCTGCAATTACCAGTAAGACCATTATTACAAGTTATTTATGACGAGGATATCGATTTGTATGTATAGCTTCACTACCGACAACTCCAGATTACAAGCACCACTTTTTGAGTTCGTCATTCGACTTGCAAGTAGTAATATAGGTATTTTTAGATTTATAATTGCTTTACCAAAAATATACCAAATGTACCTAGCAAAAAAATGTACCCTCTTTCTCCTAATGCTGTTGACAAAAATCCAAAAAACCGGACGATTTGAGGGGAGGGGGCAAACTTTTATGCAAAAATAATTCTCACAATTTTATGCATGTGACTAAGGGCTGCAATCCCTCACAAATTTTTTAATAGAACGAGGAGTAAAAGGACACAATTGAAAATGGCTTTTTGTACTCATTGTATGGGAAGATAATGTTAACCAAGTATCCTCGATGCACGGGAAAACGACTTTCCCGCATCGCGGTGTTTTTTAGTTTCCGCTGGCGGGAAGGGGTTATGCACGTTCTTCAGTTGGTAGTACTTATAGAAAGCCACTTAATACGAACGTCATGTCATGGTTAACTGTCATTTGCTGTAAAATCAATTAAACCGTTGAGGGTATTTAGTGCGATTAATCGGAAACAGACGTACCTAAGTTTTAAGTAAATATATCAACAAGAATTTGAAACGTAATCAAATTATTTTTCAGAAGTGGAACTCAAGAAAAAGTAGAATTTATTGTTAAATCGTCTTAAAATGTGACCAGTGATATTCCGCAACTATTCGCATATTCAGTTTAAGAAAGCACATATTAACACACACAAAGCTTCGAAGGATTTTAAATGTAACGAGTGTATTTACGCAACTCAAGATAAATCACATTTGAGAACACATTTGTTCACACATGTCTTCTGGGAATATTAAATACGATCAGTACACTTACGCGGTCAATAAAAGCACTCTTTTCAAAGCATATTTGTTACCACTCAAGACTTCCAAGGATATTCAGTGCGAACGATGCAATGACGTGACCAGTAGTAGCACTCATTGCAAAGCAAAATATGTATTAACAAAAGACGTGCCAATTTTAATTGTGACCAGTGCAATTAAAAGTGGATAGTTACAAAATTATGTTATCAACAAAACATATTATTGTGCTACCAAATCATGATTAAAAAAAAACTAATTTACAATACGTGATTAATTTTGACCTTTTCTACGCAATTCGTTACACAAAATATTGTACCTAACCCTTTCGGAAAGCATTTTCCCGCATTCGCACTAAATAAAACAAAGTGCTCATGCGGAAAAATTAACTTACCGAACTTGTTAGATAAATAACTATTTCATTACCTACACAACTCTTTTTATTTTTTTATAATAGACCGATTAGTTACCGAGAAATTGAGCTTTAAAATTCCAATGTTTCAAAACTAATAAATGACCAAAAAGAGAAGAACTTAAGTGCATTGCTCCAAATGACATCTGCTAACTAACTTCCATATGATAATACATTCTTGATTCAAGTTCAATCCCAGATCTTAACATTTGTCATGACCTCAAGAATTATTCGCAGACATTTGGTGCGAATTCTATATCGTACTTCTGTAAATTTTAGCTGGGACACTTTGTAGTATTATCTGTCACTTGTTACTAAGATTGCAATTGAAAAAGAGGCGCTCAGAGCCAGAAAAACATACCACGCAACAAGCGAGCGATAAAACAAATTATTTAAAAGAAGTCTTAATCACCTCAAACCGAAAGTGTTAATAATCCAAAATATTTAGTCGTAATGCGATTTTCCACAGACAGGATTCACAAACAAACAAACTGATGTTAATTCTGAAACTTCACTTCTCTGCCCGCACTTAAATCTCAATTTAGACCAGAGTGGGTTCGTTGTAATTACCTACTAATGTAAAATTTGGCTGTTTGATAATAGAAAAATTCTCTTTAACAGGTAACTTTGACAACCTTATAAAAAGGCTTTCACTTAAGCGATAAGCACGATAGGTCAGCAGTCCGGCTAAGCTTCTTCGTAAACGTAATACACGCGTCTTCGATAAAATTAAACATCTCTGTTTTCTTATACGCGAAAAACGATAACACGTGCGTATCTTGAAACTAATTAGCCTAGGAAGTGATAATGGTCTTATCGCAATGACTAGAGATAACATTTTTACATAAAATAAACTTAATCTTTTAACACGTAGTTCCTTTACAATTAAACAAACAAAATACAAGCGATTATTTACACAAAATCAACATTAAATAATTCTTAAACAAAATCACATTGGCTTCAAATACCATGATCGAAAGTGTGATCGTTCTGTATCCAGCGACCAACATTTAACGTCAAATAAAATTGAAATTTACACATACAGGGTGACCCAACATTGTTATAACTGAAGCCAAACAAAACATCTGTTAGACGGAGTTTACACAAAATATGTTGACAGTATTATCTTTAATACTGAAAAAAATTGAGCAAAGAATCTGTATCAAGCATGCCAACAACTGCTAAAACTGCAGTGAAGAAAATAGTTATGCAGAATCTCTGTAAAAGTGTTGCTATTCTCAACCGATGTAATTGTGTTATATCACACGTGAGTAAGTTGCCTTATTTTATTGATTTTATTTTGTATGGATAGATTTAATTTTTTTAAAATATACAGGGTGTTACACGACCGTTCGAAAAAAAAAATCGGGTTGTAGAGGGCATCAAAACAAGCACTTTTTCCAAATAAACCGAGGGTCCAACGTATTTTGGCGGGACAACGATAATAGAGATAATTCCACGAAATTTGTTGTGTACATACTAAACGAGTTAAGGAACAAAACTGTCGAACAGTTTTTTAAAATAACTTTTCAAACAAAAGTTATACCATTGTATTTATTGGTTATACTCATTTGAATGTTGGTCCTTCGGGTCGCGAAGTGTCCCAAGCCTACTAGTAAGCCATAATTTCGCATGTGTTGGTTGACAATGTCGCAAAAACAAAAGATTAACGGTTTGAGTCGAT
>NW_022170596.1:43772486-43817211 GCF_008802855.1 Photinus pyralis | reverse complement strand
ATTTTACAAGAGCTTTATTGGCGCCTTACTTGGCATGGCGCACAACGAACTCCGAAGCAAGCAAGTACTTCAGTAGCCCCAAGGGATACATAAAGTTTGACCAAGATGAGTTTCAAAATTCAGAAGCGGCAGTGTATTAGTAGTGACTGTTAGATACTTTCAGGACCAACCCACTTCGTTTGCTATAATTTCATGTAAAGCATTTTTCGTGGTATACAGAGAGCCTGCGGTAAATTGAGACGCTCCTCTTAATTGAGACGGTTTAGTAAAGCAGACGGTTCGTAAAATTTTATATCGGGATTATATTTACCGCTTCTCGTAAAGTTCAGTGGTTGCTGCAGCAGAAGATAACCTTAAAACGTAATTATAAACTTAGTCGCTCATGTGAGGACTAATTTTATATTGTATGACGTGGATGGAGGGTGGGTTTCCGAAATAATTGTCTTTGCTTTCGTATCAAGTTTGAAGTTTATTGCGTATTGCAATGAAGGTTGGTCCGAGACACAATCGTATATTGTCTACGTGAAAATGGATTGGTTTGCAATTTCGACAAATACGCTCCTTAATGCACCATTTGCGATGTAGGATTTTTCATTATTATAAGTTCAGCATCAAATAGGACTTCCTTGATCAGTTTAGTATATGGAATCCTTAAAGATAATTCTTTAAATTATGATAGGTTATGGTTATGATCTACCCCGCAAATCATGAGCTGTTTTTCTCTCTGTTTTACCTTCAGTGATGCCCAAGAGTTAACCGTATTTGTAAGATTACAGTTTATTCCATTACTACGGACCATCTGCGATTGACCCGAAATTCCAAGTAAAAATGGTCATTAGTGGCCACCGAATTTGAAAATTTTAATCTGGCCAATTAAGTGGTTCTAATTGAGCGTAGATAATTAATTGTCTTGTAGCAAACTTCGTCTGATTAGATTTGTACCTAGTGTCATTATAGGAGCGCACATAGATTTTAAGTTTTTAATTTTTGGACATTTATACTATAGTACTTACACCGGTCGGCTGGGAACTCCTAGTTTCATTTCTTCCTTAATGCGAACACATATTTCAAGGGGAACTAGTGGAGAATCTTGAAATCGTGGACTAGCTTTGATATCGCGGTGAAATATCTCCGAGGACGTTGGAACACGGATGGTAGCTTGCACTGCGAGATCTTTGAAAGCCGACACAGAAGCCAAGAGGTTTGACTGTGACTCAAATTGTCGCCCTTGGTCCGCTCTTGAGCGGAGTGCCGTATCGAGTTACCCAGCCGGAAAAGGAAATTTCCTGACCTGAGTTGATGGCAAATTTTCCGATGAGGGAAAGAACGTGGCGGCCTATTTTTTATGTTTGTGAGTTAATATACACTGTCGGGACCAATTGTGACAGTCGGGATGGAGGGGCAGACGTAGGGTAGGGTGGGGCAGGTTCGGACATGGGGCACCTCCGGACAATTCAAATTTACCACCTTAAAGTGCTATGACACTTGCCATATTGACAGTGCAATATGCTTAAACACTAGTAGTTCTGTGGTATGTAAATGTTTGGCGACTTCGATCACTCAGGACTTATTTATTTGAGAAAATTCAAAAATAGAGTTGTTGAATTTTTTGAGAAAGTATAAAAACGGATTCCGCTTTCCGGACTTGCAAGATATTTCGACTGTTTCCAGAGAAGATATAGTTTCGAAAATACCTAATCCCGAGGCAGCACCAGGCACTTCCAGGATGTGTTCGCTCTTCAAATTCCATGTCAATTTTGATGGTTATAACGTTCAATAAACTGTTTCTGATATATAACTTTTTATTTCTCTTAAAAATTAATAAGTTCTGAATTTTATTAGAGTTGACACTATGGGGCACATTCGGACAAATGCATCTTTTTGGAAAAAACTGTAACTGAACGAAAACCACTGCAGTTTTTCGCTTGAGATAATGCCAAAATGTTAGAAACAGACTAAGGTGTCCATGGCAGCTGAATAAGGTTCAAAATGTTATCTTATCTCTGAAATATTAATGTTTGAAAAAACTTGTCCGAACCTGCCCCACCCTACCCTAATTGGATGCGACGACCAGTTCTTGAATGGTTGAGACCATGCTGGAAATCAAAAATACGACGTCGAAATCGGAACCTCTTGTGTTGCAGAGATGGCGCGAGTTAGTCATCGTTCTTCTGCGCTTCGGCAGGGACTGGCGACAGCTATGCGCGATATGACGTTGGCGCCAACAGTGTTAGCACCGCTGATATGATGTACAGCATGCGATGTACTGTATCTGAGAACTATCCATCGTAGACGCTTGCGGTAAAAAAGTTATTACTAAAACGGCCATGAGCAAAACCTGGAAAATAATTTTAAGTTACTGAAATGACCGCTAGAGGGCGTAACTGCAATCTGAAATCTAAAAAAATGATGTTTCTGTGAATTCCGCTATATTAACCTAACACCAAAATGTCCGGTCTTTGAAGTCGAGGATAATCTGAACCATTTTTGTTTGACAATTTTTCATGTATCTCTAAAAATGAAGTAGTGGGGGGTAAACAAAAGTATCCGTAAAGAACACCCTGTATCTTCGAAACGGTTGATCCGATTTAAACAAACTCGGGTTAGTTCAAAAGAGCTATTCTTCAGCTACCAATATTATAATATTTGAAGTTTTGTTAGTTTCACATATCATCACTTGAGGGCTTTTTTCGACATTCCGACAGAAATGGTAAATTTTCTCAAAAAAATTAAATGCGTTAGTTCGATTTTTTTTTCATGAAAAGGTAGCTAAATGATGCCTAAACAAGCTCGCGAAAACAGTATCTCGATATCTTGAGATAGGGGCCACAAATTATATAATTAAAATAATTACGGAAAATCTTCTTTGGTCAAAATGTTAGGTTAGGAACAAGATATTGAGATGCAATTTTCGCGAGCTTGTTTAGGCATCATTTAGCTACTTTTTCATGAAAAAAAAATCAAACCAATGCATTTAATTTTTTTGAGAAAATTAACCATTTCTGTCGGAATGTCCAAGAAAACCCTCAAGCGGCCTTATGTGAAACTAACAAAACTTCAAATATTATAATATTTGTAGCCGAAGAATAACTCTTTTCAATTAACCCGAGTTTGTTAAAATCGGCTCAGCCGTTTCGAAGATACAGGGTATTCTTTACGGAAACCTTTGAATACCCCCACCACTTCATTTTTAGAGATACAGGAAAAATTGTCAAACAAAAAAGTTTCAGATTATCGTCGTCTTCAAAGACCGGACATTTTTTTGTTAGGTTAATATAGCGGAATTCACAGAAAAATCACTTTTTTAGATTACAGATTGCAGTTACGCCCCCTAGCGGCCATTCCAGAAACTTTTTCCAGGTTTTTCTCGTGGCCGTTTTAGTAATAACTTTTTTTACCGCAAGCCTCTACGATAGGCAGGTTCCCAGATACAGTACCTCGCATTCGTATGTGGCCACCTTGTACATCAGTGGTGAACTGTAAGATGAAACTCGGCTGATTTTGATGTTGCGGTGGCAACTTGTCTCGTTTTAGACTGAAAGCATAGGTAAGTGATTTGTAATCTGCGAATATTGTGCAAGCACGAACTTCTACGTCATGATGTCGAATGTGTTCCTCAGTGAGCAGCCCACTATAGTTGGTAGGGCAAATTGTTTGGTTCTCAGAGGACTTTAAGCACTTCTTATTTATCAGTTTTTTAAAAAAGAACGCGAGTGGTTGCCAACTAATTTCGACCCACCGCTACAGATGACGACGTATGCGTAAAATTGCTAGAGCCCGGAATACTCATTAGATGAGACAACAATGCGGCGTCACTGAGAACGGCCTTATAAACTTCTTCTAAGGTTCTCCAAGGGTTGAGGACTAAGAGGTTGCATCCCGTATATATTATAACCTACTATGATGCACACATTTTTGAGAGCATCAACTCTTAAGTTACGGTCAGTTTGGTTTGAGTGGCCGTTGAAAATGTATTGTGTAGTTTAAGTTTGAAGTTTTTTTTGTATTATTTAGAGCATGTTTTGCATTTCTTTAAAATTTTTTTGTTTTCTGTATACAACATTTTTTTAATTGACATGATTTAACCTCAATACTGTTACACGTGTATGAAAAATACCGTTAACTTTTATTGTTGGAAATCGATTTTCTCTTTTTGGTGTAAATGTTTGCTCAATTTATGGTTAGGATTTGATTAAATGGTCTTAATCCGAAGTTTAATTTATACTTTGAAGCATTCGTTTTTAAATTTGTGGAAATTATCGAATTGCTTGATGTGTGTATGGACATGTTTTAGGTAAACACTTTTCGCCGTGATGGGAAATACTGCAACCAAACTAGTTACATATCTAAGGCTGTGATTGACCTTGAATCTCCACTGTAGGCTTGAATACCCCGAACACGGGGCAAGTTACAAGTCCCCAAGGAAGGGACCCTGCTAACAAAAACTCTTTGGTTTAGAATCTATGTACGATATGATTTACGACTCACAAATTTCCACATATTTTGTTAACATTGAATTTGCCTACCAAAGTAATTTTCTATGTTGCTTCTAACAAAGGTGTTGTTTTTTACCTGCTTGCACCCCAACCATTTCTTTGTTTTTCAACTTGCTTTTGTTGCTGTTTTTTTTTGTAATCATGATCTGTGGCTGTTCACATTGACAACATTTTCACTCATTCGAGATTATTGACTATTAAAATAATTGATCAAAATGCAAAGATTTATTTAAAATCAAAATTATTATAGTGTTTTATTTTACTTTCCTTCTCTACGGTTCTTCAAATCATGGCGTAACCCAATAATAATAATGCCTATTACCGGAATTATCAAAGTAAAAATACACATAATATACAGTATATACATTTTGTACCAAATATAGATATTTTATTGCATAGAACTGCACATAGAAAAACAAATAAATTATATATTAGCAAACACCGCAAGGTAACCCCTTTTTGTCAATATTACAGCTAATATACGAGTATAAACAATGGAAACCTTCATCAAACGTATAACTCCATTGTTTTCTGCGGAAGCGTTTTGATATTAAAATTTTCTTTGACTAAATGTTGATCACCTTGTTACTAAAAATTAATTTAAATTGATATATTGACAGTGCAGTTCTATACATATATTACAGTATACCATTTGTAATATTTTTGAGACAAGTCCCCCTACATTGCAACGTCAATTATCGTTTATGTTCTATCCCTATCAAGTATTTTATTTCACAAGCTTATCAAGTCCAGAACAAGGATCACTTAGGGCCGATTCAACAATGCAGGTATATACCTAGAAAAAGCTATACCTGGAATAACCGTCGATGGTTGCGTTGGTTACCATTGCGTCAACCAATAGGATACATGTCGCTATGGCAGTTATTCCAAGAATATCTTATTCTACGAATACGTGTAATTGTAGAACCGGCCCTTAGTCTGCCGTGTTTCCACATTTTTGGTAAGTATCCTTTCTTCTCTTTTGAAGCTGACTAAAGGCTAAGTGGCGCCGGTTTACTTTTACTACATTTCCTTTTTTGCTAATTTTTGCTAGGGTACAAGAACCCCGATATTCACCCCGACTCACCTCTACTTTGCCTAAGCTTACCGGGTGCTTATCTCAAGATTATTTTGTTACTTTTGCCCAAAGTGAACGTAATAACTCCCTTTTATAATCTATGGAATGTAAATATCAAGCGCTCACCTTTAAGTTAAACAGTACGGTATAATGCATATCTGAACACGTTGAAAAGGCGAAATGGACAGATTAAGTCCCTTCTAAATCACGCTGTTACCTTCTATACTATAGAATCCCCAAAAAATGTGGAAGTCGGATTTTCTTTTATTAATTTCTCGGCTTCTGGTCATCATAAAGTTCGAAGTCCTAAAACCCATGCCAACTAAGCGCGCTTCATTTGATACCAGCAACAATCTAATCGGACGAGGTTTGATGCAACACTCACTCAAATGGCGGGGCTGAAACTTCCAAATTCGGTAGTCAAGTAAGGCCCATTATTAGTCGAATTTTTGGACCAAGCGACAGGTTACTTTATCAGATTTATTTACGGGTAAGCGAGCGAACTTGCCGGTTGCCTTCAAGAACTTGGTCAATGACATTCGTGTTACTGATAGGTATTCTAACGGGTTATGGACTTTCGTTTTGCTCAAAGAGCGTTTTATTTTTGGATCCCAATATGCACTTCTAAATTCTAATTATAAAAGCCAAATTGGTGGGTCTTATCGTTGCCTCAGCGCACCGCACTCCTATTATAATAATGTTGTTGTGGAGTTAATAGCGTACGAAATCGTAATTTTATTAATAATGCCATAATTTAAGCCGTTCCGTTTCGCCATAAATTTTATTTCAGTTTACCTAACCTAAATATTAATGCCCAACCAAGCACGCGTACCCACATAAACGTAACCTATTAAATTTGTCAATCCAATGGAGAGCTTCGCAGTTTGATCTAATTCTTGAGCAATTTAAGTTGAACTTCTACAGATCCGCACTTCGTAATAAGCAAGTGGAGTGAAAAATGTGCATTAGAGGCAGTAATATTTCATTGAAGCTTTATCGACGTCGTAATCTACTTACCCTTAATTCTAATTCTAAATGAATTTCGTATTTTAAAAACGTCCATAGTCGAAATCGAATCCGTGTCTTCGGTAATAAGTAAGTAAGGGGATTTGGGCCAGGACGGCAAGGGCGGATGAAGAGAAAAGGCGCACTAAGAGTATTATGGAAGACCTTAATGAGTGATTATTCGTAGAGATTAGTGTGAGATTGCAGCCTTGGGCGGTATAGGTTAAACTGGAATTTATATTGCACAACGGAGATACAAAGGAAAGCAATAGACGGAAAACTGTTTATCACAGTAAGAAGATAATGGGACAGTAAAAGCTTATCGTTAAAATAAAATAAGTCCAAAAATAATTTTGGAGCGTCGTGAATCAATGAGAATAGATTATACGGAATGACTCTTCCTCCTCTCATAATTCGTCCATTTATTTCATGAGGTTTTGAGCGGATACACCGGCATAATTTGGTAATTTTGCTGCTACTGAAACAGGTGTTATTTATTACGTATAATGCGATCATAAATTTGAAATGTGCGAGAAGTAAAACTATTTTATCTTTTTGGCAACAGTGGATGCGATGAAACATTGTACTATTCTTTATTTTTTATAACGTTCAATATTTCATTTTCAGTTTAGAAAACGTACATATTATAAATTAGGAATACAGCAGTCAAAATAATATTATTATTCTACTTCGGCTGGTTTTTTTTTCCTTCATCTTACGTCTTTTCTTTGTCCAATTACTCGCATCAAAATACTAAGCGGTTAGTTTAACACACGGAAAAATTTCGAATTGTGACCTGTGACACAGCAGAAGCTACACAAAGTTAACTTAATCGTTCTGAAGGGAACCTAAACGTAACGAATTACTCTAAATTGCAAAATTACAGGCTATTATTTCTACCACTGACATAATAATAAATGATTGTTGGTCCAGGTACTCTGTGGGGATTTCGTTCCTAGCCGAGGGAGATGTGTTAAAGCGTAACAATGCCTCAGTTTTTTTTATTAATTAATTATTCTTATGTAACACCTGTATTATTGAAAAATGGTCTCCTGGTACTTTGATCGTTTCAGGATTATTGACTAGTTAATAATTTAACTGCCGCCATATTTTAAATAAAGTTAAACGAGCCAGTAATTTTAAGTAGTTTACGTTAATATTACCTCATTTACCTCAACAGGACGTATTTCATTTTAATTGGTTCCTGGAGATAACATCGTCGTGCTCTCTTCACTGGCAACTCTTAAGCATTGTACATCCATTTAATTTCATACTAACTTGTGCGCGTACATCAGATTTAATGGATACCTATTTATTGTCGTAATTATTATATACGACCGGTAATTCCATAAGTTTTATAAATATTACTTAAAGGTGTCTTAAGCACATCGCTATCTGAGTTTGATATCTTGTCGGGTTCAAAGCAGTCAGATCAAACGAGAGATGATGGTTGTTTATTTTTGTTAGATCTAATATTCTCCTGTTTGCCTTCCACTTCTTTGTAGCTAACGGTTTTAAATTCGACAAGATTAGTAATTTTTCTACAATATCACGGTCCTCAAAGTGCTGAAAAATTAGTTTTGGCAACTACTTCCAAATTTTTAGTTTTAATGTGCTTTATGAAACCGTTTAAAATCATCTGCATCCATAACACAATGTATAACTGAATTTTTGGTGCAGGAAATAATGCTCAACTTTATAACAGCAGCTGACGGTTTACAATTAATTATCTAAAAACAAGGTTGTAAAAAAAGGCAAACTAAAAGCAATCGATGTACGTGGTTCTGTTAATTGAAATTGTAATCGGTGGTCAGAGTCTGGGTACGCTTCGTATACGATGAAACAATCGTTGGTAATGTAGGTATGCCACTCGCAGAATCTGAACTATTCCTCTACCCATAGATAAATAGTATTTTTCGTTAGATGTTTTGCGACCCGTACGCGTAGCTGAAATATGTTGGTAATTGCGTTCGTCGATCCTTCTAAATAATGTTTTTCTGTACAGCTGGTTAAATTATTTATTACGTTCACTAATTATACGAGATTGACCATCACGTGCTTGGACAACTGAAGAGGTATCGCCTCTCAACCCTGATTTATTTAGCTTAGACAAGTTGCAGGTAAATCCGAGAAGATATTCATAAAGTGAAGGCAACATCAAGTAAGCAGTATTAAGAGAACAAGAAATATAATTTATTATCTGGAACCTTTAGCGAGGGGTCTATATTTATCTGTGTATATTCTGTTGCGTACCCGTCCCGAGGACTGCGCAATTCAAGATTTAAATTCAAAACTTTCCCTCCCAAACTAATACTGAACCCCATGGCACATGATCGTCTAGAATTCTAGAGAAAGGAACATGTCGTGACGAAATATTAGTATTAAAGTAATTAATTCTCATTGGCGAATGCAATATGTAACAATCAACGACCTAACGTACGTCACTCGCCCGCAGATGAAGCACCCTGTAAATAAACAGTAACAATTTATGCAACAGAAAGGAAATGTTCTGCAAGAAATTCAATTATAAAGTAGGAATGTAGTATCGATGTTTCCAAATACAGCACCATCCACGAATCGCTATAATATTTATTACATCGTTTGATTCTGCATACTGGTATCGAATATCATCCCTAAGAGAACATACTATATCTAAATATAAATAAAAACACGTAACTCCGTCAGAAATTCATATTGCGTGTTGGTAGATAAAACCAGCACTAGGAACAAAGGGACACTGTAATTTGAAAAACAACATATTTACGTAGAAAAAATAATGGAATCTTGCATTTAATTCAAAGTAAGATCAGTCTAATTATAAAAGGGCAATTTGTATTTGTAATGTGGTATTAATGACAATACCCATGCTGTACGGGAATGCCGTTAATTTGGCAAATAATGTAACACGATCACATAATTACTAGATGGATGCAATAGACGGAAAGATAAAATAAGGAATACGTCAGCAGAGTAATTGCAATCGAAACAGCCACAGTAACTAGGTATTCGAAACGTAAAAATTACCACCGCCTTCAACAAAAGCACAAATAGCTCTGCCCAAATTTCCCCTTTAAGCAAATCTTAGACGAAAATTGTTAATATATACGCATTAACTTTCCTCGTCTAGCGTTATGTTTGACACTTTTATTGTAAATTATGGCCCATTTGAATGTAGGGCTGAGCACAAAAAACACGCGTTCCACGGAAACGAAACAAAACGCTAACTTGAATTCTTTCATGAAGGGCCAGGAACGGATTTGAGAATATTTAAATTGAATTTTAGCTGGCAAATTTGGTTCCATTACAATATTGTTGTGTAACTACGGCATTCGGACAATTTACTTGTCTTCGGCACCTATAACAATGATGGATCATCCTGCATGTGTTTAATTTCAATTACTTTTGACGTTAAATTAATATTGGTCGCTAATTTAGAATGAACACATGGTGATCATGTTATTTGAAGTCAGTGTGATTCTGTTTTAGAATTGTTTATTTAATGAATTTTGTTTAAATAATCGCCTTTAATTTGTTTGTTTTATAGTTCAGATATATTTGCGTGTAATGTTTAATTGGTAAAAAGTTATCTCATTTAAATCCGGGCGCTGCGATAAGAAATTTTATCACCAATTAGTTTCAAGATAAGCAGGTTTCCTGGATAATTTCACCATACAAGACACGAATTCAAGTAGATTAGAGGCGGAGAGTGAGGAAAGGGAAGAACGTTTTACAAAGACGAAACACACGTGGATCGTGACTTGTTTCGTGATGGATGATTGTAGGTTTTCCCATATTTGAGCGTATTATTGCAAGACAGATTTTGCAATGCGAATGTTTAAGTTGAGTTAAGCGGAAACCCGTATTACGTTTACGAAGAAGTTAGTCGGAGTGTTGTATCGTGCGTTTATCGCCTATGTGGAGCCTTTCTTAGTACCACTAAAAGAAGAATTTCCAACATCAAAGGGCCAATGTTACATCTGTAACTACAAAAAAGCCATTACCGTCTAAATCAGGATTCCAGTTGTATTAAAGAAGTGAAGTTTCGAAGCAATATCACATGATGTTTTGTGTTAGTGCGTCGGTTTCTTTGAAAATCGTAATTAAGACCTGATATTTTGGTGATTAAGTTTTCTTTAATTAATTGTTTCAATCGATCGCTTGGTTGTTGTCCCTTGACCCTGAGTGCCATTATTTATTGCAGCTTTATTAGTGTTTGATTTAATTATGTTAAATTAATTTGTTTCATCTGTTAATGATATGTTTTGTGTTTGATCGAGCCCAAATTACGACCTAGATAATAGTTTTCATGCTAAATTTTTCTGTTGGTACCCAGGGATATGTTAGGTGTTTATAAATAAAAATGTGCTGCTGAGTTTCTCAAATTAATAAAATTAAAGTTTTCGAAATTTTTCATAGTAGCGAATGCCGGAAATGTCTTGAGAAATTGGTCAAGATTTTCATTTAAAAATTTGGGAAGGAGTTTTTTATGTGGGTGACCGTTTGATATTGTACATAGCAATATTTATGTTCACCAGATTTCAAAAAGGGTTGGGAATTTTTATCATTATTTTGATACGTTTGTAGTATACATTAAGTCGATAAATGCAGCTTGAGCCATTTATATCTGTAGCCGTTTGGAAAAATTAAAGAGGTTTTTTGAATGTGCTCTTTCAATGGCGTACGCAAACACATGCTAAATGATGTGTCTTTGATTGTGAACCATTTATAAAGTGGGATGATATGAGGAAAGCATGAGGCGGTATTGCATTCACCATTTAAATTTATGCCTTACTTTCTTTATTTTATAGCAGATCTTAAATTGACAATTTAATAGGTTATTGAATGACTGGCTAAGTCGCTCTTTAACCGTAAGGGTTGATAAAGTGGCCATTTCAACCACAAGGGTAGATAAAGTGAAATAGATAATTGTGCATTCTAAAGACATATGTCATTCATATTTCAAATGGGACACAGAGCACAAAAATGAAGTTCATAACATAATACAATCCTGTTTTATGGAAACGACCGCGACGGCAGACCCTAACCTTTCTATTCTTGACGTATAAATTAAATTCAGAATTTTCAGGAGCTTTACAATGATTAATATGGCTTCTTCTATAAAATAAAGTTGTGTATTATACACGACGATCCCTTTATCGTCTTGTATAATAACTATTATTTAAAAAAAATGCTAAACTATAACGATAGGCGGAGTTTGCGCTACTTTACCCCAAACCCGCCGCATAAACGGCTAACTACGTCAGGGTTGGAAAATAACATATAAGCTTGAGATCTTTGTTTTAGGACCACTGTAGTTTTCAATTGAAAATGGTTTAGTTCGTGGCGAATTACTAGTGGTCCATTCATCAATAATGGGAATTGGATGCGCATTTGAAATTTGAACTTCCTCTTCCTGGATAGTAGTTGGTCGTCACGTTTTAAAAGCAGTTGTATGCATCAATAAAAATTTGAGTGACGGTATAGTGTAATATTTTGAAGTATGAGTATTATTTTTGGCGATTAACCGAGTTTTTGTGCGATCTCGAATCAGTTTTGGATCGAGATACACTTTTCTCTCATGTTGGAGGCTATAATTTGAATTTAATTTTCACCGTTTTTCGGTTAGATGATTTCCGAAAATGGCCACTAAACGATAAGTGAATCATTGATATCTTTGGTGATCCTTTACCAGTGTTGTTGGTGTCAACGGTGGTTAACATTTGACACGCTAGCGCTCCTACAATTTATCTGTTATCTGTTTGTCTGTCATGACTGTTAAGTAATGTACCCTAATGGCAACTAATATTATCGGATAGATACAACATCAGGTAATAAAAAACAAGCCTGAGGCATACGATCTTTGACATTTATTTGCCAAACTTCCACTTTCTTTAGGAAACATGATAAAATTAATATTTAAACAGAACGTTCTTAGAACTTGCATTGAGTATCGATTATGCCCTGATGTTTACTGGAGGCGATTTTGAAACTTCATTCCATCCATGTGTTTACTAGTATGTATATAGTGAACTGGTGTTAGAAATACTATTGATATACAATAGTAAGCACGCAGTAATCTGTAAAAAGTACATAAAGCAAGTCGCGCTAAATCCGTTCCGTATACTATCCCATAAATGTACATCACGTACATTTTACATAAAGTGCATTCAAAGCGTCAATAAAAAAACTTGTGATATTTCAAATACGTACTTCGAGCAACTTTAAACTTACCTGGCGTAAAAATGAGACATAAATATATATCAAAGACTTTACGCCAAAAATTTATTATCTTTGCACGTACAAAAGTTTTTGAGTTTAAATAATGTAAGGCGTACTTCAGGAAAATTGTTTTGTTGTTAGGCACAATTCATAAAGGTGGCGGTTTTTAACAATTGCTTCAGGTAACTTTCGCGTGCTAATGTCACAAGTTGCTGTAACGAGTTAAAAGGAGTTATAATTAATGATATAATGTTCCCAGAATAATTTGTAAAATTTCCAAAAGCCATTAATATACGTCTGTGTAGGTACAAAAAGTTAGTTTAGTTTTTAATCATGCCGAAGTTATTGTAACAGCTTTCACTGGTATAAATTTACGTTATTGTACACCACTAATTCTTGTCATTTACATTTAATAGAGTATTAAAAATTATTTTCCTCAATCGCCAAGTTTCCATATAGTTGAAGTCTTTCAGGCACAGAAAGCATCGATTTCACTATGCTTAGCTTGGTAATGTCTACAGCGAGAGGTCTACAGTATAATAGATAATTAATAAATAATTAATAATTGACTGAATCTCTCCGCACTTACTTAAGCTACAATGCGCACCTACACAACTTAAAACAGACGGTCCTATCTATTATCGCATGAAAAAAATAACTGTGCCTTCATCGGCCTGGCATAATATTACCTACGTGTGATAAATTAACACGCTCACGATACAATATTGTTGTGTTAATTTAAGTAGTTTGGAAGATGTCTAGCCATCGAATATTTCTATCTTATTTATCAAGACCAAGTTTCATAAAACAAGTAACGTTTCCTGAAGCTATCAGTGAGTGCTTTTGTGTTTTTGATAAGTGCGCCTGAATATCGCAAACCTTGTATTACCATATTAATTAAGATTAATTTAAGATTTTTTTATTTTTAATTTACGTCCGCCTGCGTGCGGGGTATTATGTCCAAACAAGCTTTGTCAGCTTTTCTTTTTTGCAGAGATTTTGTTTCAATTGTTTGTTTCGGAATAAATATTGCTCCGAGTCTCTCAAATTGAAAAATGTTACGTCAATTTAGGATTTTTCTAGTGGTGCCCAGGCGCCATTGCACAAATCAATACATAATATCACCTCAGACATTGTAAAGATGTGGAAAATTAAAGTCCATGGCAAACAATCCTTCTATGTCTTAGGTCAGGGTGTACGAAATCGAGACTTGCACAAAACATGACAAAGGTAATTAAACGAACCACATTTTCATTTACAAATCTTGGTGACAAAGTTGAATTTAATGACGTAAAGTATGTGCCTACCGTCACCATCACAATCATCCACCACTATTAATGTGAGCTTTGCACGCGATCACCCAAACAATAAAATAATATGTTACCATGGGATCGGAAAAGAAAAAAACATGCTGGCGATAATTTGTAATTTTAACATTGTACAGAAATGTAACATTAACGTACCCCGACTATTCCATGTACGTTTGTTCTCCATTGCATTATGTTGAATCCATGGACCACCAATTAAGCTAACTAGGATAAGTAAATAAAAATTTGAGCGAAACGTTCGGGTAATTTGAATGCATCTAGCGGAGACCTGCAACGTAATAACCCGGTCATGTAAATTAACCTTTCCATAAAACCGTTTGCAACAATAGACTAGTTGGGAATTACAGCTAATGTCTTTATTGCCACGTAATTAAATTGTCATCTAAAAAATTGTGCTGCGCTAACGTCAAAACGAATACGCCATGTTGAAAATAAACGAGAAGTGCGAAGTAGACGTTCTCATTATACGTAGATTTGATAAATCTAACGCCAAGATATTACACACTTTTGATAGCCTTTCCGTTCCGAGCGTCTTCTAATAGGCATTCTTTTTCGTCCCCAAAAAAAGAGATATAATTGATAGAGCTGTTTACAATTTTTATGGCTATAATGAAATTTTCTTCCATTTAGTAAATGCTTTAGGAAAACATCTTACGGATATAAATAGCCATAGAGTCTCTTCTTTTATTCGCCGTACAATAACTGTCAGCTACAGTATAACCACTTATTGGAATTGAATGTAATACATCTTCTTACATCCATTGCTCAATGAGACCAAAAGTTATAGATTTTACTCTCATCTATTGAATGATATTAGTAACTTCGTACGTTTTTTCAGTCGGCATGTATTTCATTCAGTTTTGAGATAAAAAATGATCGCGGTGCTTTCTGAGTAAGACCATTGTAAACAAAACGGCTACTTTCCATACCCCTCTTTAGTAATTTGATATAGATCTTATTTGTGCCTTAGTAAGCTTTTCTTATGCTGCGTGTAGACAATAAAGTATGCCAAATATGCAGACCAAGAACACGAAGAGCTTTTGTATTAAACATCCGTACTCCAAGCCACGTCCGAGTTCAATTACCTATTTAAGTTTGTAGTGACCGTCTTCTAAATGATTTAATCAATTTAAATCGTTGAGATAGTTATAGTTCAGTGGGTGACACCAAGCAAAACATTACAAAATTATGTAAAAAAATTTCAAGAAAACGTTGGAAAACCTAAATAATTATCTTAATCCCATAAGTCTCTGCCTACCATATTCTTTGATAGAATGAATTACCTAACCTAACTACTCTATGGGTAAGGTACATGCTTTTCCTTTTTTCAACTTCACCTTTCAGTAGGAATTCGATCTCCTCTACACTTCAAACCAAAACTTCCGCGTCCATAATTGAATTTTTGATTTTGAACGGTAACTTGCGACTTACAATTAATTAATTGACATTAATGTCTTTTATTTAATTTAAGCTAATACCGAGAACGTTCGTCAATTTCACGAGCTTATTTATTATGAATGCAATTCTAACCGCAAATTGATCAATACTCCCATATTATTTGGTTTCTATCATTTGACTTGCGGCTTCAGATTTCAACGTGCAACAGGTTTTGCATACAAGGAGTGAGAGGGGTTGTGACCTTCTTCGAAATAAGTTAGAGATTTCTTAAATATGACTTGAAATTTTCAAAATAGCTAGATCAAGTTTGTGGCCACGATTTTCTACCCTTAATTTTAATTCAAAGATAATGCAACATAAAGGTTTTTTATTTATTTTTTAAGTAGTCATTATGGGCCCATGAATTTGGAGATTTTCTACATTGAACTTGGCACAACGGTTGATATCTCTAAAAATCGTAGAAATTCTACAAACATTTATCAATCATAAATTATGGCTATTATTCTTATAGATATTTAATCCCTGGTGTGACACAATAATGAGGTCGGAACGGCTTCTTTACAATGATGCGGAGAAAATCATTTTGAAGCTTCACATTGGAAGTTTTCGACTGTAAAAAATCTTTCAGCGAAATCAAAAGTTATAGGGTGGAGTTTTTTATTACTTGTGTTCACAATTTGCAGTCATGTGAGAACCGGCACCGTGGGCACTTATTATAATTCACCACATGGTGACAAAGCTGAATTTAGTTTTTTGCTAAGGATCACGCACTGTTCTCGGTGCGTGCTTAACCATTACTACTCAAACAATTTTCCTCAAAACTAATTCCTTCTATTCCTTATTAATTACAGAATGATTTCTTAGTAATGCAGACGGCCATCTTTAATCGTTAATTCGTTAGCTTAATTTCTGCCCTACGAATAAGAATAAGAACTAAATCGTTCCCAAATACGACCAACATATGCTAGGTTGCAGATTTCACGATGCTGAAATGACCTCATGCTGAATCCGCAATTGTAAAATAGCCCCAATGAAGACTGAACAAATTCCCAAGATCTCGTCTCCAGACATTCGGAATTCATTAAGAAACTACGCTTTATAGACATTAAAAGAAACAAAAATCTCCAGGGCGATTACAGACTACAACATTCTCCCCGCTCCCCACTACCCCTTAAGAACAAACTAAATCATGCTTGAAGTTTAACACCGGTCCCATATTTTTCCGATGTCGAGGAGAGGCGTAAGTAATTAAAAAGTTTAGTTTCTCCGGAGTGATCGCCGCCATTTTCTGAACCCGTCCGATTCCTGGGAAAGCCGTTCTCCGTTCAAGTTACCTGGACCACCCGGCATCGCCGTTCCGAATCCTGACCAGAAGCAAGCTTTCCGAACCTTCTGGTGGCACCCGAAGCACTCCCGTTTCGCCGACTCATGTCGCCGTTCCGCCGACTCTTATCGCCGTCTCCGTATACTGAGTTTATCCTGTAAATTACCGCTGGATGTTTTTGTTCTTACTGCCTTTAAATTCCATTTTGTAACCGTTTAATTTGGTTTTTTTGTGAAGGACAACCGAAGCCATGCTTGGTGCGCGAGCTTCCGGATAAGTCCGCCGCTTAATATACAAGGAGTCGGACCGCAGCTGTCGAAAAGTTCAGGCGATACCTTCAGATTCCAAAGGAACCCCTCATACACAAATATCAACAATGAAACACAACACATACCTTGGCTAGCTCTCCAGTATTTACAGTCAATAAACAAAATTTGTCACGACGATGTACATAGTGTTAAATCTATAAATATACAGGGTTGCCCAGTGAAAATAGTCAACGTCAATTTTGCCCAATTAACGAAAGTTTTTCCAGAAACGCTCGAGCAAATTAATTTTAGTTTGGAGAGGGACGCCTGAATTAAATAACACTGCTTACATTACTTTAACCCTGAGAAGGGGGTGAATTGTACCCCAAAAATTTTCAATGAGAAAGGGTGGTAAACGTTAGATAATTCGAAAGGAATGTGCTTTCTGTTTTCTGCACTGTTTTTATTTTTCAAATCCGATCAGTAGTTCCAGAGAAAACTCGATTTAAATGGATTTGCTGAGTATTAAGTAGCCGTTGAAGTTGAAATAATTGATACTTGGGGTACTCAGGGACAAAGTACAAATATCGCGCAACAAGTGATCGATTGAAACAATTAATTAAATAAATTTTAATTACTTGAATGTATTAACAATTCAAAATATCCAGTCGTAACTGCGATTTTCATTAAATTACGCATAAACAAACACAAAAACCAACTTAGGCAACTGCGACTGACTCCTCCGTAAACTTCACTGTTTTAATTCTACTTAAACATTCACTTTAAACGGTGTTTTCTTATCGGAGAAAACCTGCTTATCCTCAAACTAATTATCTTACGCAGCGATAACAAATTTCTTATCGCAACGACCAGGTTTAAATTACATGTAGGTACGTTTGCAAAATAATGTTGCAAAGTAAAATATGAAAAACAAAAAATAAAGATGCACTTAATAAGCTTATAATTTTTGAATGCGTGTAATAAAGGCATGGATACTCAACTATCAGATTGCAAAGGAAATACAATACATTTATAAACAACGTCATTAGTATAGTATTTCTAACCAAGCTTTTAATATAGCGGAACTTGCAGTCAATAGTAAATTAACATCAAACGACATAGAAAAACATAGTTGGCGCTAATTGAAAACTACGTGCGATTAGAATCAAAATGTCTGTATTTAGTCATTGTATTACAAATTGGTAGGTAAATGTCTAAAAATTTGTCGGAAACTAAATTAACATTTTCTGTCGCAAAGTAAGGCGCTGCTTTATTAATTATCAAGCAGGTGTATATTTAGTTCCGCAACAACAATAGGATGTCAGATTAAATGATGTATTTCGGCATGATCACATTTAAATTAAGATTTATAATGTTGCTGCCAAAAGATGATTATTTTAGCGAGTTTGGGCTCTGCATTTACCACACGCAATCTACCTTCCAGCTTGATAGTTGTACTTGTGTATCTCGAAATGTCAACCCCACTCAAAATTTTGGAACCGTCCAACCTAATTCCTATCTAAATAGGTCACTCGCTAATAATATTTCCAATCATTAATAATCTCGTTACAAGTTACTACTGTAAAACCGACGGGAGTTCGTGTTTTCCTTTATATGCTTTCTGAACACATCAATCATTTTATTTTGTTACGGTTGTGTCTTTCCCTACGTTAAGCAATTTTTCAGCGCATGCAAAAGGTAAATCATGAACCTTTGCATATCGATTTGTAGTGGGGAAGACAGATATGTTGAAATCACGTAGTCTTTGGAATTTATTTGTCTTTAGAAATTGTTTTCTTTCCGAACGTCACTTGTAGGTAATTCAATTTCGCTCATCGATCATCAATTTGATAGAAAAATTGTACTTGTTGACAATCTATTATCTGAATACTGTGCGACACTGATACATACCCACATTTCAATATAAACCAGAATGGAAAGTGTACTTGGAGGAGGCGAATTTAGTAATGTATTTCTTACGATGAAACCTTAATTCTTACAACATGTGTTTGAATGGTTTTGAAATAACGTGACATGCATTGCAATATACAGGGAGAATTTTTCTTAAATGTATACAGATTATACAATAATACTACAACCAAACAACAATGTCGTGAGACATTTCCTCATCTAGGTTCCTATGCATCATGGCCAGTTTCACAGTTTCACTCCAAGATTTTTTATTTCTCCCTGGTGGCCTCCATTAAACCATAACTGTCCAGTTACATCTGTAAATTGTCAGAAAGACCTGCCCATTCTTTCTAATTCCCAGATACACGTGCACACTTACAGTCAGATATGTAAAGTACTATACAAAATAACGAGTATGGTCCTTCTACTCTTCCGTAGAATTTAAGGGAGTGGTTACTATTAAAGGATCTCGAAATTCGCAAGGGAAAAGAAACCGATTAAATGGGGCTGCTGCTTCTGGTTTACTCTTCACTTTATATCACCTACCGGATTGTGCTTTCTACATGCATATTTCTGAGTGGAAACCGCGAATTTTGGATTTGCTCAATAGTGCGCAAGGAAAATTCATTTGGGAAGGTCCACCGCCACTTTGATCAAGTCAAGAACGCCATAGATGAGTTTCTACATTACCGGTTGCGAAAAGTTTACTTCCATTCTTTCCAATCTTGAATTGTAACCTCAAGTATATTAACTAAACTTTGGAGAACATTCGTGTTCTATATACATAATTTTTTTCTAATTTAAAATATTGACAATATTGACTACTCCTTTTGCTTGTTTGTTTGTGTTGTTGTCTGTTACAGATTTGCAGAACGTGTCCTTCTGAATTCAGACGGCCGCTACGACCAGAATTCAAATGTAATTTTTGTTATTTTCGACGATTCCTTGATTAACGTTTTATTACGTATTGGTTTTCGATGCCATCGAATTATAATTATTACATTCGCTTGACTCCATTGTTTTCTGAGGAAGCCTGTTTTGATATTGATATTTTCCTTGGATACGTGTTGATCCCCTTTTTACTAAAAATTAATTGAAATCCAAGTATTGACATAGCAGATCTATACGAGTATATTGAAATATTTCAAGATCATTGATTAAATTAGCCTCGATTGTGACGTCAATTATTGATTATATTCTATACCTATCAAGTATTTTATTTTACGTTTACGTTTACGAATGCCACAAGGTGGTGGCTTAGGGAAACTCGAGAGCAAAATCTAAGGTAATGTCAACGATCTTGGGGACAACCCCGATATCAAAGTTCAAGGTCATGTCCTCGATAAAAACCCAAGGGCACCATTTCATTTTCCCAGGTTAAGTTCTAAATTCAGTTAGTTTGCGGCTGTTCCGGAGCGCGCACGTGTTATTACAGCTTCACCACCATCTTTCTCTGAACGTTATGTGATTATAGTGATAACTGTGGATCTCTCTTTTCATATGTGAAACCTGAAAAAGTATCGATTTTCAAACATGAACTAGGATAACGTTATACGTAAGTAAAGTTTATTTATTTTGCCTGATTGCTTGTTTGGTTTTTCCTTTTCTTTGTAAATTTTGAAATGATTAATTTGTCATTTTTTAAGAATAGCTTAGGTTGTTTGCAATACAGCATCTATCTCTCATTACCTGATATACTTATGACACGCTTTGGTTTTGCTTTGTACTCACTCATCTCACAGATGAAGACCACGACTTTGCGGCAAAATCCAAAACCAAGTCATGACCTTGGTCCAGAATCTAAGCATAACCTTGGTGCAGCATCCAAGGCCTTGGACCAAAGTTTAAGGTTTCGACCTTGGGATTTCAGAGAGCCATGATCTTGGGAAATCCCGGAGCCATGACCTAGAGGAAATCCAAGACCGCAGACCATGGGACGGCACATGAGCTTGGGGAAATACTAAGGTCATACCATTGTGACGTAATCGGAGAAATCCCATGCTCCTTGTGACGTAACAAAATACAAGATGGCGTCTTGTCCCTTTTCTACCGCCGCAAACCATATTCCGTTGTGGCAAAAATAAATACGACACCGGCATGTTTAGGCGGCCCTTGACCGATAACAGTTGTCTTTACTTATTTCCACAACTAAACACGTAAATTCAGTTCTTTTTTTTATTAGCACAACTAATTTCTCCACACTTTAAACCTTAACCAGAAAAGTGTATTGTGCTTACAATAGTTCTCACTCTTTTTTTAATTGTGAGAACTTGAGTTAAATTAACGTTTGAAATCAATGACCGAAAAAATAAAAACCTATTTCGCTCTGGTAAATTCGTAACGAAATTTTTGCAGTATTTGAACGTGATTTCCTTTGGTCGTCTTAAGACCGAATACCTTCAAAAACTTCCCAGGCACATCCCTTCCTATCTTTTCATTTATTAATTTATCGCTTTTGCTATATGACGTACCTAATAATTAAGTCCTGTACTCAGAGTGTGCAAGTAAAACTAAGCTGTCCTTAAGAAACCCACGTACATGAGAAGCTTAATTTTTAGGTCAGCTATCTTTGAAACAAAAATCCGAAAACCATTATGAGAACAATACTCCATAGAAGATAAATACGTAGAAAAAAAGATCGCTATTTCCACCAATAACTTCCGGACTTTTACAATTCCACCAGTCGTATAATTTCAATTAAACGGGCATAGTCTGGATTTTAAAATTTCTTATTTCGGTAGGTCATGGGTCATGGATAGTTACAAAACCAGCCGCATTTTGGACAAAATCTGAGAACATTAATTATTTATGAAGTATAATTTCCATATTCTAACGAATACCTACAGCCTACAACCTTCCGTAATAAAAATGGATGCGATTGCTCTTAATGCCATTATGTTGCACAACGTGGATTATGAGAAACTAAGTGCTCCAGCGTACAAACACTTTTGGGCATATGAAATGAACACTTTCTGCCAAAATACTCATCGCTAGGGCTAGGGATATTAAAGCACAGAAAAGATTTAATTACTGCCAAGGATTGATTGTTTATTTTAATTTAAGTCGACCTCTAATGTAAAGTAGTTGTATTACACTAATTTTTATTAAAAAATTATTAATTGGTCGCGATCGATTTCGGACGAGCTTCGTTCATCATCAGGCGATACGTCAATATAATAATAATAACACGTATTCGTTTTTATTATATTGCCGTATCGCCCGATGATGGACGAAGCTCGTCCGAAATCGATCGCGACCAATTAATAATTTTTTAATAAAAATTAGTGTAATACAACTACGTTGCTTTAGCAACACACTAATTACAAATGGAGCAATTCATCAACAATCGACCTCTAATATCATTAATTTAATCAACTTGTTAATGCATGGTAGTATAAAACCACGCGACCAGTGTAGAGGTTTGCGAAAATCTGGTTGTATTTAATTTCACATCTCCCAAGTGAATAACTTTTCAGCAATAACGCTTCTAACAAAGCCACAAAGAAAAGTACGCGGACAACAAATTTCATACCAAATTCAACTACTCATTCTGCGCTTGCAACAAAGACCGGCGTTAAACATATGCATTCAAAGCACAGGTAAAAAGCGCGAGGACTATTAAATTTTTATAGACTTTAATATTAAAGTGCCCAGAAAAGGAATGAGCTTTGTAAAAATAAACAACACGCCAGAATCCCCATGGCGAATAAGGTTTATAGTAGTTACCTTATCCATATGCCACACAACACATTTTGCATCCTTTCCTTATTTACGTTTAACCCGTTAGTAACGTTGCACGGTACGGCGATTTGTTAAAAGCGTCTGGGATAACAAAGCTCGCTGCTGTGAGAAATCATTATGCACCGAACCTAAAAAAGTTACAGAAAAATTAAGGACGTATCTCACAATGCGACTCAACAAAGACAAGCGGAGTGCGTAGTTATTTCATTAATCCCGCGGAGTTCAATCAAATTATATGCTTAAAAAAGATTATCATTTCTTTGCTGAAGACCTTGCAGCTAATTATGAAACTGCTATTAATGTAAGTGAAATATGTAAAAGCCCATTACACAATTTGTGATGCCGGCAATTGCGATAGAAGGATTTCGCAATTATAATAATCAATCAAAAGGTGTTTGTCCTTTTTGATTAACTAATTTATTAACATCACGTTCTCTAAATTATTACTTCATGCGTTTATAGTGTTCGAAACCTATTTCGTTTATCTGTCGCTCTCTCGTCCTCGGTCCTCATCTTGGACATATCGATAGTATAGTCTCTTGCTGTTGGGTAATGTGGAAGAACGATTAATAATAAATAAAGAACCCATCTAACCACAATACTTTTAATCAAAGTGGTGACGGTTACAGTTACACATTTTTTGTAATTAAATTGCAGAATCGTTTCTTTGTACTATCATTGAATAATATTCAGATTTATTATTCAATGGTACTATCATAGACCGCGGGTACCTAGTCTAGAAGTGCACAGCGTTAACGAATACAAAGCGAATCTTACCGAGTTCTATAATTATCGCTACTAAGTAATTATCTGTTGCTAGAATTAATTAAAGGCACATTAGAGGTAGTTTTTTTTACAAAACATTATGGTTATTGCTCCCAGTGCCTACAATAGTCCGCAATGCCTTATTACTTACAACATTTTCCAAACAGAATAATATAATGACCGATGGTTAGTGACTGCTAGGTTAGTGCCACAGTTTATAATTATAAATACAGATACAGCTAGTATTCAAATAAAGTGTAAGTCCTGAACACCTCAAAGGGTTTGAAAGGAAAATGAGTCGTCCGATACACTAAAACTATCTGGAGTAAAATCTATTTGAATACTAAAATAGCAGCAGAAGATTATATAGTGAGTTGAGTGGGAAGAGTAGCTAATTAGCTAACACTCTGCCCACTATAAAATAAAGACAAATATAAAAAAAGTCTATACCTAAGATTAAAATAGTGTTGATACTATCTGACACAAGCCCTGAGGTAAACTTCCCAATCATTGGAACTTTAAGATGTTTCCTACATTGAGGAAAGGTTACCAAGCCTTCATGTAGTATGCAGTTATCTTTTCTTCAATTCAATTTATCTTTTCTGTTTATTGTTTCTTGGTGGCCTTCTTGTTCTTTGCTTTTATCTGAAACCGTGTTTTTCGTGTTTTATTTGTTTGTTTCTCTATCTTTTCTTGTTTTCTTTACATTATGTCAAGTTCTTCTTCTTTCGTTCACTTTTCTTTTCTTTTATAATAATAATAATATAACAATAATATAATAATAATAATAATAATCATTTATTGTCTAACTTCTTTTATCATCTTTTTGAAACCGGTAGAAGATATTACGAATAGTTTCTTTACTTTGCGCTCAGGAGTTTTGATATTACTATTTTCTTTTTTTTGGAGATTTAAATGTTCATAATCATCTATAATATTATATTCAGTGCTTATTTCTTATTTACTTGTTTTCCCTTTATTTTTTGAGTGGGCGGGGTTTCAGCCAAAGCTGTTCTACCAACCCAACCCACTATACATTTACAAACATGTCAATGATCTTGAAGGAAATTTAATTCCCAACAACCATCCAGTTGTACGTTGTGAGTGAAGAAAGCTAGAGAAAAAGTTTTTTGAAAATTGCTCACCTTCCAGAGTCCGTAGTTGGAAAACGATACGTATTTTGGAAAAAATGTATAAAAACAAAGTATAAAATTTTATAAGGTCGCGATTTTGAAGAGGAAATTTTTCCTACGACCCCCCATTTTCGGAATATAGCCGAACAACCGCAAAATTGTACCTTCAGCCCCTCCCCATCCTCCGGAGCCACCGAAATCGAAGCACTTTATTACACAATCATCAGGGGACCTTCCACATTCTCGAAAAAATTGGAACTACACGATATATTGTATTCCATTTGCCATTTTTGGCATAGAATGTCTGGAATAATAATATGTAGGTAGGTTTTGCACTTCATCCAGCCATTGCCTGTAAGCGTTTCTAGCGCGCTATCCTTCCCAGCTTACGGTAATCTTTTGTTGGGATAAATAATCATAGGAGGGGTTGTAGTTCCTGAGGCGGAACAGGTAAACATTAGTTAAGTTTTTTTCCTATCTCCTTAATAACATCTTAAACATTCTGGGTGTTTTTTGAAGCAATAGCTTTTCCTACTTGAGAGGAACAATCATAAAAATTGGTTTCGTCTCCGTTAAATATTCTTGCTAAATCTTACAATATACCTTCGATTCCTTGTTTGTTGAAAGTATTTCAAACTGTCAGTGAACCATTTACGGCTATTTTGTTCAGCAGCACTTAAGGAGGTTTACAGTTTTACTATGTGTTAAGGCAAGATATGTTCAAAAATCTGAAGATCAATTTTTCGTCTTGGAAATCCTTTAATTTGATTGTCAATAACACAGTCTTTTCTTTGAATTTCATCATCTTCTGTTAATATAGCGGGAGGCCCTCCAGATGTTGTAAACTTATTTCCAAGTCGGGTCCCTAGGAATTCCGCACTTAATAGCGGTCGTTTTTTGGCTGCTCCGATTGTAATTTCCGGTGATTGCTTTTCGGCAATGTAGCAAAGGTCAGCGGATCTACTTATATTGGACGTGATCGATTCGGATTCTCTCGTGCTCTAGATAATCACCCAAGTACTGCAAACATGCGCACCATGCCGATCACCAACTACACACTTGCTTGGTCTTCAAGAAGTTACCTGTATATCAACTGAACCACCGCTTTTTGAATCTCTATTGTGCATTGTAACTTGGTACTTTCACATTTCTGGTACGTCACGACATACACTTAGAATATGGTCTTGCGAAACCGATCGGCCATATGCAATGCACTGTGTAAATTGATATTATGTTTACATTCCTCCTTTTGTATGGTTTGGCAGTACGGCTCAATGAAAACATAAGATTAACGATGTCTTCAATGATGTTGAATTTAACAACTCTGAGCTTTCCAGGAGCTACAAGTATGCCAGGGTGTTCGAGAAGGTATTTCCCATAATTATTTGCATATGAAAAGGTGGAAGGTGCATACTTCCACATATCTAAGGATTTCCCTTTCTTCGGCCTTCTGATGCACCTTGGAGACCATCGCGGGATGTAGGAATTCACACCTTGTGCATTGAAAAATGCCTTCTCTTTTTGTTAAATTTGCCACTTTGCTGATATAGGAAATTTTCACCGTTTCATAAAGAAAGAGAACGAATCTAATATACGAGAAATTAAAGCGCCTTAAAATAAGAACGAGTGTTCTGCAGAGTCGAAACGCTACAGTGTTGCCGGTTCTAAAACCGTCGTGACGGACCATGACGGGCAGTGTTTCTGTATAAAAATAAGAGTGAACCATTGGGTTTCGTTGGGATCGTTTCATCACTCGTAACGTAAGCGCAGCGATTTTTTGGTCGTGTAATACGAAATTCTTAGCCAAGTTTCAGGGCGAATCATGTGATTCTTTTTTTTTTTTGGCTTGGACTATTTGTCATTCGGCCAGTCGCATGGTGGTTATTTATTTATAATTTTTTTTATAGCTTCTGCTAAAAACTTTATTAGGCATGCGTATACTGTTGCCTCATTTCTTGCCAGAAGAGATGTAATGTTGTATGGGGTTGGTGCTATTATTAACAATTGGTTATAAGTTTCTTTCTTTCATTTTCATACCTCTTACACTCAAAAAATATATGTTCATGTGATTCGTGTTCAATTTAAAGTTCAAACCGTTGCCGTACAACAGCAGTATATAAAATAATCGTTAGTCGCACAACAGGAAAATTTATGCCACCAATTTCGAAGAAATTATTGCCGGGGGCGTATTTAAAATTCGCGGCTATAATACTTAGCTTTTATCGGATGAACGTTAACATTTTTTACATAAATTGTTACTACGAAAAAGTCAGGGTCGAAGGTGCAAAACGTTCATTGCACTATATTTGGAGTGGCCAGGTGTAACATGTCATATTGACAATGTACATAGGTAATTTGGGTTGCCTATTTTCCGAATACCTGTAGCTGGACATAGGTCAGTTGGGTCACATTCCTAAGATATCATAATCAAAAATTTGACCAATTTCCTTTCCTTTTGCACGCAAATCTTCGACATGGTAGGTTACTACAAATAATTGCTTTTGATAATTATCGTCTTATACGGATTAAGTAACTACCAACAGTACCGTTTCAAGTGGTGTTTAGTAGCTCCATTAGTTTACCTCTTGAAATGAATCAAGTTCTTGGATTATCGAAGATTCAGCTGGTAAGGGTGTGGTCCCCATGCTAAAATTAATTCGCAACATTTTAGGAACATTTGGATTAGGCTACAGTCAGTATATTAGGCCTTCGAATAGAAGCCAAAGTTAACCATTTAGTTATTTAAAAGTCAAAGCCAGATACATCTGGGTTAGTATTCAACCGCCTTTCTTTAGTTACCCTTACACTTACATCCCATTTTAGCTTTTATCTATTAGTATCGTGTAGCAGTTATAATTACCGGTTCCACCAGAGTTTAAAATCACGGTTAACACCAACATTGTCTCGTCGTCCGTCCTGTGTATATTGAATCCAACGTCGCTGGTTCCAGTGCTGAAAGTAAAACATTCCCGAGAAGAAATTGCTAACTTCATAACAAGTACTTACCTGAATGCTTGTATAAGTAATAATCCCTGGACAGGGGTAAGAGTACATTTACATCATCCATCAATCGTATATAATCAATTTACATTTCACTATCATAAATATTGAAATTATAACTTACCATTAAATGTAATTTTACTGATCTGTCAAAGCGTAAACAAGTTACTGGTCTTCCACTTGCCGTTGCAATAGACTGACTAAATTTCCCTTGAACTATTTAAGCAGTAGATATAATAAGACGCTGTCAGTGTAAGCTTACATTTCACAGGCCTTAGGTAAAGCGTTGCCCTCCCACTTGTGCTCGCTCTATTTGCTAATTATAGTGAACTCTTTTATTGTCTCGTTAGTCACTATCATAATTAATCATGCAATGACCACTATGTTGAACTAAACTGTTACCTTTGTCATGTTAATAGAAGAATAAATTGATCTTAGACCCCCTTAGCTGTGTGTTTCATATCAAGGTAGTCGGGTTATAGCGCGTCTTGATAATTCTAGAGACGTCGTTCCTGCTAGAGAATTTGGCGCCCTTAATTCAAACAAAAATTAGTTCCGATCCCACCCAGAGCTGGTCCGGGAAATATTATATCGCCCTGTCACCTTAGGTTGCACGTACTGGCAGGAATAAGTAATAATCCAAAAAAGGAGGTTACACAGGCTATTAAAAAAACAAGTTTGTCAATGAAAACAGTGCATCTCTCTTGTGTATACGGGGTGTTATTAGATCTGCATTAAACGGCTACCAGTAAAAAGGTTAAAGACAATGCATTCGTGCTTCTGTTGGCTGTCAAAACATTACGGTAATTTTTGCGAAACATTGTAAAATTATTCTAGTGACTAAACCAAATTTCAACTATAAAAGTTCGAGAAACCTGAAGCACGGTTTGTTCGGAATTTAAATTGCCATACGTCTTCCGAAATTCATTATCAACGAGTAATCAAACTTTACCTGAAGATCCAAAAGGTCCGATTGTATTGTACAAGGCGTTCCACCATCCAATTTTCGAAATTGCTGCTGCCCTTCTAAAGGAGAAAATCAACTGTCAATTGGAGAAAATTTTGACGGCAAGTCATTGAAAAAGATGCTTATCTTACTTTCAAAATAAAGCTGAATCTGATCTCGATTTTGAGATCCGAAATATAACTCAAAATTGCTGATGATATATGATCCGTACGCGTTGATCACGAATTATACGGCTTCGTGTTAACTTTTTATCAATTTTAAAGTAAATAAAGCTTCTTTGGCAAAGAATCATTCCGTAGCCAACAGTGGTTTGAAATTTATGTGGAGAATATAGGAATCTAAAACAACTAACGTAAAGAAAAATACCTACGTGGATACTCGTAGTAGGTAAACTGAGCCAAGTAAGGAATATTAATTTTCATTCCCAGCTTCTAGCTAAATTTGACAGCGAAATTCTAAAGCAGATCTGTATTCTCGTATTTTACATCATTTTTCGAGCACAAAAGAAGACATCTGTATAATACCCACGCACATTAAGAATTTAAATAATTTAGCAAGGCAAGTCGTACGTTTCGCTTTAAAATATTACACAAAGACGAAAAGGGATTTTTCAACTGTATGACAGCAGCATAAGTGAAATTTGGGAATCCGTGCGTGTAAGACCCGTGTAGGTACTTACGAATTAAAAAAGGGAGGATAAATCATTTATTCTTTCGCGCTCTTTCTGCCTTTTTTTCTTAACAAAATTTAAGTTGTAATGCTCGGTGCGTCATTGAAGCGAGGAATGTTGGAAAGTATTTCCAAATGTGGGGACATTCCTTCATAACTCTGTTGGGTTTTACGTTATGAGCGTGTTATGCCGAGTTTTCTTTGCTTCACGATATCAAAGGCAGATGGTAGGAGGCTCGTGTAAGAATATGAAGAGAGAGAAGCTGTTCTGTTTGTAAAGCTTAACGAAATAATTTGAAGTACTACGGCCTAACTACCATCCGAGTTTGATTTATGATTATAATTATTAAAGTAAACGATATTAGTCGCAGAATAGTAAGCATATTTATCTATTTAATTAATGTACCTACAGTAAACTTCTTAGTGTGAGTATAATGTATAACGTTTTCATCGGAATAATTAAATTTCGGGTTCATAGTTGAAATATTTCATGCAAGTTTGGTAGATTTCTATGTTCAACAGAAGAAGGAATTTAATTTTTGTAGTAAGTATAAAATTCTTCTCGAGATGTAATTTTCTAAATGCGATTTACTATTGTACGTGGTGGAAAAATTTTCATTTTCTAAGATTGCGTTCTTTTCTCACTGCACCTGAGGGAAACTCCAACTAGAGCACGGATGTTACATACAATCCTGCCAGCTATTATTTTCAAAACAACTTTTGTTACCGCGGCCTTTGCGTGTGTACCACAATTCTTTGGAATAATTCATTTAATAGAATAATACGTTATCCTTGAGAGTAGGTATACCCTTAATGAATTATTTAAACGATTTTTATTATATATCTTTTTATTATGCTTAACGTGAGCACTCTCGATAATCAAGAGAATGATTCAGCGGTAATAATAAAAGAAGAGAATTAATTTCCGAGCTTTACGTATTGGTGAGATATCGAGGAATTCTTTTGAAAAAAAAGACGCGTTAACTAGAACGGATCGAAAATATTTCTTCGCCGAATTAATTCTCGTTCATCTTTTGCTTCCTTTAACACGATCTTTTATGTTTCTCGTGAGTATAATTCAATAGCGTTTTAAAGTCTATTGTTTTCAAACAACGGTCGAATTTATCATTCATGAATCTTCAGAAGTAGGATACCACTTTCATCGAGTTCGATTCGTTCAAATATCGAATCTTTGTATTAACTTTTCTTTTATGTGGAATATACCTTCCGTATTCAAATCTCGTTCCCTTTACAACCTCTTTATTATTGATTGTTGAGAATTCTAATTAATAAGGCTCCTCCAAGGAGCCGGGAATTTCATTTCGATTTTCATTCTTAGGTAAAGATAGAAATTTTGTTTCTGATACTACCAGTAGGAGATCCGAATGGTAGAATAGGGCTTTGTCCAGTAAATGAGAATTTACATAGTCCATAACTCCAAAAAATGAGTGCTTACCAGTGTTAGTCAATTTACAATTACGATTGCCCGCAACACATTTTATGGACGATCTGTTCCAATTTTTGTTACCAATACACTTAAACTTCACGGATATAAATGACAAGCAATTTCATCCCCAAACTAGGATTCGTTCTTTTGGTAAGTCCTTTGAAACCCGATGAAACAAGTTATCCTTTGCACGCCCTGTATATAACTATTTCGTCTGTTCCTGTATAATGAATGTCATTGTGAACGTTGATGTTTTGGTTCAGACGCCTGAAGTTAGTAACGGGTCATTAATTGTTGTTAAATCATTTAAGTAAAAGTTCTGATTTAATTTTTGGGGACTATGATTATTTTTGTAAAAGGTTGATGTAATTTATTAGCGATATCAATGCTTTTAATGGGAAAACGAACTGCGTGATTTTCTTAGAAAATTGATATCTGAGATAAACCAATTCCGCATAAGATTTTGATACCTACGTGACTTAAGGAGCGTCAAGAAACGGAGATTGGCTGTCGTGTTGCTACATTCCGTTAATTGGAGGAAGTTTTTTTTCAAATTCTGGATGTAGGGAAGACAGTAAATACTGAAGTTGGCGTAAGGAAGTGGCCTTTTGTCAATTTCGAGGCCGAGTTGCTGTGTAATAATTAGTGATTGCTGAAGTTAGGATACACGCGTATGAAATTTAAAAACGTTGAATTCAAATAATTGTTTATTCAAAATCATTGCATTGAACTGATCTAAATTAAATTGCATGTAACTTTCTTACGAAAATGCTGATAACAGCTATAGCTTTATTCTACTTTCGGTGTGTCACTACCTAATAATATGTGGGTAATTGTAGAACGACTAACAATGAGCAATTAATTAACTAGGAAGCGTTAGGTATCGGAGTGTGGTTTTATAATACATTAAAAATGAAGTATTGTGTTTCTAAATAAAATTAACCCCTGCAAATATCACAGCTGTTCGTTGGAAGCCGCAGAAGACACGCGTTTTGCGTTAAGTTTCTTATTGTTCGTCAAGTAAAATTCGTTACGTTGTTAATCAGGAAGTCATCCGAATTCGAATGGAAGTAAGAACACGTAAAAGTTGGGTGTAACAGTTTTATTTATTCTACTGTGTCGAGCGGCCATCGTTTCATTGGTCGTGTGCTTGATCAGCCAGTCTAATTCGATGGAATAAAGTTACGTTCCTGTCACCCGAAGAGAAGATAAGTTTAAGATAAACAAGTGTAGCACCCCACGTTTTGTAAGTGCGGTGTTCTTTCGGAATTGGTTGTTTTTCTGCCCGAATTTTTGGGATTTTAACAGAACACTGTAAGTAGTTTAAGATTTCATAACTTGTTTATTTGTTACCGAAGACTAGCATAAATTTTGTTTGTGTGAATTCATGTAAATCGTGTGTTCATTCAAACCCTGTAACGATCCAGAAAAATATCTCATGCTTAATTGTGATGAGTTTTCAGGTGTCTTCATAATCTGTTCAAGTACTCTTGTTGGAATTTATTGGACCTTCTTTTAGCCATTATTTGGCGTAAAATTTCGAATTTGAAGTCGAGATTGGAATTTTTATTGGAAGGCAGAGGCTCGGAAGGCTTCCATGTGGTTAAACGATTAGGATGAGTGGAAGGATCGAGGCAGCCTTGGTCACGGGCCGATCTGGGGGAAACCCTCAGATCCGATCCCCTCCTTGCAAGAAGGGATGTGATCCGGGCTGTCCTACTAAGACCAAAGTGTTATAATTATGTATTATATTATATATTTCAGAGCAGAAAATTTAGCTATCGCAGCTACGGCACATGACGAAATTGTATTACTGAGACAGCTAACAAGAGCTTGTAGATGGAAAAAGATCCTAGCAAGAGGGATACCTAAAAGTGACGAAAAGTAGTCACACAATGTGCAATAACACAGGATGTAGACTTTTTTCAAAGAAAACGGAGAAGGAAGAACAAAAGCGCAAAATATAAGCCGATTTACAAAGAGACAAAAAAAAGAAGCAAGATACAAAGATACCAGCAGTAAATGAAGAGGACATTCATTCCCTTGGCAAATGCTAATTAATTTATTGACTGATTCGAAATGGGATCTTTTGGGTCTGCCGTATGCAAGATCCATATTCCGAAGGTATGGGCATAGACAGCGGTAACTGTTGCCTACTTATAGAGACAATCATGCTGCCCATGTTACGTGAGAGGGGAGTTCTTGCACCCCAATGTCAATACAGAAAACTAAAACTTACAACATGCTTCTCCTAGCCCATGCACATTACCAGAACAAATATCATAAGTAGGTATAGTGACTGGTATCCGCTTCTAGGTGATGGTGTGGCGACTTCTGAGTGATAACGTACTGCACTACGGCGGGAATGGAGATTGTCGACGGAACTCCCGTAAGTCTTGCGGTGGTATCGTCGGTAGCAAGAACATGTCATGGTTTCGCAACGTCGTCGAAATTGGCGCACTATGAAAGCTTGGCGTCGATCAGCGCCCTATAGAAGTTTGGATCCGTCTTTGGTTTGCCGCACTATAGAAATTTGGCGTTTATCGGGTGCCGCACTATAGAAGCTTGGTTTTTTTCGGGTACCGCACTATGGAAGCTTGACCGGATCCCTCTGGTTACTATGGGAGCTCCCATCAGAATTAATTTTCACGCTAGCGCGTCGCCTTATAGGGGCCGACCCAAGGGTGAGGACGACCGTTTCGCATCGCGTGGGGAAAAGGCACGTGTTGACTTCGCTGCTATTTTGTAGTGTAATGTGTGCTGCCTATTATATGTACCGCCACAGTATAAAACGTACCAATTTTCAAAATGCGTGGATTTGCATAAAAATCTGGGATTAGGCTCAATTTACTCTCCATTTCAAAATTTATGTTATGTCAATCATGGGCGCACTTTTAGGTACCCCTTTTTTTCCAAAACCTATAAAACTATATAATGTAATAATCAGTTCATATGAGTTGAGTGTTAGATGTTTTGGAACATTATTTCCGAATATTTTAACCCTTAAAATCAACCCCTATTGCGGTTTCATCGAGGTTTTCATTTAAAAAAATATTTACTCTCATAAAAGAATTTATTACAGCGTTACTGCTTAACTAATTTCATTTAGTAACATTTAAACCCTTGAAACTTATAACATTGCAATGCTGCAAAGCTACTTTAATAGATAAAAGTTGAAAACATTCGTACAGTATTTCTCAAAAAAATGCGTAGTCTCCACTCCAAATGTTACAATTTTGTTCTCCACTTTATTTAATAAAATACATACCTTCGGTCGCAAATAAATCAAAAAGTATTAATTTTACAAAACAAATGTATAGAACACATGCTTACAATAATTTTTCATCTATTCCAGAGATGGGGTAGCAACCACTCCCAGAGTGAAAGTGTTCTTTGGCATAATATACAGATTTTGATCCGTAGGCTATTCCCTATATATTATCAAATAGCTATTTATTATACAAGACGATAAAGGGATATTTTACCCATTGAGTGAAAGATGTTAATTCATGAGTGGCGCAGCTACGAGTGAATTAATTTTCACGAGATGGTCCGTTTCCCTTTATCGTCGTGTATAATACAAAACTTTTTTTTATAGCAGAAGCCTGTAAAGTTTTTGACAATTCTGAATTTATTTTAGAGACGTCAAAAATAGTAAGTTTAGGTTCTGTCGTCGCGATCATTTCTATAGCAACAGAATTGTCATATGTTCTGAACGTCATTTCATAACATGCATTTGATATAAGAATGACAGATGTCATTCGAATGCACAATCATTTGTTTCACTTTATCTACCCTTACGGTTAAAGTGATCACTTTATCTATATCCTTACGGTTAAAGAACGACTTAGCCTACCTACTCATTCAAACTTATTAAAATGTCATTTTAACATATGGTATAAAGTAAATTTAAAAAATCGATTCATTTTGAAAATGCTAGGCAAAAACGTATATTTCCTGGACTAGTATTAGGATGTGAGTACGAATTTACAAATTTCATATTGTTAGACATCCAATCGCAATTCTAAATTAAAAAACCCATTTTACGGTTCGTAAAGTTTAAAAAAAAAACTCAATAAGCAATTTAGATTTTTACTAAACCTCAAAATATAACTGATTGGCGATATAAATTCAGTCAATCTACTAAAAAAAACGAACGCAATTTGCAAACATTGAAGTAATCCGCATTCTGTATTGATTTCGTTATATTTATGACTGATTGATTGGAGCATATAACAGAATACAAATGACTTTATACATCAGCATTGGCAAATGACTAACCGCCCCGATAATTAAATGAGTGAAACAATAATGTTGACACTTAATCTCGGGCACATATTGATAGTAGCAGGATTACCATTGTAACACAATAATCTATTAATTACGCAACATGTATCGATATCTTACTTGCGACACTGCAACTTTGCACTCTCTAATTGTTAACTATGTGAACACCGGTAGTTTCCTAACGAGTTCAGAAATGGAATTAGGTGTAATGCAACTCGGCTTATCGTTTCTACGTTTATATGAAAATTGAAGTTTGTCGACTGAAGAATTTCTCGAAGAAAAATATGGATTTGTTTGGGGTAAACGGCATGCACTCTGATGCGTAAGGCAACTACAACTTATTTATGTGGGAGTTCCTGCTGCATTATCTAACTGTTAAATCGAATCAGCACTAACCGCAGCATTAAACACAAATTATAGCTCAAGCTTTAAGCGGCATTACACACTCGTGTCCATTTGAAATGTCGCCAATTTTACATGTAACCAATTCGACTATCCATTTTCGCCGCAAACTACAGACCTAATGAAAGTGACTACAGAATTGATTGCCGAAACAACCAGAAGGATCGTTTCTACAATCCTTGAAATCAACCACTCACTTAAACCAACAAATAAATTGTCTTTAAAAATACAGGGTGAAGAGGTGCTACATGTACATATATGAATAGCAGACGAAAAAAAAACAGTTTCTCCAGTTATTCTCGCAAAATTTGAGGTGGAAAAAGTGTAGATACAAAACATGTTCATCCAGGTGTTCATCTTTTTAGTTCCTACTTTTACTTCGAACACTTTCGCCTAAAATGAATAATAACCCCCCCCCCCCCCCACACCCCCACCCCTCGACCCGTGTTTCACATGTAAATAACATTAAATGAAAAGCACATTGTTGTATACTGCCTCAAAGGGGCACCCTGCAAACATTACAAAAGAGAATTGATCAGTTTTTCGTAGTACAGAGCCGTACTTAGCCCAGAATGTATAAATTTAAATAGACAGGAAATACTTAATCGACATGGTGTTTTTCAACACCATTTCCTTCAATGGTTTTTTAAAATTCTCGTGTTTTTTTGGTATAAACTAACGGATAATGGCGGGTAAAGGCGTTCAATTAAATGACCGGCTGCCATTAAAAAGCTAGTTAAACAAAATTTGTGAACAAAAACAAAGAAGTTACATATGTGATCAAATGAAATAGGCGGCTCGTAAAAGTCTATAACAAAGAAAGAAAAGAAACACTAAACGTACCTACGCGTAATAAATTTTGATGCCACTTTATTTTACAACATCATGGTATTAATTTAGCTCCGAAAATCGAATCGTTGGAAGTAATAAACTAATCGTCCTATAAATAATTTTTATGTTGCCTCAGCTGGCGTTTGTCAGCCTCTTGTGTCTTCTCGTAAGTATGTCGACTGTAAATTTTCCTGCATGATTTAGGTGCCGTATCGTGTTTCCATCTCCCTTTAATTACTTTGCTTGTGAACAATATCATCATTTTACCCCATACAAGATTGGAATATTAATATGTAATATTAAATAAGAAACCGAGCGGCGAGGCTTAAAAATACATGGATTATTAACAAACAGCGCCCCGTGTATGTTTATGGTAAAAAATGACATCGTAAAAATATTTACTGATATCAAATTAAAATTTATTATAGCTGCATGTCCTCACATTCTTTCGTTTATGAAAGCCACGCATCGTAACTAAAGAATTCATTGTGCATAAAAAGGGGGAAGAAACTTTTTTTTTATAAAAGCAAGTATCTACAGCTTTTATTACAAATTCCATGCTTTCCAATACGTCGTAAGTCTTTTTTTATCAATAAACTTTCTTGTACTGCATTACGGCGACTTATTGGTAGAATATGGCACAACATTGTTGCTTAGGTAACGTTTACAATAATTTTTGCAATTTTGTTCCATCAGCACGTTTTACGATCACTTAAAATTCGGTTTACTGTGTAATAAATCAACCCATTACCTGTAACTTCATGCATCAAGTATTTCTTCAAACTCGTACTAGGTAATTGAGAATGGGGATATGTAATAATATAGTAGAGATAGAAAACAAGCTTATTACTTTCTTGGAGCAGTTTGCTTAACTGAAGGATATTAAAGGCTATCTAAAGGCACAGATGTAGAGAATGGTAACATCTGTGGCATATTCAAACAGCGAAGCATTGTTTCGTTGCTAGGGGCAGAGAAGCGGAAAGGAGGAATAGAAATTTTACTTCTCTGAAATTTCTTTAATTATTTCAATCGATCGCTTACTGCTTGGTATATATATTCGTTTTTTGAAAAAAATGCGTAGAGACAAAGTTGTAAAAAATTTTATGATACGCAAATTTTTACTACGACCCACCATTTTCGAAATATTGCCGAAAAACTGCAAAACTGTACTTTCAACCCCCTCCCCTCCCCCCGGCAGCACCGAAATCGCTTGAGACACATAATCATCAAGGGACCTTCAACCACACATTCCCGAAAAAATTGGAACTACACGAATTATTTTTTCTATTTGCAAAAGGCAAAATTTTGATCGGCAACGAATCATCTGTACAAATTAGTAATATAAAAGCATAAACGTAACGTTAATTTCAAGAAAAGTACCGTACTATGTACAAATAACTAAATTCCTATACAACAATAATCTGAAAGATAGAACGTAATCAAACATAAATGAATATTCGTAGATGATTCGTAGCGACACAAGTAATTATAACGCGGACATAATCGAAGTATCGGTAAAGTGAAATCTTCGTAACGGTGATGTACTAAAATCAGATATACCGTTCCGTTAATACTTGCGGTTGCAATTCAGGAACAATTATTCAAATCTCCAGGTGTAAATAAGTAGATAATGAATGTATCACGTGGCGTCGTCAATGTCAATCTCATCAAGTCATAGAGGTATTGCGTCGATGTAAGTCGAAATACTCAGGAGATATCTGTAAAAAATACGTATTAAAAATACTGTTGAGTCCATTCTGTACATACTTCACAGCAACGGTGCAGTCACAACCCATCAGAAATAGAAACAAACACTCCAAAGAAATATAATGTTATCCACTACAAGGAGCTCTTTTCGGGTAGACCTACGTCAAGTAAAAGCCATGGCGTATCCAGAAAAATGTTTGCAAGTAAGCACTATGAATGCAGGATCATCTTTGAAAGGAACAAGACAGGGAATGCGCAAGGCAACCTTATAGAAGGTATAGAATTATGTGCAGAAAAGTACATGTGAACTCTAGCGGCGAAAATAAAGAACTAAAGTAATAACCATACAACTAAGCTACATCTCAAATAAACGGGTTTACAAAGGAAATACGTAGATGGCGTATGAATATTACTTAAATGAGAGTACATTACGAAGGAAAAGAACGTAACAAAACTGGTTGATAGGTTTATTCTCGGTTGATATGCGGTCACAAGGTGACGTAAACGTTGTAGAGAGAGAGCGTGGAAAGTAAAAAATACGGTTAGATAGGAGTCAAAGGACGAATGGAAAATGTGGTCACGGAAGAAGCGTAGACCTAATTTCTTCTTCTTGGAACTGGTGGTGGTCATACAGAAACTAGTTATGCGTCGGTCTAGGTTACCTGACGTACAGAGAAAGAATTTTCTGTAACATATACTAGCCTTAACATCAAAATAGCATAACAGATGTACTGACAGGGAATAAAACTGGATCATACCCCAATACAAGAGATTGTTTGGATTGGATTAACAAACATTTCCTGGGCGGCGTGTATTGTGTTGATACCATAATAATAATTTTTTGGAGCTGTATTAATATCACAATCGAAACTAGATCCCAAAACAATTTGAAGTTGAAGATTATTAATAAACAAGGTGTTGATACAATTTTGGGTCTCTTGAAGATTTTGTTTCAAGTAGTTACATAGATACGTAGTCGGAGTGGAACTGTTCCAGGTATATATTAACAACTCAAGGAATGTGACTTAAATTCAATGACGATTTTTATTATCGGGTGGTGCGATAGGTTGGGGGTTCTTGCTGTTTGTTCTTGTATTGCTATAATCATTTATTAATTAATTATACATTAAGTTATGTGACATAATTTGCATAATAGTCAGTTTTCATAGATGGACCTTATTTGTGGCACCTACCCTACCCATCGGGTTAATTGTGTATTAAATGTCTTTCCACCTCATAGAACCATTCACTTTACCTTTACCCGATAATGGCATTTAATTATGTGAGGTATTTTAAGCATAGTAATAAATTACCTAGTACTATCGTGCGTAGGTAATGATGAATAGTTCATCGTAATTAAGAATGTCTTAAATTGCGTTAACCATTCGTGTTCCAGGTATGATTGGTTAAATAATCCGATCTTCAGGCGAAACTGTTACAAAAGTGCGATAGGCGAATCCATTAGTGAATGCACCGTACAATTAAACTTCGACGATAATTAATCTCACCGCGGGTGCCGTCCAAGTTCAAATCAAGAGGACGGCGGTGTGAAAAAGCTTTGTTCGGCTGCAGTCATCTTCGATCGAAAGCTTTTATCTTTGATAACGTTTTATTACTTAAAAGTTACACGCGTTTACAAATTACACAAATTGATTCTGCTTTATTTAATCTCACGACGATTTCGAGTGTTTAATTATAAAGATGAACGGCTGTAAAAAAGAGTAGGGTCGTGAAACGCTATTAAACCATCACAGTCAATCACCCCATTGTCGTAAAGTCACTTGCACCTGGGTCATCCACAAATACAATACGCTGTTGCTACTCGAACGTCAAATCAAATGACTTCTTTTAATAAACCTGCCAGTGTTCGACCATACAATTAGCAAATACATCAATCTATTGAGCGGACTTTATAATTTAAATAGTTTTACGTTTCAGCAGTTACAGCTCTAGGTACGTTGCACATAAATTATAAAGGAAAATGAAACATTTTACGACCTTTCAATAAAGCTTGTTATGTTATAATTTTACAGAGTTTTGGTTCATAAATGCAATAATGAAATAGCATCCACCTTGAAATTAACTTTGAACACCTTGTGCGGTATGCGTTGCCGGCTATTATTTCATAATTATTTACGTATCGGAAAGCTCGACTGACCGACCGTGTTGCATGATAAATTAACTAATTTTTAATTACAAAATTCCCCCATATATTTATCTTGCTTAGATCAAAGTAAAAACTTGTTAGTAATTACTTTTATTGCTCTAATTTAAATCAAACACATTCAAAGTTTTCTAGATATTATTTGCTTCGGCTCCAATTTAAAAATACGTCCAGTTGTAATAAACAAGTTTAATTAATGCCCCAGCGTCGAACAATAAGGTTCGGTATGATTGGGTTGTTGATCCATTACACTTACACAAAGGAACTTCGATAATATCTAACGGCGAGCCCCGATTTCATGACAGTTATCGTATACAAATATTGTTTTACCCCATCGAATCGAAATGTGACCATTGCACAATGAGCTTCAAATTGGGAAATTACACTTCTGCAGCTCGTCAATAAAGGTAATTACAGGGTACAGAAGCCGTAGTGGGGCTAAGGTTATACTGCAACTACCATAATCACAGACTCTGTTAACATTGTAATGTTTTACTGCGCTTTGTGCAAACTATTTTATTAGCTGTCATTTCTAAACCCCTCAGATATAAATTCTCAATATAAGTAAAGCAATTGTTGTTGGTGGTGAAAATAAGGGTCATACTTTATAGACGTAAATGACTGAAGATTTCACACTAACTAAAATTAAGGTTTGCAACAGAGAACAGAGGATAATACGCACTTCTGTTAATTGAAATTGCAATCAGTGGTCAGACAATAAACGCTTTGTCCACGATGAGTCAATCGTATTGATGGACATCCCCTCATTGCCAATGTTAGGTATACCACCGACAGCATCTGAACTATACAGATAAACAATGCTCCTTTACTTCACATTTGCCGATTCGTATAGTTCGCACTGGATCCACGATCCACATTAAATTAAGTACCTACTAACAATTAAGAAGGAATAAAAGCGCCAGGCCACAAAAACGCAGTTCGACGGTAATGCTGTCATAATCAGCAAGTTACTAAGGGTTCCTCGAATCCGGCACGAACATTTGTAAATACACAGGGTGTCTTAAATTGAGTAGGATAATATGGCTACCTTTGTTACTATTATACTCTAGTATATTTATCAATGACTCACTAACGCGATATAATCGTATTTTATTTGCTCAAGCTAGAGCTCACGCTAAAGAGCACAAGATTAAATTCGTATGGACCCGAAACGGTCAAATAGCTATGCGCAAGCAAGATAACTCCAAAGTGTTTATTATAAAATCTACAAATGACTTTCAAGATGTCCATTGACACTACCGTTTCCATGTCTGTTTCCTATTTAGTGCTCACAAAAATTTTTGAGTTGTATAGAATTATATTCTTATTTATGTTTATTTTCATTTGGATAGCTTGTATTTCTTTAGGCCATGTATTTGACCTGGCAGAATATTGATTATTTATCATCTTTCTTTTTTGTTTGAAATGAATGGTAAAAAACATTTAAACATTTATTACCAAAATGTCAGGGGATTAAAATCGAAATTAACTCAAATTTATATGAATGTACTGTCAAATTCTTATGACATAATAATCTTAACAGAAACTTGGTTAAATAATAGTATCCTCTCCAATGAACTATTCGATGATAGGTACTTAGTATTTCGTAAAGATCGTGATAAAGTCACTACCCATCTTAAAGATGGCGGAGGTGTTCTAATAGCAATTGATAAAAGATGGCACGCTGAAGTAATTAATTTTGAATTTGTGGAAGCATTGTTAATCAAAGTGGGGAGCAGTCCAAAGTATCGCATGCATATCTGTGTTGTTTACTTTCGGCCTAACACAACAATTAATGCGTACAACGACTTCTACAACCTTTTTGATACTTTGCCTGATTGTATCAAAAACAACCTGTTAGTTATAGGAGATTTCAATCTTAAAATATGTGGATCTGGATATAAGTTATTAACTGGGGATAACTTATGCATACAATTACACAATTTTATAAATTTAAATAATTTACAAAGCAGAAATAACATACTAAACAGCTATGGTAAAACCTTAGACTTAGTTCTTACAAATATTGCTGAATTATCTGTCAGCTGCGCTCATCCATCTGATTTATTAGTAGGTTTAGATCATTACCATCCTGCTCTTTTGTTGCATGGTGATCTGATTATTCCACTCAACAGAACACAACTGTTGCCTGACCGTATGTACAATTTTGCCAAAGCAGACTTCTTAAGCATTTATTATGCATTAAGAGATACTGACTGGTCTAATGTAAGTGTCGCTGTTGATGTCAACGATTCGGTTAATGTTTTCTATGACCTTCTGTACAAAATATTGGACAAATTCTGCCCCAAGAAAAGAGTTAGGAGTGGTTCATCCTATCCAGTCTGGTTTTCGACAAATATAGTGGCATCTATTAGGCTTAAACATAAGCTGCATAAAAAATACAAAAGACTACGTTCACTAAATGATCCATGTGCATCGGATAGTTATGTGCAGTTCTGTAATTTACGTTCATCAGTAAAAAAGGATATATCCTCAGCATACAGGCAATATCTTATTGGCATTGAAAATGAAATTGGGCGTGACCCTAATCGCTTTTGGTCCTACGTGAAGCACTGCAGGAGGCAAACTTCCCAGGTGTATGAAGTTGAGTTTAATGGTGTTGTTGCGTCAACGGGTTCTGAAATATCAAATAATTTTGCTAACTTTTTTGAGTCTGTTTACCTGCCATCTCCATCAAACAAGGATTATTATGACAGCCTTCATAATAACAGTAACCTAGTACACACAGATGTGATTACGTTGAAGGAAGTTGACCAGGGCACAGTCCTAAAAGCTATGAAAGATTTGAAATCTAAAAAATCAATGGGTCCTGATCTCATTCCACAGTATTTTTTCAAAGGACACTCAGAACTGTTGAGTAAACCACTGTGTATCATAATTAACAAATGCCTTAAGTCGAATACCTTTCCTGATGTATGGAAGACCACCAAGGTAACGCCTATATTTAAGAAAGGGAATAGAAATTCCGCGTGTAATTATAGGCCGATTTCTATACTTTCAACACCTGCGAAAATTTTTGAAATTGTCTTGAGAAAAGAGGTTCTCTCACATGCGTTGCGACATATCTCCGATAGCCAACATGGATTCATCTCGGGTAGATCCACTGTCACCAACTTGGTCAACTTCACGCAATTTGTTTCCAGCAGTATGAACCAAGGTATTAGCGTTGACACCATCTTCACGGATCTGGCGAAGGCCTTTGATAGATGTGACCATTCTATCATTATATCTAAGTTAAAATATTATGGCTTATCTTTGGATTTGCTACACCTCTTCAAATCCTATTTTACAAATCGGAGTCAATACGTGTGGTTCCAGGGATTTACATCTAGGCAGTATATCGCCACGTCGGGAGTCCCACAGGGCTCTGTGTTGGGTCCCGTTATCTTCAATCTATTAATAAATGATGTCGTTAACGTGGTAAAGAATTCCAATATTCTGTTATATGCAGATGATTTAAAGTTATTTAAAGCCATTGCTGACGTAAATGATTGTCGAGAGCTACAAAATGATTTAGATGCTGTAAATGTTTGGTTGGAGCATAATAAATTGTCTTTCAACGTTTCCAAATGCTCAGTTCTTACCTTCACAAAAAAGATAGCTCCCATAACGTATGAATATTCCATGAACGGGGAAGAGCTACGACGCATTTTGGAAATAAAGGACTTAGGTGTAATACTGGACCACAGGTTAACTTTCTCTGCACACGTAGAAAACAGTGTAGGCAAAGCATACCGAAACTTAGGATTTATCTTAAGGCAAGCTGCCAACTTTTCTAAAGAACACACTTTAAAGTCTTTATTTTCTGCCATTGTTAGACCACACTTGGATTATGCATGTATTGTCTGGAAGCCTCATTCCTTCACCCATAGGAACAGCCTAGAAAAGGTACAAAAGAAGTTTCTAAGGTATCTCAACTATAAACGTAGCGGACAATACTCATATCTCATACCTTACGCTGAACTGCTGTCATCCTTTAATATGGAATGTGTTAAAAAGAGGCATGAACTTTCCCAATTGAATTATTTGCACAAGTTACTCCATGGGAATATTGCTAACCCCGAAAATCTGGCGCAAATTAATTTTCATGTTTCACCTTTTCTTCGTCGTACCCATACACTGTTTTATATACCTTACTTACGCACAAACTTACTTATTTTTTCGCCATTGATAGATATGCAGCGACTATACAATCAAATCTGTACCTTGTCTGGCAAGGTTGACATTTTTCGTTATAATCTCTCAACGTTTATATCACATTGTAAGTCACTTCTTTAAACATAAAACTTCATTGCGTCTTACCATGCCCATACCTCCATGCACTTCTTCGTCATTTATGCTATTCATACACACACATTCACAAACTTGTACTAAATTTTTACAATTATTTTTGTTTATTTAATATTAAATTGAGTTAGAATATTTATTCTCTGTTTTTCATATACTTGTTCTGTTTACTTATATTCACTTCATGTTTGTTCGTCTTAATGTTATTGTTTAAACTGCTTTACTGTAATTGGGTACATGTAACCTGTTGTAAAGCATGTAAATAAATAAATAAAAAAATAAATAAATAAATAAATC
>NW_022170596.1:43710377-43772386 GCF_008802855.1 Photinus pyralis | reverse complement strand
TTGAAAATGAAATTGGGCGTGACCCTAATCGCTTTTGGTCCTACGTGAAGCACTGCAGGAGGCAAACTTCCCAGGTGTATGAAGTTGAGTTTAATGGTGTTGTTGCGTCAACGGGTTCTGAAATATCAAATAATTTTGCTAACTTTTTTGAGTCTGTTTACCTGCCATCTCCATCAAACAAGGATTATTATGACAGCCTTCATAATAACAGTAACCTAGTACACACAGATGTGATTACGTTGAAGGAAGTTGACCAGGGCACAGTCCTAAAAGCTATGAAAGATTTGAAATCTAAAAAATCAATGGGTCCTGATCTCATTCCACAGTATTTTTTCAAAGGACACTCAGAACTGTTGAGTAAACCACTGTGTATCATAATTAACAAATGCCTTAAGTCGAATACCTTTCCTGATGTATGGAAGACCACCAAGGTAACGCCTATATTTAAGAAAGGGAATAGAAATTCCGCGTGTAATTATAGGCCGATTTCTATACTTTCAACACCTGCGAAAATTTTTGAAATTGTCTTGAGAAAAGAGGTTCTCTCACATGCGTTGCGACATATCTCCGATAGCCAACATGGATTCATCTCGGGTAGATCCACTGTCACCAACTTGGTCAACTTCACGCAATTTGTTTCCAGCAGTATGAACCAAGGTATTAGCGTTGACACCATCTTCACGGATCTGGCGAAGGCCTTTGATAGATGTGACCATTCTATCATTATATCTAAGTTAAAATATTATGGCTTATCTTTGGATTTGCTACACCTCTTCAAATCCTATTTTACAAATCGGAGTCAATACGTGTGGTTCCAGGGATTTACATCTAGGCAGTATATCGCCACGTCGGGAGTCCCACAGGGCTCTGTGTTGGGTCCCGTTATCTTCAATCTATTAATAAATGATGTCGTTAACGTGGTAAAGAATTCCAATATTCTGTTATATGCAGATGATTTAAAGTTATTTAAAGCCATTGCTGACGTAAATGATTGTCGAGAGCTACAAAATGATTTAGATGCTGTAAATGTTTGGTTGGAGCATAATAAATTGTCTTTCAACGTTTCCAAATGCTCAGTTCTTACCTTCACAAAAAAGATAGCTCCCATAACGTATGAATATTCCATGAACGGGGAAGAGCTACGACGCATTTTGGAAATAAAGGACTTAGGTGTAATACTGGACCACAGGTTAACTTTCTCTGCACACGTAGAAAACAGTGTAGGCAAAGCATACCGAAACTTAGGATTTATCTTAAGGCAAGCTGCCAACTTTTCTAAAGAACACACTTTAAAGTCTTTATTTTCTGCCATTGTTAGACCACACTTGGATTATGCATGTATTGTCTGGAAGCCTCATTCCTTCACCCATAGGAACAGCCTAGAAAAGGTACAAAAGAAGTTTCTAAGGTATCTCAACTATAAACGTAGCGGACAATACTCATATCTCATACCTTACGCTGAACTGCTGTCATCCTTTAATATGGAATGTGTTAAAAAGAGGCATGAACTTTCCCAATTGAATTATTTGCACAAGTTACTCCATGGGAATATTGCTAACCCCGAAAATCTGGCGCAAATTAATTTTCATGTTTCACCTTTTCTTCGTCGTACCCATACACTGTTTTATATACCTTACTTACGCACAAACTTACTTATTTTTTCGCCATTGATAGATATGCAGCGACTATACAATCAAATCTGTACCTTGTCTGGCAAGGTTGACATTTTTCGTTATAATCTCTCAACGTTTATATCACATTGTAAGTCACTTCTTTAAACATAAAACTTCATTGCGTCTTACCATGCCCACACCTCCATGCACTTCTTCGTCATTTATGCTATTCATACACACACATTCACAAACTTGTACTAAATTTTTACAATTATTTTTGTTTATTTAATATTAAATTGAGTTAGAATATTTATTCTCTGTTTTTCATATACTTGTTCTGTTTACTTATATTCACTTCATGTTTGTTCGTCTTAATGTTATTGTTTAAACTGCTTTACTGTAATTGGGTACATGTAACCTGTTGTAAAGCATGTAAATAAATAAATAAAAAAATAAATAAAATAAAATAAATATTATACTTACAGATTCGGTTAAATTGGCGAAGTTGTGTAGTTTCTGCTGCTGATTGGTATTCTGATATTTAAAAAAAAATAAATCGTTTCGTAGATAATTGGAAAAAAAATGAAAATCGTCATTTTTTGAAAATTAAAATATTTTAGTAACAAAGAGAGCTATCGAAAAAAGTTTCAAATAAAAGTTGCAAGGTTAGATAGGATAATTTCAATGGACGCAGAAATTTTTTTTCAAAATGGCGATATTGACATCAACTTCCTTATTATAAATGGATACCATATTGGTTTGTTATGTCAGTCGATAGAGAAAAAAATTATAAAATCAATGATACTGAACACTTAGTATTTCATTTGAGAACCAATCTTGCATTTTTGCCTCGAAGTTTACAATGTATTTCATATGGCTTATTGTGATTGAAACCAATTTTCATTCGTTTATTGTCTTTGCATATCGGAAAAATATGGCAAAAAAATTAGAGCGCATCCAGAGACACCTCTCACGACGGATTCTGATCACGTTCACTGCAACGCACTAAAACGTCTGTCATTAGTTATGCTTACTCAACTAGACGCGTGCAAACTTCACTACGCACTAATCCAATTAACACCTAAGCCTAATTGGAATTTTCCCGGCACAACAACTACTGTAGTTATATACACACGTTCACGCTGCAAGACTGATAACGTGTAAACACCTCGATCTGGGACTGTTTATATCCTTGTTTTCACTTATTATTGGGAAACTAAAATATATTAATAATTAATTAACGGCGCTGAACTCTCAAAATATTAATTCGCCTACGCTTTCGGCGGCTGTAAAAACAATTTACATATTCCTACTGGAACATTTGGAAAACTGATAAGTTCACTACAAAACTTACGTGCGTTCTCGGTGGTAAAATAAACAATTAAACAAAAATGAAGACACAGAACTCCTAGAGCACATAAGTAATTCCGAAGCTACAATTTTTGGTAACGCAGCGGCCAGCTTAAAACGCTTTTAGATACCAGGTGTTCAGCAATGCTGGTCGACTTCACAAATATGTGGTGTGGGCATAACTTCGGCTGAACTTCGTTACAATATAAAAAACAAACTTAAATATCTTAAAATTTTAACACCCTGTAGATCGGTAACGAAGCGTTTGCGGACTTATGTTTATATGAACTGTTAGTCATAAAATAACCCAAAAATTAGCCTCTTCCATATTTAGGAACACTTTGTATGTTGTTTAGTTCAGTGGTTTGTACACTTATCGCGGTAACTGCTGATTGAGTCAAATTTGTTTGCAGAGCTTTATCATTTTGGACAGGACTACATTAATTTTATCCACCTGCAGTGTCAGTACTTAATGCACAGGTTCAACGCTAACTTCACACTACAATAACATGGAAATAAAATCAACCCGACAGCGTTAAAAAAACTGGCCATCCGAATGGCTATTCTGTTCAAAAGTTAAATAGATCTCGCTTAAATTTGAAACCGACCTGTGGCAGGTGATCAAACATCTAAGACAGGGCCCCCTTACGTTAGTTGTAGACAACGCCATGACGTGAAGTATTGTAGGGAAGGAACATAAGATATAGCAATATAAGGGTGTAAGAGTATAATTCGTATTTTGATTTTCTTGGTGTTTTCATTGGTCATTTTAATAGTCAATAATCTCGATTGAGCAATAGTGAAGCTGCTGTCAATGTACAAGATAATTTGTTGCAATTGATGGTAAAAAGCATGATAAATATAAATCACATTCAAACAACATGATACAAAAACAGGTTAAAGGTGCAAAAAAAGAACTGGTCGGGGTACACGCAGGTACCAAAACACAGTACCTAGTACAAGTGACCCATCTTTGGTGCAATAAAACCCTTCTGTTAAAAGCAAGATGGAAATTACATGGCCTTGCAACAACAAACAACAAAATAAGTGGAAATTCGTGAATCGCAACTCATATATCGCACATAGATTCTAAACCGAAGAGCTTTTGTTAGCAGAATCTCGCCCCCGAGATAGGTAACTTGCTCTTCGTTCAGGGAATTCGAGTCTACAGTTGATAGTCGAGGTCGGTCTCGCCATTAGGTGTCTTAAGTCTTAACCAATATGGTTACCGTTATTTGCCGCACTTGTACCCGCCTCATTTACGGAGAACATGTTAATTTACAACGGACACCTCAGTACACATCAAACAATTTGATACTTCCACATATTTAAAGAATAATCAAAATTTATATGAATATTATTTCCGGTCGTGATCATGTAATCAAAACATAATCATAGATTGAATAACATTTACATCAACAATGTAAAAGATTTGAAAACAATGAAGGTTAACGGTGTTTCTCGTACACGTTATGTATTGAGGTTAAGTCATGCCAATTTCAAAAACAAAGATGGAAAATTATAAAAAATATAAAATGTTGCATACAAAATAAATACATTTTAAACAAATGCAAAGTTTGTCACTTGGATTAAATCACACAAAAATAACAACAAATTTAAACTGTACGACGTTTTCATGACGAAAGTTAAAACGAAGGTGTCGTTACGTAGTAAGCGTTGGTGCTCTAGACAGTGCAAAATAGTAAAATAAAGGAAAAATGTCGCGTAGTTGCCATTTCTAAATAATGCATAATGGTAGGTTGTTATACAGGGTGGAACTTCACACACTCTCTTTTAGGACAATGGGACGCTAACGTGATTTTTCTCAGCTAAGTTTTTAACCACTGTCATCACGACAGTGGTTAAAAACTTAGCTGAGAAAAATCACGTTAGCGTCCCGATTTTAGTATCACACTAAAATCGATTTGCGCGTATGTGAGCACTTTTCGGCTAGGCGAGTGCATACACCTTTTCCAAGTTAAAATGCGCAACTTTTTTTGACAATTGCTTTGAAAGTCCTATTCGACACTTTTGATCCTAAATACATAGTGGGCCAAAGATTGCTCCTGATTCTTTTGATTTAAAAAAAAAATTATTTGGGGTTTGGTCATGTTGAAAACTTCCAGATACCTAATTTTGTCGAATATTTTTTGGATTACGAAATTTTTATGAAATCAGAAACCGCACATCAGAAAAAAACTATGTGCTAGTTCACGCAAGATTAAAAAAAGATCGTAAAGTCTTAGAGACAATTAAACATTGAAAACGGTGGCCAAATAATATTTGTCACACATCCTTCCCAAACCACAGATCTATTAAGCGCATTTTTCTTGTATGCTTTCGAACTAGCAATGCTGCAGGAACGACTCGTAACGTTCTTCTTTGGGTATCGAGTAATGTTTCCTCTTTGGTCAAAATACTCGTGTGTCAAATTGTTTTCTTAGACTCTTAGATTTTCTTAGATGCGGCACATTTCTTTGGTAGTTTTCCCAACACAATGGATGGATAAATGACGATGTTGACGATTTGTTTAAGAATGCACGTGTCACCAAAAAGGGACTTCTTTTCTCGAACGTCAAAGAATTGTCTTGTCGTTTTCTTAGAGTAATCGTTACATAATTAATGAGCTGACATATTTGGCTCAAAATGCACGGGACCACCAAAATTGCCTCGAACGAGTTTCCTAATTGAAGAAACGTCGCTCCGTTACAACAACAAAATTTGTTTATAAACAACATTTTGACTAAAATATACGTGGTCTCAAAATAAATATTTGACATCCTTAGTTTAAGTTAGTTACAAAGAAAGTAATTCCAGAGCAAGTTTTCACAACAGAATTAAGGCTTTGATGAAAACATTTGAATCGGCCTGTGTGGCGCAATGGCGTGGAAGCTCGATTGCGGTACTAAGGATCCCTGGTTCGAATCCGAGTTTTGTAAATACATAGTGAGTTGGCTAAGGGCGGTGGAACAAAATTTGGTATCTGCAGAATACAAATACGACAAAAATTTAGAGAGCTTCAGACTGAGCTTCTTAGGTTAGAATCAGATCTATCAGTCTGGTCTACTCTGCAACGATAGTGGTTCGGTTAGAAAATAGAAGAATTATGAGTTGGACTTTCTGCGTGTTCGTGAGATGGTTTTCAGTTTTTTCGGAGAATAAAAAATGCCTAGAGAGAAATAGATCTTTTATTTGATATAAGACCTAAATCCTTTTTTTCAGATGCACTGTCTGAAATAGATTGAGTTCTTCTTCAACTATAAAGCAGACCTGTTCGCTTCAAAGTTTTCAAGCACATTATGCAGAATTCGAATTTGGTGCACATCACTCTCATACCCTGCGGTCAGAGGTGATTAATTTACTCTATCCTATAAGTGAAGGCGAGTTATTACCAACGTTTAGTCTTTGTCTACAAAACAGACGACCATTTAAAGATTAAGCTCCTTAACATAATGACTTTCAGCTTTTAAATAGATGAACGTTTTTTTATATCTATTAATTATTTACCGAAAACATTTCGGAAAATTCGGTTAACACACCTACGAATCGATTGTAATCCAACGTTTTATTATTATTAATGTTAATAAAACTAAAAAAGTTCTTGGGGGTTATTATGAATTGCAAGAGACGATATGGAAGAGGCGCGTCCCATTGAGATCTAACAGCGGGGGCTTTGAAATGCGGTCGTGTAACCTTCCGCCCCCTTCAACGAATGCCACTGTAGTCGTGTCAGCTGTCAATGCCTACTTTGATACATGATAGAGCAATAAAATGAAAATTTCGAGAAGAAATTGTTTTTACCTTTGCGTTGATGATGGCGCTTGACAGGGAGAAATTTATGATGGATCCCATAAAAAATTCACTATTAATTATACTCGGACGCAAACGTCCAAACGTAAGTATTTTGAATTATTTCACGAATTCAATTTATTTTCGAAGGTACGTTTTAGGCAGAGTTGGTTGAGGTGCTTCAGTTTTATTGGTCGCATTAAATATTTCATGTGTAGTGTCGAGTGGGAATTATGGATATCTTAAATTGTTAAACATGTTTATGACTAATGGATCTCAAGATGAAGTGGCGTTTAATTTATTTTCTTGAACTCGCCTTTTCTCTCTCCATAGTCGAAGGATAAAAAAAAGACACGAGATTGATGCACACGTTATTTTATATGTTGTGCATTTACTTGTAAGTTGTATACAACATTCGCATACATGTAAATTCGGTATCCTTTTTGTTTTCATCTAATGTATGCATACTTTCAAGTCAGACATGTTTAAGTGTACATAATGTAGTCGACAGGTTTTACTATCAGACGCTCGTATCCTGGCGTGCAAAATCATAAATCAACCAATTTTTAATTTATTAGTAAAATATTAAAATTAAGTAAGATTGATTTGCTTTTCAGATGAGAAGAGACAAAGGTAATTTATTCAAATTCTTTTTGTCAAAAAAAGCTTCTTCTGTTTCTTTTCAGACTTGAGAGGTTTTTGTAATTGCGCGAACATACATCAAACATGGGAATTGTGAATAGTGTCAACCATATATCACGATATATAACATGTTTAACATCTAATAGATTTAGTATGTTATGAGAATTGCGCCAGCTCTGCATTTCAAAGGATTATATAAATTTGAAACACGAAACAGACTACGTACATGTCGTGATACTCAAAAGCAGCGTCGGTAATTTTAGATGTTCGCTAGATTTCTATATATATTTTCCGCTTATACGCCCCGTTTATTCATTATTTCAATGTAAATTACTAATATTTAGCAGCACCACTTGCATAATCTGCAAGTGTGTTTTATTATTTTACCTAAGATTATGTCTCGTTAAGTGGGGTTAAGGGCTAGACTCATTTGGAAACCCTTTGCGAATGGTTTGCGTAAATATAATATACCACGCCAAGCGAAAATTTCTCTAAAATTGAATTAGCACAACATATTAGTTCTACACATATACAATTTCATTGTAATCCTCAGAGGGATACGTCCAATTGCATCACCGTCCACTATGTAGAATACAAAGGGGCTATTCCGTGAGAGAACTTCACATATGACTTTCGCGAGAATTCGTACAATACCTACTTGATATTATCAAATTTTCATTGGGGAAAGAATGCATTGTGCCGGATACATTGTACTAATTGTATATGGAACAATATTGAGATCACCTGTTTCCCTTGCTCTCTACTCCGCGGTTTAATATTAATAATATAAGTGCTCGAAATCTCGAAGATACTTTATGGGATTCAAAAAAGTAGCAGTTCAGAGGTTTTTCGAAATTTTGTGAAAATACAATTTTGATGGAGGTGAATGTTGTCTGTACCGAGAAAGTTCCCAAAACCGTTTGTCTTTTATGATGACCAAACGTCAAACAAGAATTTAAAAGAATCAATAAGAACTAAAGAAGAGCCAAAAGGGATCCATAAAGTAACATTTGAGAAAATTAAAGAAGACCAGCAGAGAAACAAAGAGAATGCAATGGAATTTGAATCTATGGTACAGATTACGAGGAAAAGTGTATGCAAAAGCAAGTATACGGAGAAAAAACTGAAGGAAGGGGTGTAACGGATTGTTACAAATTTTCCTTTTTCTTCTACTTCTTCTGGTTGATTAAATTGGGGGTGGTTCTTGTTGTGTAATTATATTGATATGCCACAGCTGCTCGTCGGTCAATAACCCTCTTCTGGCCTCAAGGATAAGGGGTAAAGGATTAAATAAAACGTCAAAAAAAATATTTATTGCAACAATAACATGCAATCCCATGGTACAAATTCAGCAAAAGCTGCTCTTCCATATCCACCATGCCCATGCATAAGTGGAGTAACGTATAAAATAAAAAGAACACATTGTCAGCTAAAAATAAAACCTGTACAGCATAATGACGTAGAAATAAATAATTATTATAATTGACAACTATTAAATAAAGAGACGTAAAATCACACGAGACAAATAAAAATAAAAAGGTACCTAAGTAAAACAAAATCTTAACTTTGTGGTATAAATAGAATATTGAACATTTCAAACTTAAGTTTCTTACTGGTCAAAGCCTTGAGAGACGAAGGTACAGTGTTATATATCGAAGTCATATTGTAACTAAATGAACTGTGGAATAGAGATGCTGGGGTATAGTGAGTAGACCCTGTGCTTTAAATTCATGTTATGAATGTCTGTCCTATAAATGATTTTATTGTATAAGTACACTGATTGTTTGTCAGTAATAATTTTGTGAAATAGTGTCGCAGATTGATGTTCCTTGTCGTTGATTGGCTGTGGGACTAGAACGGGCCTCTTAAGTAGACTTTGCACGGACCGTTAATAGAATAGTTTCTTCTGTTACTAATACTGAGTAGCAGAGCTAGGTCGAGCATGCTAAAAACCCGCTCGAGCAATCTAAGTGTCTAAAAGTGCTCGAGCGGTTTATCTCGAGCGGAAAAAACGCTCCAGAGCGGAAAAAGCGCTCGGGAGGGGAAAAACGCTCGCGAGCGGCGCTTAATCCTTCAGGGCTTGAAGGCGGTTAAAAGCGCTCAAGAGCGAAAAAAACGCTCAGGAACGGAAAAAGCGCTCGGGAGCGGAAAAAATCGCTCGCGAGCGGAAAAAACATTGGCGAGCGGAAAAAGAGCCCACGGGCGGAAAAAGAGCTTGCGAGGGGAAAAAACGCTCATGAGCTTAAAAACTGCTCGTGGGCAGAAAAAAAGCGCTCGAGCTCCGAGCACTTTAAGTAAACGCTCGAGTATCAAGCATCAAACGGCCGCTCCGAAATGTGCTTTTTCCGCTTGGAGTGCTTTTTCGAGCGGAACGCTCGCGAGTAGTACCCAGCTCTGCTCAGTAGGCGGGGCCTACCATACGTGGTAACATCGTCGTCTTCTTTTGTGGAAATTTTTGAATACTTCGTGCTCAACATTGCTAGAACTCATCCGGGTGCTGCTACGGGGCTCTATAGAGATGATATTTGGTTCTCTGTATACTTTTCGTTTTTCTATATATCGCAAGGAAGACGATTCGCTCGGTAAATACCAAATACACTAAGGCAGGTTCCCCGTCTGAGCCGCCCGTGCAAACACTTAACTCTCGAGCACGAATGTACTTGTATTTATACCCTCTCTCTTAGTATCTATTGTAATTAAGTTCCACCTATCTTACTACGGCGAAACGTTTAAAAGGTTTTCGCGACTCTTTCACAAGCTTTTGTTAGTTTGGACTTCGGATTGAATAGACGCATTTGAACAAACTCTCCTTGCGGATAGTGTGCTATAATGACACATTCAATTACCTGCCTGAATTTACATACGTAAAACAAATTTTATTGTCCTATTTATCTACATGTGACATAAATTGCATTTCTAACCGCGATTTTTAGTTTACATTGCTAATTCCCTCTTAGTTTTCTCGCGGTTAAATAATATCCCCATTCGGGTCAAAATGAAACAATGAAATAAATAGCAACTTCCTTCCAATGCCAAAATACAAACATGTGTCACATCAAGAAAAATTTCTATACAGGGAAATCCCGTTACAGAGGGTAGGAGAAGATGTAGAGATAATTATGTAAGAGCAGAAGGAGATAAAGAGGCTAGTGAAGTATTTAATGAAACAGTGGAATATTAATGACTAATGAGCAAATGATTATTAATTACGAAAATGAAGAAAATTGAAAATCCCGCTTTATTCTTCAGGAAGAGATATCAGGTTTTAATTTAAAAAAAAGAGATTCCAACATAATTCTGATGTTCAATCAGTTAAAAAAAAGATTATATTAAAAGAAAGTAGTTTAGTCTTAGTGGAGATATAATTAAAGTCGGAATAGCAGGAAGTACTATTTTATTCAACTTGTACGCTTTTTTTTTGCGTTTTTATCGACTCAGACTGGTATTTTATTTTTTTAATTAAAAAGTATCAATAGCAAAGTTTCTGCTTTAATGAGAAACATCGTCCCCTACGATTTATTACCAAGCGTTAGACTTTTTATAGTGTTTTTATTCAATTATTGATAGCAAACTATTTATAATTTTGGATACCATAAAAAGCTTCTTTAAAAAAAACGTTATTTTGAACATCTAATAAGATGTTCCAGACAAATGTCTCACCATGTATAGTTTCTATATAACGCACATGATAGTGTAAAGGAAATAAAATCCTCCATAATTCTATATAACACCCATAATATGCCAAATTGCAAGTAAAGGGGAACGTACAGGATAGGCGTAGTGTCTAAGATCTGTCAAAAATAAACAAAACGAAACAAATCGGGACTATAATGGAGAGATAAACATGTAGAAGAAAATTTACTCTGCATTACAGAATTATAGTACCAACCTCTAAGTACTAAATTTTAGCTTTTTTGGTTGCATTCACAAGAAATGGGACGCCATGTTTAATCCGGAAAAATGCGGCAAATTTAAAACCATGCCGGTCATGGGCACTAAAATGATACTTTGAACAGTGTTTTTCGTATTACTACGTATAAAGGTATCCATAATAAAGGGACTTTTTTTGTGGATGAGTCGCTTCCTAAAAAAAAGGTGAATTATATCCAATCTTTTTCCGGCCCTGAATAATAATAAAATGTATAGTTGAAATTTATTTCCCGGAAAGTCTATGATGTACCGCAATAATTTTGTATATGTCAATTTTTTGTCCAAAAATAATATTAATAAGCTAAATTATAATTGAAATGTTACTCTACTTTTTGTAAGCCCCGGGCTTCATTTCCGACATCTATCTGTTTGTGCCAGGCAAAATTATGTAATGCGCTTTTTCAGCACCGTTTTATGCACAAGCTTACGTCACCATTAATCTCACAGCCAATATTGCTAACTTTGTCATTAAATTAAAAATAAAACTTGAGACGATATATTACATACACTTAGCGTAAGCCGAAGGCGATTTTTTATTTCGGATCTCTTAAAAGCCAAATTAATGCGATCATTACTTTTATGTTCAATGTTGAATATTCCATTAAAACGACATCCATTCTCCAGGCGTCCCGGCATTATTTACACTAAAAGTTCTAGAACATTTTCTTTTTCCTTTCGCTATATTTCTATAGGAAAAAAGGAATTCGCATATTATTTTGCTAGCGCCGGACATTAATGCAGTCAAAATAAACCATTCAAAGATCGCCTAAAAAACCAAATTAAATTCAAATGTTTGCCAATTTGCATTTTACAACAACAAAAAATTGTATTCCAAGAAACAGGCCATTAATGTTTCTTAAATGTGTAAATGAACGTAACGAATAAATCATCGTTCTCGGCGGTTGGTAATATAAAATTTAATTAAGTATTCGTTTACGAAACTAGATATTAATTAGAAAATATTAAGTTTTCCTGTAGCAAAGTACCAAAAATATTAAAAATAATGGCCTTTTAAAGTGATATTTAAAAAACATGTCCATATTGTCTATACTCGTACCCTCGAAGAAAAATAATGGCGTCCTTGCCATGTATTTATATTATCTTTCAAGTGTGTGGTCAGTTATTTTATCTATAGCTACACTATTAAATCATAGTTGAAATATTTTGCAACATGATTTATGTTGCTCATTAACTAGTGAAATAAAACTGTCGGATAGCGCAAAAATGGCGCCGTCTTTTATACCTTCTTAGGACACTTTGGAATTTGTGTTCGTCAAACTTTCCCCATCATTTGGAAGAATTTTTTTCTATTTCGGTGTTGCAATGATATTATTTCCAGACTTTTTTTTTCAAAAAGGTGCGGAAATGAAGGTCACATCAAAAATGATATATTTTATGAGATGTTAGTATTGCAATTAATTAACGACTGTCAAATGAGCTCATTGCATTTTACATATTAAAAAAAAACGGATCAAATGTATGGAATCATTATACTTCACGGCATGGAATAGACTGAGGTAGATAACCAACATTACACGCGACAAACTGGAGCTGTTTTTATAGTTCTTAGGCCGATTTCACATTGGCGATTTTTGATCGCGCGACTCAGCAGCGGATATGCGCGACATAGTTAAAAATTAAATTGAATAAGGAAAGACATAAGTAATATAAAGAAGTATATCTGCGAATCAGGTGTATTTTGTCTTCCTATTCTCGTATATTCTATCTACCTGGGTTCTCTCTGAACATCTGGCCATGCCTCCGCATTATTGTTAGGATGTGTGTCTTCCATCAATTTTTATTGGTAATGGTGGGGCATGAAACATAAATAAAAACTTTGTATTGGTACCTCTTTCTAGCTTCTCCAGAATACTTTGTTGTCTCTGAACAATGACAACACTGTTTCTTTCAGCATTTAGGCCAAAGTTTGTATTAGATTTACCTGTCGAAACCCATAACACTCCATTAATTCTTCAATACGCTCCAGGAAAGACAGTGGATCTCCACTACAAGCAAACTTTACCCCTCATTTACCTACTTTATCAATCAATCGGCTGGAGACAATGTTGTCGCGATTGCAAATTCTAGTTCCTGGTATTCTCTCCTGTTTTTGGGTATGTTGTATACTATTGTCGGATTCCTATTTACCTTTTCTTTCTTTCTATCCCCCCTCTCCCGAGTTTCTGCAGGTTCTGGTGTGCTGTTCGAACAGAAGTTTAGCTCACTCTTCCTTCTAAAGGTCTTATCTCGGCGGAGATACTTCCCGAGCGGGCAGTAGGGATCTCCACGTCAATGCCCTTTCATATTTTAATAAAATTTGACAATTTTACAGGGTTCTTTTTAATGAAATCCTTAAATGGAAAATTAAATTTTCCACTTTGAAACATTTTCAGCTTCAAAGAAGGATCATTTTCTGGAGCAGGTTGTCTGAGACCACACCGTCTAAAGGCGATATGCTATCAAAAGCAACATTGTAGCGGATCTTGCTGGTACGAATTGAGAGCGCGAATTTCTAGAGGGTGAATATTTCAGAGCGAATCTTTTGGGCACGAGTCTTCCAGAAGCTTCTTTAATGGCACCTGTGCGAATATTTCAATGGCAAATTATGTGAGGGCGAGTATCCGAATTGTTTGGGGGCGAACTATTCAGGTGGAAAATTCCCAAGGAGTGAATATTCTACGAATAAATTTACCAGAAGGCAAGTTTTCTTTGGGAGAGCATTTCCAGGGATAAGTCTTTGCGCAACGTTACAAGGGAACTTTTGAAATTGGCTACGTGCAATTATTTTAGAGGGAGTGAATTTTCGTCAGACGTTGGTGAGAAGCTATTTCGGCGGCGGCAAATTGACTGTAGCAAATTTTTCCGGAGAGAACGTTAGAAGAAGCTATTTCTTAATCTTCTCCCTTGAGGTCAGGTTTCTGCAAATCCTTTTATTAGCGAATCTTTTCATTCTATTTTTAGGAATGAAAATCTTTGAAGGGGAATGTTCAGGTGCGAATACTACGATGGCAAGTCATTTGGCGGCGACTAGTCGGCTGGCGGATTTACATATAGGCACACTAGGCACCAGAGTTGGACTGGGTCACTGGGTCACTGGGTCAACTGGGTCACCTGGGTCACTAAATTAAACTGGGTCACTGGGTCGCTGGGTCACGTCTACTCTTTTCAGTTAGACCCAGTGACCCAGTTTGACCCAGTGACCCAGTTTGACCCAGTGACCCAACTTGACCCAGTTTGACCCAGTTTGACCCAGTTTGACCCAGTGACCCAGTTTGACCCAGCGACCCAATTTCACCCGGGGACCCAATTCGACCCAGTCACCTAGTTTGATCGAATAACGCAGTTAAGTCAGTGCCCTCGGTTCAAGTGTACAGATTATACAATAAATGAAATGCTGGTTTGTTGAAAATAATACTCGATTGCTTGACAACTGCCATTTCTGTGATGTTTGCTTTAATACTGCCGTAAAAAACTTTCCATGTCCCGAATTGTATTAGAATAATGTTATGTCTTTGCTTCAGGGCTTACCAGTTTGCTTACAGGTGTTCATTCACATTTAATTTTTTTCTACTAGTTAGCTTAATCCAAATAAATCTTTTCTCTAAATACTTTCATTGCCTACAAACTATAAACAAATGCATTTGATTTTTTTAGGTATTAGTTCTCTTGAATGAAATTGGGCTACGTGCTTGTTGCCGAATATTATTGAGGAAGTTTTTTTTTTAAATTAAAAGTTACTTGAAATTGTTTTGGATGATACCTAACAATAATTTAATTATTGGGCTACCGGGTCAGGACGGGTCACTGAGTGAAGCTGGGTCAAGATGGGTCACTGGGTCAAGCTGGGTGGGTCAAGCTGGGTCACCGGGTCAAACTGGGAACCGGGTGCTGGGTCAAACTGGGTCAAGCTGGGTCACCGGGTCAAACTGGGTCAAACTGGGTCACCGGGTCAAGGGTCACCGGGTCAAACTGGGTCACCGGGTCAACTGGGTCACCGGGTCACTGGGTCACCGGGTCACTGGGTCAGTAAACTAACTGGGTCACCGGGTCACTGGGTCACTCTATGCTTGACCCAGTCCAACTCTGCTAGGCACGTGCCTAGGGGCGGCAGCTTTAGGGGGCGGCATTTTTTACACTATATTTATTTTAGGTAACATTTTAAGTTTTAAAATAAGTCCCCTAACAAGTTACAAATGACAAAGGTGTTTAATTAAAATTGGCGCAAAAAATTTAAATCCGCCACTGGATACGGAGTACGTTGGATTCAAGTCCCAAACCAAATTATTGCGCCGTACTAAAGCACAAGAAAACATCAATTATATACAACTGATCCTAATATATAAAACATTTGGTACACATACACATCAAATCTATTTACAAAAACCGTTATCTACATTAATATTATTCATTGGGTCTGCGGTCGGAGCTGTGGCGGAACACAGTTTATGACATGTACTCCTCCAATGAAAACATTTATAAATTTTCTGCATTCGGGACACGAAATAAATAAATAGATAACAATATATGTTTGGACAGTATCCAAATCTAAAAACCAGCATTGTGTTTAATGAAAGAACATGTTATTGTTATAATTCACCACCCGTATGGATGACATTATGGATATCTTGTGCTATTGTAAATGCTAAACGTATGCCTTCGCTTACATGTAGAGCTTTTGATTTATGCCGAAAAACATATTCATAACTTATCCCCTTGGTTCTTAATTAAAAGTCTTAATGCGTATCTCACAAAGAGTTCCATAAGAATCGCTGACAAATTAATACATTTATTCGAGACAGAATCGATTTATTGACAACGGAGCGTTCTTTTAATTACTAACCGAATGGAAAACCAGTTACTTTTAAATGATTCTGTCGTCATTTCTCATTTTATGAAAGTGATTTACACATACAACGCGAGCTTAAAGGTGATAAAATATTAACCCGATTTATGCGATGGGGATATGGTTTACTATGGGTGCGCATACTAACTTAAACGTCTTCTGCTTTAATGTTAGTAGTTGTGATTCATTGGTGTTGTAATGTTGCCGTATTAATAATATTTTACCGCTATGGTGTAATATAAAGCTCAATTTAATTATACCAAGTGCTTTTAAAGAGTAATCTGGAATCTTAATGAAGATTTAAAATGTCACTGATTTTTATCGTCCTGCTAAACGCGCCATCTCTATTATGCCAGTAATTTATTTAGACAGGATCAACAATATTGTCACTAGAAAAGCACACGCTTACACAATCTGCCTTTTGCGGTAGGAAAATTCGTTCCGTTAAATTCGCCTCCGAAATTTCTTCCTGAAAAATTCTCGTCGGAAGTTCCCAAAAATTTTGCTTCTGCTGACTATCTCACCATGAACCTGTTATAAAGGAAAATATATACCTTTAAGGACGTTTGAATCATGGCTACGAAAACTTGCAAAGTCTCACTTGGGAGTGGGTGAGGGGGTTGAATTTTTGCATGATATTGTCCAGAATTTTATAGGAAATGCTAACAGCAGCGCTCCATGTTTGCTCATATCCAACACCCCCAATTTAATAAAACTTTCTCCATGTCATCACCTAAAAGGAGTAGTGAGGGGAGTAGGGAATGCTACTGCATTCATCTATGAGGTCTATTTCTTGCGTACTGATTAGGATTATTAACTCTTTGCGGTACTAATTTTTTTTTTAATTAAATTTAATTCAATCGATCTCATGTGCGTGGTATTTTGTTTGTAGGCTCGGAGTGCCTTTCTTTTTTATAGTATGATTAGGTACGTTCAGTCGACGCAACTGTTGAGTATGTTCAGATGCTGACCTACCTGAATTATAATTGATGGTGATCTCTGGTGGAAGTCAGTGGTTGGTATTGACATTGACTGGGAGGATATAGAGTCAATGGTAATCATTAATACTCACAAATTTGGCGGTGATTTACTTCCCCGTAATATCATAACCTAACATTTTGTGTCTCTCTAGGACATTCAATGTTTATTGAAGCAGCGATATTTTCCACTGCCACTTGAATAAAATTCCAGTTTATATCATCTTCAAATAATCATTGCAAAACAATATTCATTTTTTGTCAACACGACGGTAAGGTTAAGATCCAAAATGATGAAGCGCGGTGCCAACACAATCGTTCAGGTATATTCTGAAGTTTGCTACTAAATACAAATATTATTTACCAAGGACGAGAAGTGAGTTTTCGCTGACAAGTCGGCAGTTCCGACATCTACGCTTGACGACGTAAGAAGACTCGTCATCGGTGCTTGGGTGACGTTGGACGTAGACGGATGGACCGGGGTCGTGGATCGTGGGAAAAATCCATGTAAGAATAATTAAACTTTTCCCACAGATTCTTTAATAAATTGAAATTATGCTACATGTTTCGACATATCCATGCTATCTTCCGGCAACTAGAATACTAAGTTTATATCAAGCAATAAAATGAACCAAAGTACTTACAAGTAATTAATTTATTATAAACAATGTGGATAACTTGTAAAATTTGAAATTAACAAGGACATTGAAGTTAAAGTTGACAGAATGGAAAGGACTGAACGAGACTTATCTGGGGGTGGGGCCAAAATTTTAATATCTCGAAAGTAGCAACGTGATAGCTTGGCACCACCTATTACAATAGTTGCAAGGATTGACGAGTAAATATTATCTAGGCCCTCTATTATTATTATATGTGTGAAAGTAATCTTTTATAGATAGCATTACTTGCCACACGAGAAATGGCGTTAGGGAAGCATTACCTAACTTATACGCTGATGGGCGTGTAATTTTTTTCACATTATAGAGATTAGATAACGACCGACGGATTCATTTAAAACATGTAGTAGTTGTAGTTGGTATTTGCTAAAGCCATTTTTAATATCGTAAGCTAAACAGAAAATGGGACGAAGCCCAGGGGTGTACTTGTTTACATTAATTGAAGCTATGGGCTACCTGCCATGTCAGTCGATATATGCAATCAAATCAAATACATTTCAATTTGTTAATGTTACATAGCAGTATTTACTCTTAGTAGAGTTATACAATTCCATTTTACAGTATACCAGTGAATAACGGTCGATTTACATTAACGATTGAAATCGCTATTGGATGTTATCTCAACCCCAATTAAACCGTATTTAGACAATATATAATCATCATGGATTTTCCCATCTGTTTACCGAATTTTTCCCGGTGAATTTAAGATAGTTGCATTTTACTAATTGGATGTGTACCCCGTTCTTTAAAGAACCGTAGGCATGCAGGATCGCGTATTTAACAATTAACAATTTGGAGTACCTACCTAATCTAAAAGCTAATTGAAAGGGAATGGAACAGTTACGTCCTTAGCAATACTCCGTAGTATTTTCAGTTTAGATCGAATTTTATATTGAAACGAAGTACAGCGATTTTGACATTACTGAACCGCAAAAATATCAAAATTTAAAATTACATATTTTTATTGATCCACTGTAGGGATTTGTTTAATGACAGATTTTTTTCAAGTATTCTTTTATTTTCAAAATGACCAAGATATAAGTGCAACGGTTCGTAGGATCATAGTAGAAGTGTTGTTTATTAAGGATCCTCAGATCATTTACAGTTTTGTGTTGTTGTCCGTCCGTCCGTCCATGTGCCCTAAAAAAACTCTTTAAAAGTGGCCGATCATGTTTAATTTTGGCGTACGGATACATTGGACATTAAGGTAGGACGCTATTTGAACAAAGAAATTACGTGTTAAAAGAAAGTTTATACTTTAGTGAAGGTGTTATCTCCGGTCGTTGTCATCAGAAGTTTATTTATCGCTGCGTAAAAGCTCACTAGTGTAGATAAACAGATGTTTTGCCTCGTAAGTTATCACGTTTGTGCAGTTTATCGCGCAACCATGCTTTTACTTGTAAAAGAAGAAGGAAGTAAAGAAAAAGAAAGGGAACTTGTTTTAAATGGCAAAGGAAGACGTTAACAGTTTGTACAGTTTTGTAGAAGAAAGTTAGTTGAGTACTCTTAGAGATTTTTATTACGCCGTTTAAAGTGAATGTTTAAGTCCAACTTTACGAAGAAGTTAGCCGGAGAGTTTTTTCGGAGTTTATTTTCCACCATCAAGGAGCCAATATTATATTTGTAATTCAAACAAACCCACTCTCGACCAAATTGAGATTCAAGTACAATAATTAAAGAGAAAAAGTGAAGTTTCGCAGCAATATCACTTGGTGTTTTGTGTTAGTGTGCTTGTTGACAATCGCAGTTGCGACCGGAAATTTTGGATTATTCACACTTTAAGGTGATTAAGATTTCTTTTAATTAATTTGTTCTGTCAATATGTTCGTTGCGTGGTATTTGTCGTCTGGTTTCGAGTGCCTATTTTTCTTTCAGTTTATGTAATTGATTTATGTCGAATACATTTGTTTTATCTGTAAATGTCTTATGTCTATGACCTAGATAAGAGTTCTCATGTCAAATTTTTTCAATTCGTGCTCAGGATTATGCCAGGCGTTAAGTAAAAATTTGTTAATTATTTCTTTGATACTTTGAAGGCGGTTAAGGCTGCTGAGTTTCTCAAGTTAAGAAAATGTACGTCAATATCAAGATTTTCGTGGTGGAGGAGGTGGGGCGTGCCCTAGAAAAATGATAATGAATTTAATTGAGATAGCTGACAGGTGTGGGTGGATGAGTGGCCATTTGCCATTTCACATATAATATTTTGAATAAGTTATATTTTATTTTAGATTTTGGTCCACCATACCTACTTCAAATTTGGAAAACTTCATGTGTGAGGAAAAAAATGATTCTTTTATGAAAATGTTGAGTATACTCGCATGCCAAATTGATTCTTAAGGTAAAATTCGCTGACTCGATAAATTCACGATCGAACAATCCACCTCCATTCTGGATCCTACCTTTTCTGCGCATCCCACCGGACCCGTACTTAATAAAGCGTTTTTAAATGTCTTTGAAAGAATTTTTTGCATAAGGGTACTAACATGTTACGTCATCGAACAGAGAAAAAAAAATCTCTATTTAATGAAAGATGATTAATGAAAGAATTTAATGAATGGGTACATTGCTATTTAAAAAAAACACAATATTGTGTTTCGTTACTAATTTGTTTCCTGAAATAAAAACAACTGAATGTTGCCTTATTATGGCCTACGGGAAATGAAATGTTAAACAACTTTTATATAGAAAAATTTTATATTTACCAAGACATTGCTGTGTTTATTTCGTCTCGCAGGATGAAATTGTGGAAATTTTAATTAAGATGGACAAGGGCGGTCTCCTTTTGTGTAATTAACATTCACAATTAAATTATTAATTTGCCGTTGGTCTATGTGACGGCACGGAAATTATTGTCATACGAGAAAGCGGTCAAGGTTGTTTTTGTTTACCTTTTTATTTTATTTAACGTAAAAATGTCTGAGAATGTTGTATTGGTCTTTATCTGTTATCATCAATTGTAAATGTTTAATTTACTTGACAGGTGGATGTGATTTATCGCCTTTTCTGTGTAGTGAAGGGAGATTTTTTATTTTTCCTAGTATTGTAGTTAATTTATGTCTGATAAGAATTTGTTTAGTAAAATTATTCGACCTCTATTTTGGTTGGTTGGTTAAGTTGAGGGGATATTTTCTGTTGTCAACTGAGTAATGATTGGTTGTTATAATTTTGATTTTCGGAAAAGGGGTTTCGCCTTAAATAGGATTTGCACCGGAATAGCGTCGATTTTTGCCACAGTCAACGCAGAACCACGTCTCTTTGAAAATTTAAATCAGCTTTAAGCCAACTTCTGGGCTCAAGTGCCGTCAATTTAAAATTCGCTGTACGCCCAGTTTACGCAGTTACGTATTGTTTGAAGATTTAAGTCAGTTTTTTTTTGCTACGTGCAGCGTCGAACTACGTTTCGATGAGGAATTTATTTCGCTTCGTGCCGTTTCTATCGTGGATTATTTGTGTTGAAGCGACGGTCACCTAGTTTGAAGTCAGGGCAGTATTACGTTTTTTTGAAGTTTGAAAATAGAAGAACTTCCGTTGGAGTAGCCGAAAGCCGACTTCGCGGCTAATTATTATTCTACGTTTCACGTTTGTTCGTGCTGGAGGATTGTCGTAAAGTTTTGACCATCTAATAAGGTGCTTCAAGGAAAAGAGGTTGTCGGCGCCCCTATGAGTGTGTTTTCAACGTGTGTTCAAAGTGTAATTGTTGAATTGAAATTTGTAATTTTGTGTTTTGTGTACGGATACCTTTTATTTGGATTACAATTCCCGGACATCTAATGTAAGTAAGTAATTAAGTTTTAATTTTAGTCTTGGTGTAATAATTGTTTGTTTTTGTATCATTTTCTTTGTGTGTGTTAGAATTAAATCGCACTTTTATAATTTTCACTTAATTTCCGTGTGTTTCATTCTAATGACTTCATTTCTAATTCAACTGTGTTTTGTTCAGAAGGTTCATTTTAAATTATTTAAAATTTTGCAGTTCAGTTTGTAGTTTAAGGTATTTGGTATGGCCCAGTATCTGATAGGGGTTAACAGTCGAATCTCTCCTCTGTGCTGGGGAGAAGTCTTGTCTCGTGTTAAATAACAAAAGTAAAGAGCTAGCTAGGGTTTTGTTTAGGTGTTTGTGTACGGTCTTTCTGGCCTACGGACCAGTGCACACAGCATTATTATTTGGCGCTCAACGTGGAGCACACAGCAATTATACTATAATCCATTTATAATAGACACCCTGGATGCAATTGCTTCCGCAACTCTGACGATAATTCATGAGACATGCCTCGAATTGATTGTAGAAAATAATCTTAGGCAAGCCAGAAGCTGATTATGTAATAGAATCACACAGTTGTAAGGGTTCTTGGTAAGCACGCGGGTAGCTGCAGTCGTGACTCCCAAATTATAAGTAAAATTTATAAACTCACAACTTGAATTTATTTACAACAATATTGTACACCCTGTATATAAACGGTTTCAGGTTTCAGGTCTGGATATCAGGTTTTCAGGTCAGTAAGTAACAGGAGAAGTGCCCTGTTAAGTATAGGAATCTTATTTTTATACAGAAATGATTACTGATACGCACGAGAAGTGAAATTGTTATTGCGCGCAATGTTTTGGTATTGTTAGTTAGTGACATCTAACGATCGACAATGTAGTTAGTTTAAATAAAGTAACATACACATTGATACACAGTTATTGCTGAAAAAATAAATAAATAAATAATTTGCGTTCGAGGTAAATCGTTTTCTAATGATCTGACGACAAATAAATGTTGCATGCAGGTTGTGCACGATTTTGTGCAACACTCTGTAGAGGTGACGCCGAACTGTCCAAGACAATATTGGAACCTAGCGAGTCTTCAGCAAATTAGCTACCCCATATTTACTATTCTTAATTGTTTCCCATTTTCCGTCTACTAAATGTTTCTTTGGATATCGATGTCAACCGACTTAGCGTATTTTGGTTAATTTGAATACCTCCTATACCGTATTACGTTTGTGTTAGTCAGCTTACATTCTGGCTTCCAGATTCTAACCCCCAAGATTCTCTAGTGAAGAAAACCGCATCGTTCACCTCGTTATTAAATTATCCGGATACGTGACCGAAAAACGTCGACATTTTGTGCGAAGGCAGCCGAAAGGCAAACGGTGCTATCTTGGTGTAAAAGCTAATAGGCAGTAACATACTATTCATTTTAGCCGCCATTACCTACTAGAGATCGTAGTAAGTCCATTATGTAATCAGTTGCTGTACTAAAGTTTGCACTCCATAGCTGCGTGATTTATATAACAAAAACCGAAATACTATTTCACTCAATTTCTATTTGCATATTCCGAACTGGGCAGAAGTGCTTAAATATAACCGCATCCCCACGAATCGCGTAGATACGTGTCATAATATATCAACGAAACTATGAAAAATGGAAAAAAAGCTCTACTAACTTTTTAGGATAACGAATATGTGCAATAAAAAAATGCAATTTATTCATCGCACTATGAAAATCTGTAAACTATCTCCGCCGCCGCTCGAAAATACTGCAACATTCACGCATGCCGGTATAAAATATTAATATCCAAATATGGATTAGAGTTACAACTTGCGTATCCATTTGTGTTATGTTTATTTAATGATATAGGTTTTTAGACTGGAAATATTGTATTTTACCTCCCGAAATCTTTCGCTATCTGAAAACTCGGCTTTCGCTTTCTACTTTAATATGAAAAACAGCATTACCGTTCGTTACTGCTACTCTCTAAAGTGTAAGCGAAAGTCAACCTACGAAGCAAATTTGAGCATGTAAATTTATTTGGAGGAATGGTCCTATCAATCACTTCGCGAGTCTAGTCAATGAAACGAGCTTACAATGATAGATGAGCTTCACATACAGCACGCTAACCAACGGGAAATAATGACAATTTCCCGCATATTCAAAGCTGTATTATTACACACAACCTGCCTCTCTCACTTCCAAAGCAAATACTGGCGACTTGGTGAGCTTAATATTAGGATTATTGACGTTTGCAAGGGGGCCATGGAAATTAGGCCTATAATCGTAAAATTTCTTAAAATTGCTTCGATTTCAAGGCGGTGATCGTGCTCATTACATATTCCCCTTCGAAAGTTTTCGGGCAAATGCAGAAAAAAACAAATTACTTTGGGTGGAGAAATTGTACTAACAGTAGCTATCAACGCGGTAGGCCATCTTAAGATCGTAGCGATTATTCCTAAACCCTTTTTTTACAGTTGGAGATTAGGACGAATTACAATACAAGTCAGTAATTGGATGCAATAGAGACCAAAAGTTTAAGCGAATTCTGGGTTTGCAGTAAGCACAATTCTGAATCACCTCGGTTAAAACGTTGCATTAATACTAATTTTATTAAATTTCTAGTAATAAAACGCGGTAAAAATTAGGGTGTAATAAAATTTCTAATTTATAGCCCGACAGTGAAATACACAAAAGGTCGTCTTTGGACATTAATAATACTTGTCTAATAAAATATAAATTAAGTATTTAAGGTAAGTTACTGTAGAAGAGAAACGTTGCAAAGCCGAAGAGTGCTAAAGAATGTTCAGGTAATTCAGATTCAATATTTTATGTAAAATTTATGTTGCGGTTATAAAAAAGTCGATGTTCCCAGAATCTTTATTTACGATGCACATATATCAATACGACTCCACTTACAAGATTATAATTACATTTTTCTGAAAAGTAGAAGACGTGCAGCTTTTCACAACGGACACTTGGGAAGGGAAAATTGAAATAAATTCATTTCGGACTATCGACTTCTCTAAGAAAATAAAAAAAGTTACCAAGTGAATACATCTGGGGAGCCTTTAAACTGAAATAAATTGAGACGAATGTCCTCCATGTTGTGGGGTTTTAGGTCCCCATAACAATTTTCTTGCAAACGACTTGATCAAAGCTATCGTGGCGAGATATCAAATTCCACGAGCGTGTTTAGGAGCACCTAATCACTTAATTACATTAGGTCATCCGGACCTGGAAATCCCTAGAGGGCAACACTAACAGATATCGGGCTCAGCTTTGTTTGTCTACAGATTGCTCCGAGAGATAGACCTACGGATGCAACCTCACAGGAAAAAAAAACGAATTTATTGTATTATATTCGCAAATTTGGAGCGGTCCCGCATCGATTTTCTGTAAAAGTGAAATTCTGCTAAAGGCAGTTCATCACCATATCCGCAGCGGAGGAAATTTTCCAAAATTTAGGGGTTTTCGGTTGCGACGAATAGAAATATGAAATTTTGTATTCTATAATCATATAAACTGTCAGATTAGACGGGAGTGGTATAATTTGTTGACAAAAGTAACGGCTAGAATTGTTATGGATATTTTAAAAGACCCTCGAGGGCTACGCAGACTTTTTCTTTATCGACGTATTTCCAACCTACTTCCTGATTCGCACAAAATTTTATCACAAGCTTTATCGCTGATTGTGTAACGTTCTCTCTGTGAATAAAATCATTAAATGCCCTTTACTTGTACAATTTTCGATCCTTCCTATTCTACGGTGAGACAGAATTTTACCCTAATGATAATAAAACCTGGGAGACGAGATTGCTGTGCAGGTGTTGGAAAACAATAGATGATGAATGTTAACGGCAAGTAATTATAAAAGCTGAAATGCTAATGACATTGCTAAGAGTCGTCAAGCCTCTTCGTGAAAGGACGACAAACTTCCTATTAGATAGAATTCTACATACGTCGTTGTCGTCGTCTATAATTGGCGGGGATTCATAATTTGAATATAAATAATTTGAGGTGTTTATACTTGTAATGTGTCAAATTTATTTATTTATTAACTTTGCCGGCAAATGCAAAACAGCGGGAGATTAAACAGATATTTCTCATTACATTTTTTATAAACGCAACTTTAAAATATCCATGCGTTCATCAAGCATTTACATGACAGCTTCGTAAATATGACGATAAACATTTTCTACAAACCCTTGAGTTGGCCATACCTACGTATTGTAGGTAACATAAATTTGATTTGACCACTATTTTATTGGATAACTGCGTTTCTCTATTAAATGCCCAGGAAAAAGTGACGCCTTTTAATATCTGCAAAAGACTGAGTACTCAGATGTAGACAAGAAACGGACAAAGAAGCATCAGTTAAAGAAAAGATTACTCGTATGGATGGACTGCTGTGTAGAACACGAGGTGTAGATATAGATAATTTTAAACAGAAATTCTGAAGGAAGAAATTAAAATTGATCTTGCCTACGTACCTTATGGGCTCTATCAACCACCATTTCAGATTTCCACAATGAAATAATTGCGTTGGAATCTCTATCGCTTTTGGGGGTGGTTCTAGCACCGCATAACTGCCATCTAGCATCGTAATTTTTAAAGCTAGCGCCTTTCTCCAGTGAGGTAGGGGCAATTCTCCTTGACACCACCATATCCGACTTTGGGGTTGTTTTTGAACCCTCTGTGCTCTGATGACCTTGCGCTAGTAGCAAGTTTTTCATCCGTCTTTATCGATTATTATGATATAAAGCGATTTATTTCGCTGTGGCGTTAAGATAACCCAATACCACCCTTCTGCTCTATCACTAGCGCCGTAATTTATAAAATCTAACCACAATTTCAGATTTTTTTCCATACCTGTATGTTGCTGTTTGCAATGGCAAATGGTCACTATCAAAATCAAATTTGACATAAGAACTCTAATCCTGAGGCGTAAAAGGGTTCGATGAAATACAAAGTTATTTATTGACAAATAAAATAACGTTTATTCGGGAAGCACACAAATTGACAAGCTGGGAGAGGCTCTTGAGAGTGTTTACAGATACCACGCATGCAAGCGATCGATAGATAATTAATTAATGAAATCTTAATTACTAACTGCAATTTTCTGGCGCGCAAAGAACTAAACAAACACTCGCTGACAGCTTCAAAAACTTTCCTTCTTTTCTATTACGCTTAATTTTGATACTATTATTTCTCGGGATTTTTCCGGGTGTGGACGAAGCGCTTGAAACTTCTCACGAACTTGGTTAATTCATTTGATGACGTCGTACATTGAATCAATTATCTTTCTTGAATAAACAAACTTCACTAACAAAAAGACGAACGTCATCTTAACATCCAACTGGCTGACTGCCCTGACACCCAAAACAACAGCGCTTAAAACGTGCACTAATACTGTCGGACCGCCACCGAAAAGGCCCCTTTTTTCGTCATGTTCTGGTATTTAAAGGACCTCCTCTTTTCCACCTTAAAAATTTCTCCTTTAAGATTTCGTATACAAACAGCCAATCAAAATCAAATTTGATTAACGCCCGCTTCGAAATAAACTGCACGCCTGTTGTTTTCTTATCGGAGATAACTTATCTTGAAACTAATTAAACTTTACTTACGCAACGCGACAAAAAATGTTCTTATCGCAATGGTCAGATAAACCTTTAGTAGAGCGCGCAAATACCAGCACATGTTCCCATCTTTTAACATGTAATTTCACTTTTACAATTAAATAAACAAACAAAATGAACGAATTGCAAGGCGTTCAATTAGAAAACTTAAAACATTTAACAAATCTTATACAAAACAACGTTGAACCTCAAATTCAAATAAACAGAATAAAGTCAGAGTTTAATTTAAAACCAGCAACCAAATTTACACCAAAAAATGATATTCCACATACAGGGTGGCCCATAATTATTATAGGTACCGAGTCCAAACAAAACGTCTGCATAACCTTGTTCACACAACAATATGTAGGTATGTACAAACGGAAGAGCAAATGATCCCTCAAACTAAAAATGATGGTGCAAAGGAAAACTACCTAAATGTACCCTCGGAAGGTGTTTTTGTTGCCGATGAAGCCTCTCTTTTGTGGATCTGATACAATGAAAAATCCCAAGAAATTAGGGAGAATTAATAACTCAAAACCTTCCCCAGTTATTAATTCTCCATAATTTCTTCGATGTCCACCCCATTTTGAGTTCAAGGAAACATGGATACCTTCAATTCGAAAAATCCCAATGTTGACTAAATTAATAATTTGGGATCAACTTCTGAAATTCCAACTAATTTATTAGGCATTTATCAATTATCAATATCCACAATTAATTGACTGACAATAACAAACATTTATTTCGAAGCACATAAAAGAAAATTAAAATAAAATTAGAAAGAAAGGTTTTTCTTTATAAATAACCCAAAATATCTGGTCGTAAAAAGGTTTGCAATAAATAGGAGCACATAAATCAACACAAACGTTGCAGCTTGAGAACACTTTTTTTAAACACTCAAACTTCACAACAAACTGGCATGTTGAAAAACATGATTGGTGTGGTATAACTTTTAATTTGTGACAACAGAAGACCTCACTGTGCACTAAGACTACTTACTTGCCTTTAACTTGAGTTTTTCTGAAGACGGGCAACACGCGTTGAATTCTCACAACTTTTAAACAACTTCAGTTAACTTTTTTCTGTCAGATATAATAAAGCAACGTCTTCAATTAATCAAACAGGGCGGACTACCTGAAGGAAAAAGAGACGTACACTCTCTTCCAACCGTCGCGAACGAGCTATCCTCTTTTTCATTGTCTGACGTATTTAAGGGCACTACCTTAATAGAATAATCTCCTCACTCCGGTATTTGCAAATAATCTTCACTTCACTTCACAGGAACGCGCTTGAAATCCCCTGTTTTTTCTCGCGTACGCGAAATTGCCCCATTGTTTGTAACACACGTGCATTATCTTATCTGCGTTAGATGTGCATTTTCGTTCAAATTAATTAACATTGGCCTGACATCAACATTGCTCTTACTCGGACAAACCTATTATAAAATACGCAAAATTTGACCAGATGATCCCAAATTTTACCACGCAATTTTACGTTTTACAATTAAGTAAACAGATCCAAAAAAACAATACGTAATTACAAACAAATTTAAAAAGAAAAATCACACTATAGAAATACAAACTCAAATGACATCCCCTCCCCCCCTCAATTTACTTTACTAGATTGAAATACTACTCATATATAGAGTATCTCGTCTTTATTTTTGCTGTTTAGACCAAAATAACGTCTACAAGGCGTTGTTTACATAAGAATATTAATATGTATAGAAGGAGTACATTTCTTAGAAAAAGTGACGGGCACTCCAAAAATCATAGACTGAAGGGAGGTTCAGAGTAACTCGTCGTCACGAGGCACCCAACTCTCACTTGACTGTGTTGACTAACAGATCATACATTTCATATTATATGCTGAAATTTCGATTTTAAAATACCAAGTGAGCAACTTTGAACAAACGAAATCTCAACTGATGTCTCTATATTATAGAAATCAGGTTATATCAAAACAGCTCTAACGAAATTGATGGACAAGGCGTAATAACGTTTCTTATCAATTGCTGTGTGCAATGGCGTATGGTCATTACATCACCCACAGAACACCTCTTCAGCTAGCTCAAATCAAATTAAAATTGAAACTTGGACTTTTATAATCTCTCCTCGCACACTACCCGCACGTGCTAGAAGAAAAGTTCTAATATTGACTTAAAATTTTTCAATTTGTGAGACCCGGTGGCCTCGATCAACTTCCGAAAATTGCAAAGAATTTATTATACAACTTTTGATTAACACCTGAACTAAATCTTGGACACAAATAGCTTGTTTGAACATATTACCCCGCACGCATGCGGTGGACAATTAAAATGAAGAAAATCTTAGAATTACTAACTTATTATTTTCAAAAATCTGGTCGTACAAGGTTTTCGATATTCAGGTGAACTTAACTGACACAAAAACAGTCGTCGACAGCTTGAGGAAACTATAGCCAAGTGCTCGAGAAATTAGCGTAAACAAAAATACACGCTTTTTATACCGTCGCGGAAAGTAATAGCTGGCAGCACAAGCCGCGTTTACTCGTTGTCCCGACTATTTAAAAAAATCAACTTGCACCATCAAATAAACCCCTTTCTTAAAAATAACACGCCAGGACTTGTAACGCCAGCCTTGAAAGAACGTGTCCCGCGTCCCTGCTTACCCCCAAAGTAACGCGCACATCGTAAAACACCTTATCTCTTACCAGCGATAAAACATGCGCGTTAATTAATTTTCGCTTGAGAAGACTCCTTATAGCAAACGACCAGATGAAACTTTTTTTAATTACGCAAACTTGACGTCTTTGCTAAAGCATGTAAATTACAAAAGCGATATAATTTAAACAAGAAAATATACGCAATTACAAAAAATTCTAAAAGGAAAATCGACACTGAGATAACAAATTCAAGTACATTAAACTTCTTTGCGGTGTTTTACATGAGCATTTATGCACAGGAGTTTTGCACAAGAACCTCAAAATTAATCTAACATTCATTATTATATCGTAACAATCGTAATGTTATTAGGTATCTTGATTCTGCTATCAAACGAAATCTATTTTGTAGTCAGTTCTATGTACTATATTTACAATTCCATTTCCAATCATCATCATTGGAATGTGCAATCGCACTAAATGGAGTTCATCAATTCAAACGGACTACCTAGTACACGAACTTATAAATTAAGATAGACTGCTAATGCTGAATTGACAAATGGCACCTATATGGGGGCAGCCATGATGTGCACTTACTTGGCGTGAAATTCAAATCAACTAACAGAAGCATTAACCTCACGTTTTCTAAATAAATTACTGTAACACATGTCATTTTCCAAGGCTGCAATAGTCTCAAAACTTGAGCACTAGGAAAATTCCCCTAGAAAATAACTAAAACGTGGCCGCGCCCATGCTAGGGCCATTTCTACCCATATGCAACTGTTTGATCAGCAGTCCATCTGAATTTATAAGTTCGTGACCTAATATCTACAGTCCTAAAAACCACACAGGTGTGCAAACCACACGCCTACACCTTCTGGTCAAATATTTTGCTTTGCTAACTATTATCAGATTGTGTGTAAGATGTGCTAACATACGAATTTCACGCAGTGACTCAGCCTCGATAGATAAAGTTAAAACATGAACGTGTTACTATATATTAAAATCCAGAGGGCAGAGGTCACCTCGTCTGCCACCCGCACACCCTCAATTCTCACGGCGATGCTCATTTATACAAGAAGATATACACTACAGGTGCAGTATAGAACTTTGATCTCAGAATGGCCGATGGCGTCGTACTTGCAAGAACGTTATGGATACCTAGGTACCCAACTAAGAGCGAGACGTGTAAGTTGGTATAGTAAAACGATATTATATTATTTGCCGTGAAACACTTGATACGTTTGGGTAGATATAAAACGATTGATGATGCAAAACCGTAAACTTCGGGCCGAACTGAATGCTACAGTATAAAATACAAGTACGGTCTTGATAATTAAATTTCGGAAGCGGAGCGATAACGGCCACGAGATAATGGGAAATAATCTATTACTTATATTCGGTAGAGCATTTCAGTTCGTCAGTATTGGTGACCCACTTAATTTTATGGGACGGAGCCGTGTCCCGTGGCACATACGATGCAAAATCCAATGCCTCCGGCCATGAATAATTGGTAGCTAGGTACGTTATTGACAGTTACCAGATGTTCTAAACTCCCATTGAATCGAAAAATAAAAATATAATGTTTTTTTTATTAGCGACACATAACTAATGACATTTTCTAGCTGCCCCATGTAATAAACGATGTGATGATTTTATTCAGGTTACTCGATGACGAGTTGACAAACAAATTGGTCTGTAAGAATAGCCTAAAACCCGAGGAATAGAAAAGCAGAGAATAGAAAACGTATGCGATCGACATTAGCATGTGAATTAATTCATGTTCTTTCTACGATCAAATCATGGATTTAAGATGCGAAGCGCGACGTGTTCAAGCCGATGCAAAAGGAGTGACTTAATTCAAATAAGACATTCTGTATTTTCTTCGGCGAACGAATCGCTCCAGCTTTGTAAGTATGTTTCCTTGCAATGAAAACACATAAAGATTTATTCGTGGATCCCTTCATGGATATATTTCGTTATTTAACAACATTATAATATTATTCACAAATTGGTAATTAGGAGTAAGGAAACTTGAAACAATTTTAAATTTTTAAACGTACAGAACAAGGATCACTTAGTTTCAATTTAAAAAAAGGTCACTAATCCACCCACAAAACGCCTGGCCAACTAGCTCCATTTAATAATGTCACTCGTAAAAGCAAATATGAAACTTGTCCAAGATCGTAATTTGGGATCAAACTGATACAAAACTGTTCATTTACACACAACACAAATTTATTCGACAATTGCTATAAGGACAAAATTAGCACTTAGGGCCAGATAAAAATACCACGCTACAAGTGCTCGATCAAAACAGATAAAGTCTCAATTACCTTGTAATGTCAATAATCCAAATACCCAGTCTTACACTGCGATTTCCGTTAAACATACCCGTACTAAAAAAAAACACACACTTCGCCTCAGAAAATCTACTTTTTTAGTACATGAAACTTTTCTACGAATGCGTAACATGAAGCTTCTCCTTAACTCGAACTTGACTATTTAGTTTAACACGACGTAACTAAAATCTCTTATTCACTAACTAACTTTCTTCAATAAACTTATAATTAATTGCACATACTATCTTTAGTACATCCGAAAAGTTAGAAGGTGGGTGCATGGCTCCAACAGATGGGCCCGGTTCCACCTAACGGCCAAATCGTGGCGGCGACAGCGGCGAAAAAGGTAAAGGCCACAAGCAAAAAGCCACGTTACAACACTTCCTCGTCTATTTAACACATTATCCTGTTCAATCTTCCTTATTCTAAAATACGAAAAATTCTCTTGTCTAAAGAGGGCATCTGCGACATTTGTTTACAAAGTTAATCAACTTTTACCGATTAGCGCAACTTTTATCTACGATCGGAGAAAAACCTGAGATAAATTTTTGAAATATTACGCAAATAATTTTCAGGTGTTCCTTATTTTAGGACAGGTAATTTCTTTACAATTATCCATCGTCTAAACTACGTGAATTAACACAACAAAATCACTTAAAATCATTGGCGCCCATCTCCATCTCGTATAAAAATAAATGTAAAAATACTACGCCTTGGTTTGTTGAATCATGATCTGGATTTACAACGGAAACGTCATGCGTTATGTGACCATTATTTACGTCCTAGACGTATGGATGTTAATCATGATTGACGGAGGTCGTGTGAACATTACATCGTTTTTTTACGATTCGGAAAAGATGGAGCGCCGTGTGAACGGGCTGTAAAGCTGCTGTCTTGCCGTTTGATGTTCACCTCGCGATGGACGGGAAAAAGAGCGTGTACGTCCTACTACGCTAATTTTGTCAAGTAATTAGCCTTGGTTATTTGAAGACGAAAAAAAACCGTTTTTTTACATGTTCCATAATTTTACACTTTTGCCGTTTATTAACGATCCTAGAGATCGTTTATAATTTTGCATTGCTATCTGTCGTCTGCCTGTTGGTCTGTCCGTCTGTTCCTTTGTCTGTCTGTCCATCTATCTGTCCGTGTGAACGATAACTTTGTTTAGAAATGTTCGATCGCCTTTACATCTCCGTTAGTTATGAACTGAATTGCATGAAATTCAATATGGGCATAGCTTTAGCCATATAATACGCAATGCCAAAAGTTGAATCGAATCGATTCAAAATTCACAGTGCCCTTTTCGCATCTCGACCATTTATAAACCGAATTGCAAACTTTTTTACTTATAAAAGTATTTGAATGAAATTTGATACATAGGCACTTGGAATAAAGGAAAATCAAACGCCAATTTCAAAATTTGGTTTTGCGCATGCGCAGTGCCAACTGTTTTATTTATGGAAGAATTTAAACGAAATTTGATACATAGGCACTTGGGATAAAGGAAAATCAAACGCCAATTTCAAAATTTGGTTTTGCGCATGCGCAGTGCCAACATTTTTATTTATGGAAGAATTTAAATGAAATATGATACATAGGCACTTGGAATAAAGGAAAATCTAGCGCCAGTTTCAAAATTTTATTTTGCGCATGCGCAGTGCCAACTTTTTTATTTATGGAAGCATTTAAGTGAAATTTGATACTTAGGCGCTTGGAACAAAGGAAAATCTAACATTAGTTTCAAAATTTAGGTTTGCGCATGCGCAGTTCTTATTTAGAAAAGCATTGAAATGAAATTCTTCTCATAAACTGAAATTGAAGTAGCACGTCAAAAATGGATTGCCCATGTGCAACGCTATCTTTCATATTTGTGGCCGGATTTTTACGATTTTAATAGAAGTTGCATCTTACAAATGGGAAATGAATGCAAGTGGAAATGCGCTTTATGTAAATCGTTTACGATTACTTTTTAACTTGTTTATTTTTACTTTCGTATGACTTTTGTAAATGGGCAATTGGTCATTGAAATATCAATAAAATATACACGGTGTCACATTATAAAACAAACTGTTAATGCCATTTCGGGTAAGTCGACAAAAGAAGACAAAAATTTGATATATAAACACCAGTTTATAAATAACGGAGATAATCGACTGTTCCGTGACGTTTTACTTACCCGGTATACAATGCTATGCTAATAAGGTAGTTTGCCCTGTACAATCAAAAATTAAGAATAGATGTAGACATTTTTTTTAACAAAGCACCGATTTTCCACAGTGAGACACTTCAAATCAAAGAAGCCATTCATTACACGAAACCTAGGATTTTGTAGCGACCGTCCTTTTCAACTATTTGGATCAACCTAGTGGATCAATCAGTACCTACTAATAAAGCGATTCCTTTGAGGGTGTTGTTATTTGCTAATATAAATCGAATATGGCTATAAGTGGATGTCTTCAAGAAACTAGAACGAGTAGGTTATGGACCCGGATCGTTAAGATGAGAATATCAAAGGATTAGTTCAAGCTCCACAGTTCCATAAAATTGGCGAATGAATAGTTCTGACTGGTTAACCATTTTCAAACATAAGAAAAAGTTCAAATATTCGCGACGGCTGACCGACGCAAACTCTGAATGTATAGAACGACAGTTTGGTACAGGCGGATGTAGAACTACTACGGAGAATAAAAGAAGGGAGTGATGTACACTCCTAGGATCGTTATAGGACCTCGGTGTACGAGTACATTGGATGAAAATTAAAAAATCGGCAGCTATCGAAACAGAGTTATGAGTAAATGCAGAGACCTGAGACGTCCGTAACGGAATTGAATGATTTTGAAAATGTTTTGTTTCCGTTAATTCTTTATGGCGCTTGAAAAGCTAGTTGAAGTCTAGTGCATTTTAATTAATTACGAACTGTGTAACAAGTCGAAGCAGTCTTGATATAAAATGTAAGTATATACAACGGCATAATGCGAATTTACTGCTTTGAAGCGTCATAATTTTTTATTCGCAACAACTTCCGAAGTAAGACATAAAAAACTAAAACACGACCTTTAAACATTTATGATTTTCATTTGATCAACTAAACCAGATATTTTTCGTCCGTAGTGCCGTATATTTACTCTTTTCTCTACTAAGTTAAAGCGGGATTTGTTAGTTTTACTTTTATGGTCTTTCCTTATCTCGTCAATCCCATATTGATTATGCAGGACCGTTATCAGTTCTCTCGGTTCTTCACTTTCTTTTCTTTCTACATTCCGGGATAGAGTGGGATTAAATCTAGATACGAAACCCGTAGGAACAGCAAAAGGAAGCGCATACATATCTCAGGAAATTGAATTTTGTTTTCATGTTTTTATGTGGAATAAAAAACATTCAAAGGAGCAAATAAGGTCAAGTTATATTTTCTATCTGTATATAATCGGAATAAATATTTTATAAGACGATTTTGTTTGGGATTTTACTGAAATTGCGCGATCGTCTTTAATCTGATATGCATTTTACCTACACAGTCACGTGCAATTTCCAATTGAAATGGATCCCACATAATTTTTACTCGTAGGTACTACCTATTCCAAAACTCAATTGATATCTAAATTCTAGTTCATTTCTCAGGAAACTGCATTTTTATTCTACAGTGCAAGCGGGCGACCTAGATTCTAAAAACAATTGAATGAAATCTTATTCCTAATGGAAGTTCATTGAAGTTTCTTTATCCTTAACTTGTAATTACCGCTCAAGTATACGTGAAACTCGATAGAAAAGTTATCAATAAATATGTCATGAAATTGATGCGTAGGTTTCAATCTGAAATACAGAAGTTAGTGATCCAAGAAATTCAAGTGCTCGTCCAATTTACTGAAAAAGTCTACACTGAAAGCCATTGGACAGTAGAAAAAAAGGTTTTGATATGCACGATAAAAATTTTACGAAAACTTTCCCCAACCCAACCCAAGAATTAAACGATTTCACATTTTTTTTAAAATGTCTGTGTTAGTGACAAAGGCATTTTTTTTCCTTCGTATCAGTTTGTCAGCAATCACAATCAATCAATTTCCCGACTGTAACAGTTGGTTGTGATTTTAAGGTTTAGGGATTTTGGTCACGTAGGTATGATTTTTGCTCGTTGTATGATTATTGGTTTGGTTTGCCTCACTGACCTCTTCATCACTGGGTTGTCTTCGTGAGGTTTCAGAATTTGCCCTAATGAGGTTAAATGGTAGAATTGTCTGAAGAATGGTCACCTTTATAGATTCTGTAATGACACCACTGCTTTACCTGCGGTAAGCTTGATGATACATCTCGTGAGTGTCCTCGCTGCCAACCTAAGTCAAAAAACGAGTAATGGAGATGATAGACGTGGGACAACTATCATCTTTTATAGTTCAAGGGGCCAATAGGGTGAAGTGTTTATTAGATTTTGTATTTTCGCATGTCCAGGGTGATGAGAGACCGTATTTATAATGGTCGATATTGTAGGAACCCAAATGTCGGTTACTCGATTCAGGTGCCACTAGAAGTGTGATTGGGGAGAGAAGATGGAAACTTTTAAGGAGTGCGGGATTGTCGTTACTGAAGTCCGAATTCCCAGATATTACTGTACATGTGCGTGGGTGGAAGTTGTCCGAGTCCCAATTAAACTGAAGGAGATAATAATTTTTCTTTAATTTGTAGTTTTATATACATTTATTCTGGTATTTCAATTTTTTATTGCGTACTAGGCTACGTGCGCAGTTGTAAATCCCTTCTACTCGGGATGTTTGTGCAGAAGTCATAGATACGTAAGTGGCAAGAGACACGTACCGTTTACCGTATTGACATAAAAGTCAGGAAAATGACACTTTACTGGTATTGAAGTATGAGGCCCCTTGGGGGCCGAGTACTTTAATTTCCGAGTCAGGTAATGTCATTTTACTGACGAGTTTTGTATTAAATTTTACCCGAAATCGTATTTTAATATAAAATTTCAATTTTTCCATATAGAACTTTTGATTAATGTCAATCTGTCAGTGATGACAGGAGTCATTATAGACATTTGGAAATGTCACAAATGCGGCCGGTAAAGTGACGGGTGCGGCCGGTAAAGTGACAGGTGCGACCAGTAAAGTGGCAAGCGGCAGGAAACGTACTCTGCTCTGCCTCTCTCATGAAAACTAAAATTTCCCAACAGAAAGTAGCCATGAAAATGAAGGTTTTGACTAAAATTCCTTTCTTTGTATTTGTCTCGCATTTTTAGAAAGAGTTTAGAAGCAGGCCATGTAAATTTGATTTTGTAGGTATTTTGTAAAGAGAATGTAGGGTGTATTTGAATCTTAAAGTGAGGTTAGCAGAGGGTGTGGGGGTAATAACTAAGATAAACCATCCATTAAACTTCCCTCTAGCTATCTAAGTGGAAGTGTTTTTGCAATGTTTGTTTGTTTGCACTTTTTCGGTTAATCTCTTTTACTTCCTATATGTATTACTATAATATAATCCACTGTGCAAGTGAAAAGTTGAAAATTAAACTGATAGTTTCATTACAATAGCTTGTAAAATGGTAAACAAAAGATCGAATTGTGCGATCTGACTACACTCAAACAATCCAATAGTTACTATCTAAAATTGTTTGACAGTACACGTAATCCGCACAAAGGGAAAAAAAAACTAACCGTTTCGTACGAATATATTTTTCGAATGGCACGGATAATGCCCATTGAAGCAGAACAAAATCTAAATCAGTAGCGCGTAGGGCAGTTTTATGTACCGAATAGCGTTAATAATTGAAATATTCGTTGCCCTCGCTCTAAAACTACGTGGGACAGAACATGAAAGCACCCCGAAACCGATTGACCATGACACAAACAATGGTGGCTTTACTGGCATTCGTAATTTCGTAACCTGATTACGTAAATGATTTATTACACTCTGATTGAAAGGGGTTACCTAAGGACGTAAAGATCTTATTAAGGTATTAAACGTGGCAATTAAGTGGGCGGGTTCAATCCAGGACGAAATATATTTAAATAAATACGAAAATTAGGTGCCTGTAAAAGATAGAGGGGATAACATAAACCCATCATTATTATTTTTGAGTTTCTTCCTTCTTGTAATTGGTTTGTTTTCCGCTGGTGTATGCGACCCTTGTATAGATTCCGAAAGCTAATAAAGATTGTCCAATTAAATATTATAAAAGCACAATCAGTTCTGTATATAAAGTCATAGACAGATGTGCACACCTATCGATCGCTAGTTAATAGCGTATACAGGGTGGCCAGAGATCTATTCGGAATTTTAAAAATATCAATGTTGGTTGTATGTAATGTAATTCTCCATTTTAGCTGCTGGAGTATTCTAGATAACTCTAGTTTCTTGATATATGTAATGTAATTCTCCATTTTCAAATGACGGTAATAATTTTAATTCTGTGTTCAACTTCGGATTCATGTGATATATTTTTTAGCATAGCCTGATGATGGGTGGTTAAAGCCGAAATCGATTGCTTTAAAGAAACAATAAACAATTGTGGTTCCTTTTTATATATTAAAGAATCAATGTTGGCACTACAGCCGTGAAAAGTTGAATTACTCAATTAACCTGATTAGCACAAAATTTTAAATTAGTAACACAAATTAGCACAAAATGAGCACAAAATTATGAGATGCTTGGAACTTAATTCCTTTCAAGTCGACACTACAACTTCGCGGACCCTGGATTGCATGGGTTACTTGGATATTATTGAAGCTACATATTTAGAATGGCGGTTATTGACATCCAGACGTTCTTTTATTAAAGGAGCCCCGATGTTTAATAAACTTGTTTGAATCATGAACATCAGGTTAATTAATTAACATTGTAATTAATTGATATAGTGTGATCAATTTAATAATCAATTAAAAGCAAACGACGGATTCATAAAGGAAATGAACAAATTCGTTTTACATTCAGCAAAATTTATATCCCGAGCATGAGTTATTGCGATCACCGTTTTTTGGACTCGTCAAAATTTCATCAAATGACGATGTTGTGGATAATTTTAATCAACTTTTGAAGAATAAAATTTTTGCAATTGGCAATTTTCCTCTACTCGATGCTTGGTATGACGAAAAAAAGACCAAGGAAAGTGCCAACAGATTCATGATTGTGCCACCCGAAATCATTAGGTGTGATATTCAGAGTAAAGTTTGCAATCACAAGAACGATGACTTCTTTAAGGATGCAAATCTCCCAGAATCTTTACTCACTTTTTTCGAAAGCTTGATGATGAACAAGTCGAAGAGAATCCAAGGAACCAAGAAAAGGGTGTTACGGTCGCCCATACCATAACCTCATTATTCAGACTTCGTAGATTTACTTCTTCAGTATTTGGTTGCCTTTCCCTTTTGCTTCACAGGAAATATGGCTCAAGACGATTAATTGATCTTTTAGCAGACATGGGGTTTTGCGCATCATACCAAGAAGCACAAAGGTTGGAAATGTCAAGCCGAATTCCACGACATGTAGGTATCAGTGTAAAACACCTGCCCCTTATGTGGAACGATCAGGGTTCCCTAGACTATCCAAGATACCTACCGTCGCTGGAGACTGGAAAACTCGGAATTGTTCCACCTAAAACGCTACAGGTCAAGGAAGTGGGATTGCACTGAAATTCCTTTAACATTTGAAAGAATATAGGCAAAATAGTAAAGTAATTGAGAGGTAATTTAATGCTCTACAACCCATTGGCCGGCATTTATTTTTTGGGTGCATCGGTGTAGAGTTATCCGGTCGAAAAGAGCAAAAAATGTGAAGCAAAAATATTATTCCAAAACTACAGACTTTCAAGAGCAGATATCTCAAAAACTATACAAAGTATCGAAAGCTCGACCGAGAAAACTTGTATCAAATTTAATCAGCCTTCATTTGGTATAGAGTGGTCATGTCGCTAGGACGCATAGTTTCCAAATGTGGTAGTGCGTATGGTAATGGATACGCATCACACCACAAATATTAAGTAGAATCAACACGGCGTTTTCCCCCACGCATCGGGAAACACTCATCCCCATCGTCGATCAGCAGTTTTTAAGGCAAAGACAAACCCAAGCTGTAGTATAGTGAGGCAACTGACGACGAGTAGTCTATACTTTTTTTTGAGAAATTGTTGCCTGGCCTAAAGGCCCGAAACGGCCAATACCATAATTTGTAACTAGACCGAAGTAAGGTTAGTCTAAATCGAGTTTCTATAATTGAAGTGGAGAAATGAAGTTCCTAAGTATCATCAGCTTGATTTTTACGACCCGCACGTTAGTAAGGGAGGTATTACATTGGGGTAAAAACATGACCCCCCCCCCCACCCCTTTTTTGACGGAAATACAAGTTTTGAAGCACCAGGAATGCGAATCAAACAAAATCTCGATGATGTCAGTCTGTCTGTCTGTCGGTCCATCAGCTGTACTCTCATTTCCGGCTAAACGGCTGAATCGATTCGAACCAAATTTAGTACACATTCTTATAGACATAAAAGGGGAGAACTGAAAAGCTTTTGAGGGGAATTACGCATGCATGCATGCATGTCAAACTCTCATTTCCGGCTGCTGAACCGATTGGGAACCAAATTTGGTACTTAGACACAAAAGGGCAGGATCGTGCATACGCTGATGTGGGGGTGGTATCTGTGCTAGCCACAGCAAATTTTTTTGTTATGTGTAAAGCGCAACTATGACCGGAAGGCAAGGATTATTATTTAACTTAAGTTAATTCACACTTAAGTAAAATTTAATTTGTTTAATATAATATAAATATGTTTGAGCAATGCCGGATTGATCACACTCGATTAATAAGACGTCAACATCAACCTGTTAATGACGACGTGCATTTTTCCAAAAAGTTATCCAAATGCATAAGTGATTACCGCCGATATCCAAGTGAGTGTGGCAATGCAATTTGGAAAACACAAGCCACAAGGACAAATTTGTGAAATACCCATCAAGGTTTTAAACAACTGACTATGATGCACTATGAGCTACTTTATCCTAAATTTGTTATTAGGTATAAATACTTCTAGTATATCCGTGAATCCTCCGCTTCATTTACATTGCATAGGTTCGAACAGCGCAGTTTAAACAATCGTCCGGAATAGACAAATACTGATAATTGAAGCTCGCGTTTTATACATTTATATTTTTAATTTCGCCGAAGTGCATGTAGGGATCAAACAGGCTTACTGCATATATACGGAAAATAATCCCTGGAAGGATTGTGAACGTGGGAGAGTACATTTACCACCCTTGCTGTCAGCGCTGACATACCCGCCCTTCGGCATCAGGGTAAACACTAATGTTTTAATCCTGTTTGGATGCAGGAGAAAAATAAGGGATGAATATTTCTCTCCTCTACATTGTTTTCCACCATACGGTTATAATTGATACCTGCTCATTACGGGGGTGTTATACCACTACTACTAGGATACAATTTTCAATTTCACTTTTTGCTTCGGTTTGCTTTCAATTTGTTCTACTGTTTACTAACGGTAATGCATCGAGTGGATTTTAACGATAACATGATAATGAATCGCGGAAAATGTATCAACATACGGTTCGGTACACAAATTTAACGAATTCGGTAAAAAAATTGCCATTTGATGACTAATAAAAAACCTCTCTGTGTTTACCGAAAAAATTACATTTTGTATATGGGTTTTAAATTTTTTCGCAGAGTTTAATTAATTACTGGTTTGAGCATTTTCCATTTAGGGATTTGAACGTTTTCGATCCTGATTATAACAAAGGATTTCAATTGTATCAGAAGTAATATTAGATCACATAATTTATAAATTTCTAAAGGCAACATGTGGTATAATGCCAAAAGAAAATATATAGCTATTATCTACGATCAATTTCTTACGCACTAATTCAAGAAAAACGTTTAGATAAAATTTATGGGTGAGTTCTCCTAACAAATAAAAAGAATGGTTGTATTTATTGTACAGATTTGGGTGTAGTTTGCATAATGCTGTGCTTTCGAGCACGCGACGGTAGCTAAATCACAAACATAATAACAATTACAGCTGTTTGCGTTTGATCATTTCGCTTTCACTTTTTATTCGTACTTTAGAGGCATAACTGCTCAAATCATTATCATTATTAGTACTGGAAAATTGTCCAAAATAGACAAGAAATTTGTGAAGTTGAAACTTGGTATATAATTTTGACTATTCAATTCATCTAACATTTGTCACATTTCAACCAGTGAAATGTCTCGATTTCAAATTGCTGCGCCAATGGGAAGGAATTATAGTGACAATTCAACTCATGTATAAAAAATCGCATAAGCCGCAGTGAAATTGTCACTTTGACAGCGGCAAAAGTTACCTGCAACTTTTCCAGCGACAAATGCACTAGTGGTTTTTTCACTTATTCATTTTCGAACCAATTATCGCATTATCCTTTCCCATATGACAAGTTTGACGTCTGTCAGTAATTGATTAGTTATGTGAATTTCTTGTTCGTTAAATTGTCCTGCCGAATTACACTCGAGGTTTGTATTTAAACCGAGTAAATTTGGGTTGTTGCAATTCAAATCTATTTCCTTTTAGCAATTGAACTCGAAAAACTGTCAACCTAAAAATGCTCCACCTTCGGTGTCGCATTTTTATTAGTTGACAGTTTTTCTCGTCTAATTGCTAGGCAATAGATTTTCAGTACCAGTCAATCCAAATTTACTCGGTTAAATACAAACCTCTTGTGCAATTATAAGTGATAATTTCACGTGTGGTATTTCAGCGACAATTCAATGCGATTATTCAATGACATTTGTCAAACTTCCACCAGTGAAATGACGCGAAATTTTGTCGTATTAACCGGAACATTCTTCTTAGTTTGTTAATCAATTTCGACAACCGTCTTATCACCACATCTTTTAATTTAATCACTCATAACGAATTAGCTTGGAGCACAAAAGTTCGAATAGAATCAATAGCAAAATGAAAAGCAACTTCCATAATTTATTTTGACGTTTATTGTTGTCATGGAAATACATTCGCGTCGCGTGGGTACTTATGCTTAATTTTTCTTTTGATTCATTGAATAGTCCTCCGAATACCATTCGTAGTCGAAGTATTTGTAGATTATTTTTGAGCTGCTGCTCCACTCATGCTAGTTACGCTTTTTAATTCCACTCGCGCAAGCGCTCGTGGTATTAATCAGCGTAACTAGCATTCGTGACAGCACCTCAAAAATATTCGACAATACTTCGACTACTTATGGTATTATATATGAAAATATGTAGATATATTTCAAGGCACAAAGGAGTCCCTATAAGGAGGCTAAGTGTTTTTTAAACGTAAGGGTAAATAAAGTAATCACTTTAACGGCAAGAGTAGATAGAGTGAAACAGATTCTTTAGAATTCCAATGATATCTGTCATTCTTATTCAAAATGGAACGCGGAGCACGGTATAAAGTGAAGTTGAGAACAGAATGCAATATTGTTTCCATGGAAAGTAGTGAGAACCTAAGTTCTCTCTTCTGGGCCCTCAACAGGCTTGCGCCCAATTACAGAGTGACCCGCATAATGCTTTTTAGAGTTGCCTCTGCAGAAGGTCTTACGTTGTTCTATACTATGTAACAGTTCATTTTAGGAAGTTAATTCATTTTAATAAAAACATCAAATAATGTAAAGTATTACAAATAAATGCAATATCAGTACAATTCTTGTTGGCCTTGTCTGAGCGATATGCGTGTTTTCTTAGGAAATTTTGGACATTATTCCGATTGATTTTCGCGTGCGAACTTGTACCACTGCAGTAGAGTGTTGCTAAAAATATAGATTATTAGTTTTTTTAATCGTATCCGTAAAAGGGATTAAATAGCACCTTTACGTTTTTTTGGATTGCTGTTTTGAAGCAAATTTATTCCATTGCCCATTTTGGGGATTATTCAGTTGTACGACATCCGTTTCTTTGCGCTGCTAAAAGAAAAGCTTAAGATCATTAATTGGATATTGTCCAAAATTTCCCAAGAAAACACGCATATCGCTCAGACAAGGCCAACAAGAATTGTACTGATATTGCATTTATTTGTAATACTTTACATTATTTGATGTTTTTATTAAAATGAATTAACTTCCTAAAATGAACTGTTACAACTACTCCTTTTATTTATTTTATTCAATGTTACGCCTCTGATTCGTTTTCAGGGCCATCTGTTAGTATTTCATCTAAACTACGCTATTCTTTTCCGCTCTTTTCAAAAATGTATTCTTCTTTTTCCGCTAACTTTTTATGTTCCTTAATTATTGGTATTACTGTTCGTTTTTTACAAAATCTTCTACGTTTCGTTTTCCGTTTTCGATTATTGTCAATGTTGTCGTGTGCTAGTGAGGTGCGAAATTTCTATAGCCGCTATTATCCAAAATTTTTGGGATTATTACCCTCTTGAAGTTCTCCCTACTTAACAAAAGGATTTAGTATTCGTCCTTATAAACCCTATTTTGGGGATCAAGAGTAGAGGAGAGCCGCACTTGTGTTTCCGAGCTTTAATATATAAACTATATATATTACCTCTTGCTCGCCGGATTTCAACCCCTTTTCATCCGAGCGTTAAATTACTACTACCACCAATATATATTTAAGCTCACAAAATATTATATTGTCTCTACGTTTAAGGCCCACACCATCTCGGCCTTGTTTTTTTGTTCTTATTTGTTATACCTGTACCTACTGCTACGAAATCTTCACTTTTCCGTCTTCACCCTTCAGTCGTCCGTTTTCAGTCTTCAGTCGTCCGTCTTCAGTCTTCAATCGTCCGTCTTCAGTTTTCGTCGTCCGTCCTCAATCGTCTATCCCTATCGATACCCCTCAAATTTCTTTCCCATTTGATCCCTTCTGTCCTCCTCCCTATCCTTAATTTCCCCGTATTTAGCCCCTGGTCTACTCACCAAGTCTGCCGAACAACCGCTGAACAACTTCAGGGGCCAGGAACAATAGCTAAGCAACCTCCAATTTACCTTTACGCATTTATGATTGCCCGTTAAGTTTATTTAAAAAAAACCATTACATTAATTCAGTGATCTTACCATCCGTTTAATTAATTTTTAGTGAAGTTTTGTGTGTTACTGTGAGGCGAGATCTCGTACCGTTATTTTATTGCTTAATTCCCTGTTATCGTTCCACTGCCATTTCTCATTCACCATCATTCGCCCTACAATAAATAATATACCTATATACCTATTTCTTCTCGTTAGTCGTCTTGCATTTCCAGATCACCAGGAGCAGGTTTCTAGTTTTTCCTGTACGGCTGAATTTAACGAAAATTAGGGCGCCTAAATTCTCCGAGCAGTTTTTTTCAGTATCGTCGAACCACCCATACCACCGAGAGCAGCTGGAGCCGTAATGCTGGATTCTTTCTTTTCTTCCAAATTTTCTTCGTCACAGTGAGTGCCCTCTTCCGACAATCCGTTGTTGAGATATAAGGGAATATACCCGATCACGATAAGAGGTGGAGGAGGAGGGCTATGGTTAATAGAAATTAATTCCTTTCGTTGAGACCTTTCATTAGAGTACCATGAAAGATAAAACTAGTTCCACAGTAACATATTCATGCAAAAGAAAGGAAATGTGCTGCAAGAAATTCAAGTATAAATATTAACAATGTAGTGTCGATGTTTCCAAAGACAGCACCGTCCACGAATCTCTATAATATTTATTAAATCGTTTAATTATGCACACTCGTATTGAATACCATCGCTAAGAGAACGTACTGTATCTAAATATAAATAACAACACATTAATCGGTCAGAAGGAAGAAGGAACAAAGGGTCAGCTATAAATGACAATACCCATGCTGCACGCGTATTTACGTAGTACATGTGTAGAGTGCCGTTAATTTGGCAAATAAATAATCTAACCCCATCATATAATTACTGTATGGATGCAATAAACGAAAGATAAAAGAACAAGGTCCACATACGTCTGTCTCTAAAAAAACATTTCGATTTAACATCGACTGCGTCGCCTGTCGCCGAATCGATGGATCACTAACTTCCCCCGTAGAGCGTTAGGTTTGGAACGTTTATTGTAAATTATCGCCAATTTAAATGTAGGACAGAGCAGAAAAAACACGTGTTCCACGGAGACGAAGCAAGGCGTAATCTCTTATTTCTTTCTTGGCAGCAAAGGGCGGCTTCTTAATAAAAATACATTCGGGTCTCTACTTTATTTCCTTTTAGAAAATAGGAACCACGAATATTTAAAATCGAATTTTAGCGGGAAAATTCGGTTTCATTACAGTACCTAAAGAATTTTCAAAAGTGTTATAATAATACGACGATAAAGGGATGTTTTAACCATCGGGTGAATTCAATTTCACCAGATGGTTAGTTTCCATTTATCGTCGTGTATAATACAAAGCTTTATTCAATTTCACTTTAATAAAACGAATTAGCTAGCTTTTCTCTCAACTCAGTAGGTGTAGGTATTCAATCGCAAACAAAAACTAACAACGGGCAGAAATGAAAATCCACTGTCATAGCGGGTCTTTCCTAGTTGACTTTTATTGACATATACGAGAAAGAGTTTGGAGTCATGCTGCTTCGCGGTTGCTCGCATAATCCCCTCCAAAAATATCTCCCTTTGAATCCCCACTTTCTTACATTTTTCAAAATACGCCTTCAAAAAGATGCTAATCGTTTCAACGTTCATCTTTATTAGTGCAGTAAATAAACTTGGTCCCACCTTTAGAAAAGCAATTAGCATTCCCAGGTTCATACTTATTAATAATGTTCAAATTTAGTACCGTGTTCAGTCAGCATTGAAACGTATTTATGTGCTAGATCGTTTTAAAGGTTTAAAATTGTAGAACACAAACGGATATGTTTGATCACTTGAACACTGCCACAATTACTGTGAAAGTGATGGTGAAAAAGTTTCGTTTTTTACTGTATAATGTTGATGAATTAAAATAAAAAGGTATAACTTTGCTTCACTTTTGAATAATAATGATTTTCCAGAATGGCATATAACGTATTTAAAATTTGAATTATGGCTAAAGCAGTAACGATCCTAATCGTTGGGGGGACGGTAATTAATTATTAATCACGTTCTTTGTGAACGACCTCAGACAAATTGATGGTCGTCAACTGTATTAAATTGTCTTGATAGTTTACCCTCTTCAATGCAATTCCATAAGTCTATATGTTAGTTCCAAGATAGTGAACTTGCTAACACAATGTAATAGCAGAAATATCAGGTTACTATGCTTTCCCTTTTCCAGCTGCCCTGTTTGAAGGAACTGAGCTGAAAATATCGACAATCGAGTCTCATACTTAACTGTTAAAATGCTGGAAAAAAGAATTTCCGCATGCAATATATTGCGCTATTCTATACTACCGTACTATACTACACTATTTTAAAATTTTTATTAAAACTCAAAAGTTAAGCAATGTGTTTCTTATTATTACGTAGTTGAAGACTTAGACAATTCTTACTTCAAAAGTGCTAGTTTCACAACACTTTCCAAATAAATACAGAGCATAGTTGGCGTTTCGTTAATTAAATTAATAGAAGTAACTACAATTAGCAAGTACACATTCGTTTGCGTGCGTTTGAAACTTTGAACTTTTCAGTTTTGGACTTTGCTTCTGTCTCGACGAAATTAAAGCCACTATGTTGCAACAACGTCTATCTCGTTATTTTCAAAACACTTACTCAAACCGTTTCACTCAACGCTCAAACGCTTTTCTATATTGCAATAACTCTGACGTTAATTACCTCCGCCGCACAATTTGTACCTTAATTTGATTGCAGCTTTGGTCATTTCCGCAATGTCAAGCACTAAAAATGCTTATTCCCATTATTTTGTAGCACAGTAAACCTGGAAATATGCAACATGTACCTACCCTAAAACAACGTTATCGCACAAGTTATGGAAATTGGTAACTGTGCTGTAAACTGATAAATTAATTCGGTAACACTGCATAGCGCTGGACAAATATCTATGCTACGCGCGCGAAAAAAATAACGATTTTCATCTTGTCAAAATATAAATCTAATTATACGATGACAAAGTTTCGTTTCATTAAATTAAAAATGTTTAACTTTCTAGAGCACTACCCGATGTTCGTAAGGTGCGGAATATTAATTGTTAATTTAGGAAACTTCAAGCAACTTCTCTCTACGAAACGGCATTATACTTGTCATAATATTTAGCGAATTAAGTGGGTGCGTCAGCCAACACCTGCCGTCTAATAAGAAATCCTGGCTATTTAGGATTCATTCCTCGAATAATAATTTGTTACAAATCCTCTAGCTTCCCCAACAACGCGATGCGATGACCGGAGGGATAACCGCCTATTTATATTCTCTCACGTAGTCCCTTTTTGACCACACCATTCCGAAATTTACCGAAAGAATCTAATATGGAAACGCGATTATAGACGATTTTACAAATACATATCCCAGGAGGATTGCCCCGCGGCGACATTTATTACAAAACGGCGCACGTTATCCTTGATCCTTGTCCTAAAAGGTTAATCAGTTCGGGAAATTGTAAAGAAAATTCATTCTATTTTTAGTGTAATCACATATTGCGTTTGGAGCACATGCATTTCCTATCGTCCTCAGATTTTGAGAGAATGGGAACTATGAAAAAGTTATGAATATTTATGAGGTGGACTAGCAGTAATTGTAATTGAAGCCTGAAATATCATTCCCGCTTAGGGCACTTACAGCAAATTTTAATTTAAACAAAATTTATAAACCTATTAAGCATGTTATTTAAGAGTGGCACTCAGCATTCAGAAATGCGATTTGCAGCTGCTGACCCCAGCAAATAATTTTTTTCTTTGTTTTTGGTACTGAAGTGATCCACTTTATATATGCTTGTTAATTAATAATTAAACAGTAAAAATCTTTAACTTTAACTAGCATTTTGTAACTCCGTAAACGAATGTTTTCGCAAATGAACCAGTTTTTTTTTTAACAAAACAGAATCTCTAGCTGACGATTTTAAACACATAAACTAATAATTTATGACGTGGGGCATAAACAGACTTCGGCTATTAGACAAAAGCAACAAAGACGAAAAAATTTACGTTTCTCGCATGTCGAATTGTTTATGTTGTTCTTAAAGAATGGATATTTAACTTGCAAAGAAAGCGTTCAGGGGGTAGTCAAAGATATCCGTTGACAGGGGACAGATTTATAAACGTGCAACTTACTTAGTAAAAGAAAGGTGCAATTAGATCACTTAATGCGCGTTACTAAAGAACTAAAGGAATGGATATTTAACTTGTAAAGAAAGCGTTCGTGGGGTAGTCAAAGATATCCGTTGACAGGGGAAAGATTTAGAAATGTGCAACTTACTTAGTAAAAGAAAGGTGCAATCAGGTCGTCTAATGCGCGTTAATAAAGATGTACACCAATGCGAATTCGCTTTCGGAATACCTACTTTACTAAAAGGTAAATTCTATTCAATTCATACTAATTAATTGAATTAAAGATATAATATATGGTTAAAATTTAAAATAACAAAATCACGCACCAATGTGTTAAAATTTTCAAAAAGGATTGAGTTGCGGTTTTACTCAATGTAACAGAGAGAGATATTATAATTGCAATATAAATTAAGCGAGTAGATCCTGCTTAAAATTTTCAGCTTACAAACTTCAAGTGAACGCTAATTCGCCAAATACTCGTACTATAAAATGAATTTAAATTTTTTTTCTGTTTGCATCATTTCAACTATGATAAATTTTGGGTAGAAGCACAGATCCAGTAAGATATGTAGTAATGAGTAAGGATTTGGTTCTTCCGAGTTTCGGGATTATCACCATAAATACTGTCACAACGTAATCAGAAAGTGCATTTTGGTAAGCAGAAATTAATTTTTATTTGATCTTCAGTCTTTTTGTAAGCGGGCTTTTATCGAAAGAACGCAAGTAAAACACACTTTGCTCAAAGTATACACAAAATATTGCACTGTTCCTCTGCATTATAAAAACTAGCGGGGCTTAGAAAACTTTAAGTGCGTCATTGAAAACGTAATGGTCGAGTACACAGACCAAACACTTTCGCAATCCAATTTTCAAACCAACCCTATTACACGTTAGGGGTTAATTGAAAAGGTTATTTACGTTCACTCTAGTTGAGTAACGTATATCCTTATTTTTGTTGTGTTGTGTTCTGAATTTATTTCATGCTGTAGAAATACTGACAAGCCGATATTAAACCTCCAAGTAGATTATTGCTACGTTATCAAATTCGATTTCTTATGTTATTAGTTATCAATTTATGTGTAAACAGATTGGGTGTGACATATACGTATTTTTTTTATAACTAAGAGAATCCGGTAATTAAACCGGGATTAGTAACATAAATCTAAAAGACATAAATGTGCACGGCACTAGAGACTCCAAAATATATACTTATAATTTGCTCGTGTCATTCATGTAAAAGCCGGAACTTCGCGGATCTTGGAGCCGTCGGAAATAAGATTTCTATGAAGTTAACCGAACCCAAATGGTATGTTAATCGTTTGTTTACCTTTCTGTCGCTGTTTTCGACGTTTGTTTACCATTTCGTATGCGATTTTCCAATATTCCGCTTGGGCTGGCCAGCTTCATGGTAACCAAACCCGCAATAAAAAATTCTCGAAGTAACACTTGCATAAAAGTTTTTCGCAATTCCATGTTTAACGTGCTACTCTAAGTTTGCTTGTATTAAGAAGTAGGTACTTACAGTTAGCATTTTAGAAAAATGTCTTTATGAATCAGAAAATCAAATTGTCATTCATACCAGTAAGGACCTTGCGTATGCGCATGTATGTATGCCCGGTTCCACAAATGATAATTAAGGAAATTAATTATTAAAAATATTAGAATGTTAGCCACCTTTTTATCGTCGAAATCCCCCTGGAGATCATTTATATGGTGATACGGAACTTAACTTCAGGTGCGAGACCTCAGACTCCTCTATCTGGCGAAACTTCCCGTAAAATTTAGTGCAACAATGACATATGCCTTCTTCAACCGACTCGAAAACAGCCCCGTTTATTTTTTCGTTTTTTTATTTAAAGGTAAAACCACCTCCATTCAGAAGTTCCATTATCGGTGTTTCCCGCCGGCGCTCAATATTCCCACCGCCATCGCTCAAACTCCAAACCCCTGTATTCGTTATCTTGCACGTGGCGTTGTTAGTAAATAAGACCAATTAATTTGTCCGATAACGCCTTTTTACAACACATCTGGATTGGATTGGCGAAATTCTGAAACATTAATGAAGCTGAGAAAGAAAGAAACTTGGATAGTATCAATCAACTGAATCAAGTCGAAGAGGATATTTATCGTGAAGAACAAGAAGTTGGTGAGTTTGATGAAGAAGAGGAACAGTCAAACGAGGTTGTTGAGTAACATCCAATTATCATACGAATAATGTAGGCGGCGGTGGGGTGGTACTGTAAATCACACTATTTGGTGTCCAGTTCTCGTGTAGCTAATTAGGAAAGCTTTCGTTAATAGACGACGATGATATTCCTTTTGAGGGTGACTCGCTTGCTCGTAAAGAATGTTGTAATAACGGAATCAATTTTAGTATTTATTACAATTTGTACAAAAACACGTCCTTTTTAAAGAAGTCTCAAGATTGTTTATTCGTTATATTTTTATAAGAGTTTTCTGTATATGACAAAGGAATACCAATAACTGAATGTGTTTTTCATTTATCTATTTCAGGTGGCTCATTCCCCATTTACTCATTTGTATTTCTCTGTCAGCGGTGGATTACGAGAATAGGAACCGCTTCGGGGATAACAAAATAAATACTCTTCCTGTATTCCTGTATTCCCAATCGGTGGGCTTCCAATTAATAAAGCAACTACAGTTGCACAGCATACTTTTTTGGAATTCTCTCTTATTTACACCCAAGTCTAGAAAAAATAAGTATCATACTAGGAGATGGAGTATGATGGTTCAATTTTTAATAAACAAGTGCTCTAAGATTCCTCTACAAAACATACCTACATATTTTCTCATGCATACCGCATAAGTAATTAAATAACACAGCACTTGATGAATACTTTAATAAAAAGAACTGCCACCACCCTCGCCTGTCTTTAATCATACGATGACAGCAGCTTTCAGAGGAGCGTTAAAATCGGTTCAAGGGAAACATTCTTGAAATAACCAGAGCATGATGATATAACAGGCAAGTGCAATACAGTGGTAGTTTAGTAGGCACGAAGACACATGTGCAAAGGAAGAGAGGGAATGATAGTTTTAACGATATTAACAACTTCCGCACTGCTTGCAAACAGTTTAAATTAAACCGCGCTGAAATTCTATCTCTGATCTAAATTAAAATTATTGTTATTGCTTTATTAAATGGCCGCACATTCGAGTACACGCGGAAAGGGCTTCTATTTTTATTCCGAAATTCCTGTAATTTCCTGCCACATTTTTATCGTTTCATAATTTATAGCCGCAATTAAATTTGTATTTGTAATCTTCACAGTAAGCCATCAATCGATCAAACTATCTGTTATATTGCCTGCTTCCCCTTTGTTGAAAATTCGCTGAATCAAGTTTTATATCCTTTATATATTTATTGAATTGTGACAATAGGAATGCCGTATAATTTTCCTTTTCTTTACGGTTTTACGCTGCGTGGAGCGAATGCTACGCGAGTAATTTAATATTACTACCCCCTTAAATATGTACGTTCGCAACATTGTGATATGATATTAAATCCTTAATGGGCGTAATTAAGGCACTTTTGCCGGAATAATAGTTATAGGTTTGCAAAATTCACTTTAATCTGCAATAAAGTTTATAGGTGCAGTAACGCATACTTAAAAACGTGCACTTTATTATGCAAATTGAAGTCCTGTTCGGAATTTCAAAAAGATATATAAAGTCAATTTTAATTGTAAAATCGAACAGGCTCTCCGCTGACTTATCTACATTGTGTGTCCATCTTTATAGAGGTACGCAATAGCACAAACATCACATTAACTTTAAAAGAAAAGAATTCAAACAAAGCTCGAATGTATTCATGTCTATTGTAAAGACGTTAAAGACTCGTTCTAGAAAATGCAGCTGACGTTACTATTTAGATCGTGCAGATGAATTAAGAGGGTGGTCGCTTACTGCTGCACAAACGTTTCTTATGCATGACTGACATTTCTTGCGAACATTTTAAATTGAGTTCTCAACATTTCCGGGTCACTTCATCTTTTATGGGGTCGATATGTAGTATCTTAATGAATATAATCAGTCTTCCATGCAGGCCTGCACACACAGATGGGGCTAAGTTATACCTAAAGTAAAGAATTCCGGCTTTAACAAGGGAGGAAAACGACCAAGATGCACGCCTCGTAATTATATCGTTATGTATCTCATTTATTTTAGCAAAAGAAAATTTAAAATAAAGAGAATATTCTTACCTAAAAAAAATGTTTCTCGTCCTTTTTTCCGCATTTCAGAGAAAAATGGTTATTTGTATCACAAGTCCAGAAAATGAGTGTTTGCATCACCTCGGCCTGCAATACGAATACTCGCAAAACATTTTTATGGACGTGTGGTACACAAGATTTTTTGTGTCGCAGTCAATAATTTAGGGGAAAAAGTTAAAACGTTTAAGTTTCTCCCTTATAAGCTCTCATTTAATTACTCGCATTCGATACCTTATGTTGGTAGCACCGTAGGAATAACTTTTTTGATTTCTAATTTACGTTTAATTCGTAAAAAAGTAGCTGTATCTACGAAAAACTAATAAACATATAAGTTGTTTTTAATGAGAAACATGACCTTTAAATTTATTTAAATTTCATCTCCTTTGGGGTGCATGTACTCATTCATTTGTGATTTGACTTAACATATTATTAACTCTACTGCATATAAGAATGATATACATGTTTGTTCCAATACTTGCTGATTTGCTTTGTGCAATTTACACCTTCTTTGTTCTATGCAGTGTTTTTTTAATACTTAAGTATTGCCTTTAGATTATTATCTAGATTATTATGGTCTTACTACACGGAAGTAAAAGGGTTAAACACAAAATAAGAGCTTGAAAATCTTCCACCTATCAATGGTTCAGCGCTACTCAATTTCTAACTTAACTCTCCCCGTATGGAATTGAGAAGATACGAGAGTAGTAATAAGAATAACAAACCTCCAATCAAGGATAATCGATTACCCAACTAACTACTGAATCTTAACACAATTTTCCACAAATAAATTGATACTTCGGGAAAGATTCTCACGTGTAGGGCCAAGTGCAAGTATTACCTTGCATAATCAGCCCAGTTCTTGGATCCCAAACCTGCAAACAAAAGAACACCTCCTAAGCTGCAGACCTCGGTACACTATTAATTGGCCGATGCCTAAAGAACTTCGCTTTACTCGTAGTAAGCTTCTATCACAGGCACGGTACTTAATTGGCCAAACGCTTCAGAAGTAAGTGGCAGACTCCAGTAGCATTCGCGTGACTAACTCGACCATAACTTAATCGAGATCGCAAAAATAATAACAATTTACTTTATTGTGATAGCATATAACCCATAGGGGGCAAGGATAGTTCATACTAATACGCTAAAAGTTCTCGCTATCAAATCCTGTGCATGACCCGGTGACCCAATTCCGGAAAATGGTCGCTCGTTATCAGCAGGTGGAAAATATGTCAAAGGTTTTGGCACTCACAGACAAATGGTGAGCTTAATCGCTTAATTACCAATTTAATGCGTCCAATTGCCATAGATCAATAAAATATGGATGATGGCAATTAAAATTCCATGCGTTCTCAACTAATGCCTCAGTTGTTGGTTCAAACGAAGTGCATTTTGTTACAGCTCACAAAAGAAAAAGGAAGACGAAGGTCAACAAACCACGGCGTGGCAAAATGCGCGCTAAGATTGCGTGGTTTAAATTCTAACAATAGATGGAGATTTACGGATAGGTTTCCTGTGGGAATCGAAGTGCATCAGCTCAGTCCATATTTACTTAATATAATAATGGACGTACTGACGGGCGAAGTACGAAAACAGGCTCCCTTTGCATCTGCAAAATCTGAAAGAGGTACGTACATGAGAGCATAAAGAAAATGGAGGAAAAGCTGGACGTAATCTTACAAATGATTATAATGGTCTCGAGTTCAGAATTTATTATTAACGAGCTCCTAGCGAGTTTATAATTTTGCGGTGTCTGTCCGTCCGTCCGTCCGTTAGCACGATAACTCATAAACGAATGGACCGATTACGATGAAATTTTGCAGGTGGATTCTTTATCAAATTTGTAGATCGGAGTTCGTGAATTGGCAATGTAGACCAAAAAACAAAGTAGGCCCTTTTGGCATCTCCGTTAGTTATGAACCGAATAACATGAAATTCAATATGCGCATAGCTTTAGCCATATATAACGCAATTCCTAAAGTTGAGCCTAATCGATCAGCATTCACAGTGCCCTTTGCGCATCTCGACCATTTACAGACCGAATTGCAAACTTTCTTATTTATGAAGGTATTTAAATGAAATTTGATACATAGCTACTTGGAATAAAAGCAAATTTAACACTAGTTTCAAAATTTCGTTTTGCGCATGCGCAGTGCCAATTTTCTCATTTATGGAGGCAATTTTATGAAATTTCATACATATACACTTTAAATAAAAACAAAACTAACCTCAGGGTTAAAATTTGGTTTTGCACATGCTATAGCCATACCCAGAAGCTCGTTTGGTATATTTGTTTAATTTATTAATATTTAGGATGTTTTTGTGTCGAGACTCCTCAATAGTTGGCACAAACACAACTACAGCTCACGCCTAAATGTATTGTACAAAATTCAGTTTTCGAGCTAATTTAGGTCAGATTCTCATTTATTGGTGTCACATGTTTTCCAACTGAAATATTCCGCAGGATCCACTTTATTTTAAAAATTACGAAACCAAAAGATTTTTTAGTGTTACTTTTTCTTGAGGAAAACGAGATCGATGTTTATAAATTTCCTAGCCACAGTAGCCGGTTGTCTGAATTCGAGAAAATCTGAAGAACCGGGCACGTTTTATAAATTTTGCATTATAATACCTACCAACTCATGTCTTGTAAATATTTCCTTTGAATTAAAGCGAATTACTTACATACCGTATTTCGGTCTTTGTGCACAATATGAATTACCCATGCTGTGAAATCTAAGCAATCTCAGTTTATCTCGTTTCATGAGATACTACAAACGCAGAATTCTAACGTACGTTCTCCTACAATTTGGTACCAGAATTGTGCACAATACGTCATATTTGGAATTAGTTAATTTAAGAGTCAGTCTATGGGGTGGGATTTTCAATTCAAAAGCTTTTTGTAAAACTTTGAAAAGGTATTTTTAATTATAATTAAAACTTTCTGATAGATTTAATGCGAAAAGCTCGAAAGTAACACAGCAATATATTATATAATGTAGCAAGATCCTGAAAAATTTCATTATAATGGCAGGAAACAATTTCAAAAATAAATTTAAGAAAAAAATTCACATTGGCAAATGAGAGTGGTGGTTTCAGCAAAATTATGTTTCAGAGAACAAAAGGCCTTTTGGTGTATCTGCCCATTAGTAAAATGTAATTATAGAATTATAAACCTTAACGAGAATTCTAAATGGGCAAGCTATTATATCAATGGGAACGGTTACATAATTTACCTTTTAGGGAAGTTGCTACGAAAGGTAATACTTATATTGAGTTTTATAAGTTTGACGACAATAAACTCCTTCATTTACCGATCGTTATGTGTATGAATTTATTGCATCCTATGTAATTGGTTACTGAAATAAGACGGTTCTCAAGCTACATCGATGTTTACCGATAACATCATAAAGTATTTACCTACTCGAAAATAAGATACATTCAAGTCGCAATTTAAAATGTCTGAAGTTAGGGATAAGTCTATTCAACATTAATGTGAGACGTGCCTGACGTAGGGTAAGCTGTTTTTGCTGCACTTCCGAGTGCATGTGGTTTTATTATATATGTGTGAACGAGTCAACGAGAAGGTACTTAGACTTTTTGCTCCCGGTCGGCGTGTTAAGATCTTTGATACATCACTCCTGCATCTTTAATTCGACTTCTCGAGCATCCCCCTGTAAAAAAATTCACTGCATATTAATTGGAGAAATCTTTTAGCAGTACAACTCTTTCTTATTTGACACACGTTCCTTAAGATTGAAGGAAAATAATTCCAAATATAGTGGCGATCGCGGACTCACGTTATCGTGATATATGAGAGTAACTGTCCGTCGCAACAAGATAAATACACTTGTCAAAATTTCAATTTCCGAACCCGTGTTCCCATACACTATCGTATCAACATCAACATGCAAATATATGCAATTATTCAAAGATAAAAACATACCGCTTCTAGTCGACCATCCTCGTTTATCATGCTTGCTGTTGCACGTATTAGACAATAAAGAAAATTTAAGACGTAGCCTTACTATCACTTAACGTAATATATACTTGAACAATAACCCTCCATTGTGCCTGTCAGTTAAGTCGAAAACGATTATGCAAAATACGATTGGTCTATATTGCGATTATTTAATGAATATGTTAATACCGACCGAAGGGATGCTGCCCCAGATATGTCTAAACGTGTTATAAATTTTAGACGGTATAAATAAGCGGAAATATTAAGTTCGCGTTACAATACAAAACTAGGGGCTAATGCTTTTTATACTCCCTTGTTTTTCTTCGTGATAAAAAAACAACATACTTTCAAAGGTTAAACAGTTTCAATTCTACAATGCTCAATCAAAGATTATTTGAGTTTTGTCATTTTTAAATCGCAAGGCAACTGCGTAAAAAAATTATTAATACTTGCGAGATGTGTCATCGTCTCTTGGAAGGTGGTTGGCCAAAATGTTATTCTAAACCGCCCTGTATAAAATAAGTGGTTTTATGATGGATGACAGATTATTGTACTGTTTATGAAATGGGGTGGACAATTGTGAGTATGAATAAACTAAATATTGGTATAGTCAAAAACGTAGCTGACCTTATGCTGCAGGAAAGGCAACCAAGCTAACGTGACATCCCATTACCGATGAGAGCCTTTGATATATGAAGCGAGTATCGTGACGCGATTAACACGTTCGGTGGGCTCTGCACGAGAGTCGCATAGAGCAGTGTAAAATATTGCTGTGATATCACGTAAAATTCTAGTTTGGGCAATTATTTTGTTTTATGGGAAAGATTTAAAACGAATTTGGGCCACTATTATATCAACATGTGAAATTATTGCTTTGGTTAAATTGATAAAACATTGCAAAACGATCAAGGTACAGGTGTTTTTTATAGGATTTTTCTTGCGCGTTTAGTAATTATTTTTTAACTTTCATTTTCGTGTAAAAGGGACATCTGTGTTTAAAGCGAATGGATTTAGATAAGACAGTAAATGGTAAGAGCTGATTGAAGGCATTATCTTTTGTATAAAAATCAGTTTAGATAAAGCAATAATTGATATTTGTTTATGCAACAAGATAAGTATTTCAATAGTTCGACGGAAATAGTGTGAGTTTGGTGAAAGTGGGAATGGCTCGCGAGAAACGCTTGTTAAAAGGAGTGTTGGGAGCTTTTTTGGTCTTTTGACGCTCCGTTGCGCTCGAGAAGGTTGAGTTTCAATCAACTTTTTGCATGCAGAGTTTTTCAAATGTACGTCGTCGAACGAATATAGTTTAAACAGTGTTTTTCTGGGAATCAAAGCTGTGCCAAACGACAATGACATCATCCACAAGAACGCATCATTGGACATCAGCGCCTACACGCCATCTATCGGTCACTGCCAGGTAGTAAGTGCATTGTGAGACCAAAGGACATACGATTTGTGTAAACCCTAAACATGCTCGGTAATTGCTGTGTATTCAACGAAGATGATTCCGGAAAGGGCACCTGACAGTATGCGACCAGATATCGATAGAACTAAGGTAGTTGACGTCGCGAGTTGGTCCAGGAATTGAAGTAATGGGTAAACGTCCTTTTTTGTAACCGCATTCAGTTATTTAAAGTCGACACTAATACCTATTTGTGCCACACACAGTAATGTAACAGTGGAAAATCGAAGCAATCTCTTTGTCATCGTCAGGTCACGTATGGGAACTCTAAGATGGGAGACGCCCTTCAGGCTATTTCAATAGAGTAAATAGAGCCTCAAGCCCTGAGAATCTATACCATAGAGCCAACAACGTAAATGGCTATACATATATCGGGTGATCAAAAAGAACTGCAGACAGTTTAAATTGGACGCTTTAAGTTTTTAATGTTTTTTACTTAAGGAATTGGCAAACATGTTTAGAAGGTAGTTTATTTATGTATTAGTGATTAAATTGATCCACCACTGCTTTTACATAAATGACTTTTGGTATGTTACCAACGTTATACATGTTTAGTTTTACGGAAAATTCAAACTGTCCGCACTACTTTTTGATCACCCGGTATTCATAAATGTAAGGCACCAGTGGTACATACAACAAGTATAAATTGTGCAAACTCCTGTGCAATAAGCGGCATTTTTTAACTGCAATAGGTTAGTAGATGGTTGATTTATAAGTAGTACCTGCATCTATCGTGTTACTTTCTTGGCAGATGATTAATGGGGAGTAGGGCCCTTGAGACTTAACATTTAAAGGGCCGCCTGGCCATACACTCAAAAATCCGTCGACACACCATACCTGCAGATATTTGCATTTTGAAAGCTTTGGACAGCAACAATAGATATATCTCATCCTGACGTTCACTTGCCTTTTGTGAGTAACCTCTTTCTTTCGACAATTCTTTCTGTACATATAAGGGTATTAATTCATTCAAGTCACGATAAGGGGTCTAGGAGGAGTATATGGTTGGTAAAAATGAATTTCTTCTCGGTCTGAGCACGCTTTGATTAGAGTAACATGAAATAATGTCATGAAAGATAAATGAATTTATAATCCCCCATGCCGCCCGACCGATCACTGATCTCGAAAAAAGAGTTCGCGCGGGAAGTTATAGTTTGTACAACATCAATTTAATTTTGATTAATGAATTCGAGAACCACTTGGTGTCCGTATGCACCTTTCAACCATCAAAAACAGCATCTCAGTAAATAATTCATGCCCCCCCCCCCTTAAGACAGCGAAATTTGATGGGCGTCTGGCACACCTTCAAGCTATAGACTACTTATTGCACAAAATTCCAGGACTATATGACCATTCGCTTAGAAGTAGTTCAAAACGGCAGAAGTGGGTCCAGACAGACGGACGGACGGACAAAACGCAAACAATAGCGCATTTTTTTTTTCATTTTAAAAAAATGCGCTAAAAAATGCTTCGGTAACTTTGTAAAAGAGCACTTTAAATTACTAGCACGGAAAATACATTGATTTCCGAACAATCACGCATAGATGCAATTCTTTTGCTTTGTCATTCAACAGTGCAAATACGATCGGAATGTTGTGACAATTACGACATTCAAAGGAACATTACCGCCGCTTTTAATTGCTACGCAATGCGGTGGTTTGTGGTAACATGTAGGTAACTTTGAAACCAGCCATTCAGTTAAGATTTGATTAATTCCTCTAATAGTCATTGAGATAATTAGCTAATGAAGATATTGCAATAATAATTTATCAGCACATCGCGTGTTGCAACACTTATATGTATATATTCGTTAAGATAGACGTTCTTTAAGTTGAAATAATGCTGAAGATAAGGGCGGGCCATCCTGTATGTGTAAATGTATTAATTCAGTTTTAAATCTGAAGGATTTTATGACAAATGTAAAGGGGGTATTTTCTATATGACAACACGGGAAATCGCTAATTAAATGGGAGCTAATTGTTGGTCAGAACTCATTATTAAGATGCGACAAATCTACTGTAAACTCACCTTTCATTAGAAACGTCCTTCTGTATCTACGCATAAAGGTTGGCATGGCAGCATTCAGTCTGACTGGTCGTTTTCCGCGCTCAAGGGTCATGTAAACAAATATCGCGACTGCTTAACCGCAATCCTCGCCAATTAATTAAGTAACTCACCGGGGGGCGTTAGCCCCGAACTGGCCCTAAGCTCTCCTGGATCTCTGAACACTCCGGTTGGCAATTGGGGTTGAATGCGTCGTTGAGGATGACTTCCTGAAGGGTTAAGATGGAGCTCATACCTATTTGGGAAAGGGTTACGCCGCGCGCGTGTATTATTTAGGATACACATCCCGCCTCGGTCCTCTGATCAGGACCCTCGGCCAATAGATCAGTAACGTCGATCTATATCGCTCATTGCCCTACCTGGGAACGGCATCCAGGTCAAGCTCACCCCCGAACTCTTTTTGTTAACAATGAGGCCTTTATGTTTCGTATTGGGTCGACACCATGATCTACTCGAGCGAGTAGATCACTCAGCGGTATAATCGACGGGGGCTACCCGCGGGACCGCGTCATAGGCACATGCACATAATGCACTTCTAAAAGCCTAGGAATATATCCGGATATCTGCGAGGGGTTTTACCTAAGCCCAACAACAAAGCACGACCAGCACGATGGCCTGCACAATACACTCACCACCTACACGTGGGAGACCACTCACCACCTACACGTGGGAGACACTCACATTAAAGGCTATTACGCCAAACTCACTAATACATCCGATGCTCTACTTAGCATCCCTTATACGATCGTGACTAGAGCGCGTACGCAACTTAACTGCCTTAACACGATCCCTTAAGACCCTTGCACCCATATGTGCAGAATCGCGCATACTTGACCAGTCAGCTTGCCACATTTATCAAATAGGGGTTGCGTTGACATTTTACTTTTTCGTTATTAAGGACTACCCTAAAATATGGTTCTTACACACCCTAAAATATGGTTCTTACA
>NW_022170596.1:43431491-43710312 GCF_008802855.1 Photinus pyralis | reverse complement strand
CATACAGGGTGTCCCATCGTTGCTGCACGTGCCAATACCAAAATCAATCGGATGAGGAAAATTAACCTACGCCTGGAAAGCTATCTGATTCACAATTTAAGCAACAACCAAGAAATAATAATATAATCAATACCCTTCTACCATCTTTGGTATCGGGTTAACTAAGAAAGTGAAATTACCCTCTTATCGTTTTGGTTGGTGACCTTGATTTGAATAATGTCGTGAAATTGGTGAATGGTGCAAGGTGAGGGATTTCCCGGTTGCGTAACTACGATGTGACCTTGTTTTACAGTGCACTGATAGCGCCTCAGATATCGTTAAGAATCTTATTTACCTTAATGCCAATTAACCATATCGTAAATTTGATAAAAATCGGAGGGATGGTTTAGAAGTTGGGAATTCCAAATGACATTCATTATTTTTGCGGTTTCGTGGATTTAGTTGAATTACTTTAGTTTTTTATGTTGAAATTAGACTCTCATTTTGATAAATTAATTAATTCTGCCAAGCGATTTAAACGGAGTAGTGGATAGAGCGATGTCATTTTGCAAAACCTAACCTACTTCCTCCTTCAAAGTTTTCGTGTGAGATTGAAGAGACTTCAGCGCATATCTGTGTGGCAGATCAGTATTCTATTAGCCCATCAATAAGATCTTGTCGAAGGCTACCACATTCCCTTTGTCGGTATCCACTTCCGACATCCCGTTCACTCGCAATTCGTGTTTGATGTTTTGGCTCCCCCAGTAAAAAGAAAAAAAACAATTTTTTTTCTACGGGTCCGCATTTGCTGCCAGCAAGACAGCCAGCAAAGTGAGATTACAAACTATTTTTTACAAATAAATTTCCAAAAATGCCCTCAAATTTTACAAAGAAACCACAAGCTTTAAAGCAAAACAGTAAATTCTTTGTCCTTACACATATTGTTCTAGTGTTTGTTTGAACATTCTTACATTTTAAGTTACATATGTAATGGGGGAGGTCTATTCTATATGACAACACGGGAAATCGCTAATTAAATGGGAGCTAATTGTTGGTCAGAACTCATTATTAAGATGCGACAAATCTACTGTAAACTCACCTTTCATTAGAAACGTCCTTCTGTATCTATACGCATAAAGGTTGGCATGGCATCATTCAGTCTGACTGGTCGTCTTCCGCGCTCAAGGGTCATGTAAACAAATATCGCGACTGCTTAACCGCAATCCTCGCCAATTAATTAAGTAACTCACCGGGGGGCGTTAGCCCCGAACTGGCCCTAAGCTCTCCTGGATCTCTGAACACTCCGGTTGGCAATTGGGGTTGAATGCGTCGTTGAGGATGACTTCCTGAAGGGTTAAGATGGAGCTCATATACCTATTTGGGAAAGGGTTACGCCGCGCGCGTGTATTATTTAGGATACACATCCCGCCTCGGTCCTCTGATCAGGACCCTCGGCCAATAGATCAGTAACGTCGATCTATATCGCTCATTGCCCTACCTGGGAACGGCATCCAGGTCAAGCTCACCCCCGAACTCTTTTTGTTAACAATGAGGCCTTTATGTTTCGTATTGGGTCGACACCATGATCTACTCGAGCGAGTAGATCACTCAGCGGTAATCAACGGGAGCTACCCGCGGGACCGCGTCATAGGCACATGCACATAATGCACTTCTAAAAGCCTAGGAATATATCCGGATATCTGCGAGGGGTTTTACCTAAGCCCAACAACAAAGCACAACCAGCACGATGGCCTGCACAATACACTCACCACCAACGCGTGGGAGACACTCACATTAAAGGGCTATTACACCAAACTCACTAATACGTCCGATGCTCTACTTAGCATCCCTTATACGATCGTGACCAGAGCGCGTACGCAACTTAACTGCCTTAACACGATCCCTTAAGACCCTTGCACCCATACATATGTGCAGAATCGCGCATACTTGACCAGTCAGCTTGCCACATTTATCAAATAGGGGTTGCGTTGACATTTTACTTTTTCGTTATTAAGGACTTCCCTAAAATATGGTTCTTACACAAATAAACACAGCAATGTTTCTTTCATGGGAATTTGTAATTTTAGTGTCTATTTGTCCGTTTTAGCTTTGTTTTTAATTGCTTAACTTCTTCTTTAAATTTTATCATTCATGTAAATTTTGTTTGCATTATAAGATGTTAGGGTTGCGATAGTTAGAATGAAAGAGCGTTTGGTCGAGTACATTTAAGTGTTATCTGCTTCAACACGATAAGCACGTTTTTATCGGGAAAGTTAATTGATTTTCGAGACGTATGTGTGTTTAGCGCTAACAACAAATGCTCCAAGTGTGGATTTCTTTTGTGTGTATGGAAGAGGGAACACTACAGCCCTCCTTGTTGGTGTTACATTTCATTTGATAGAGATAGGATTATGACGATGTAGTGGAAGTGGTGTTCTGCTTAAACGGCAAAAATAAGGAAGAATACGGACCTGTTCAAATCACGACGGGAAAAAGAGCGTGTACGTCTTGTACGCCAATCTTCCCTACTAGAAATGAATGACAAATTGTCAAAACTGGGCGGCGATACAATCCGATTATTATTAATAATTGATCAGTTCTAGTATGAATTTAATTAGAATTCCATAAGAAAATTTTCATTCCAATGTTTGGCGCTGCGAATGCCCTAGGAACTAATCAAACGAATACCATCCTATAGTAGGTATTATTTTGTACAATACTTCCTCCTTTATATACCTCACACCTCGAGCTTTTACCTAATCTAAGTACTATATATATACTGGTCAGTGACGGTTGTAAAGCTAACGTAATAAAAATCCATCTCGTAGGGACTTACGCTCGTGCATTTTTATTACATTCGCCTAAATAAACATACAAAACCTCCCCTTTGATTTTTATAGTTGCGAAATACTATTTTCGATTACATTTACGACACGGAACTAATAACATTCAAATCTCAAACGTTGACAGTATTTCGCTTGATTTTGAAAATTAAAAACACAGAGGTAGGTGCAATTGTAATTTGTTTGAAATCAGGTGAATTACAACTTAATCATTCAATAATGAACATTCTTATCTCCCACAATTATTGTTACAGACGATCAAAGCAAATAAGACGGTTCGCAATAGAAATTGTTTTTTACACGGCGATTTTCCCACGGGTGACCGTATAAATTCTTCTCGAAACCAATCGAACGATGTTTCCAGTCGTTCTTTGGGTGACAAGTCGTAAACAAACGGAATCTGTCACGCATTCTTTTCGACTGCTTTGCTAATTAATACGAAGAAAGGCATTTATGGCTTGTTCTTTTGAGTAAGTCCGCCTATAAAAAGGGGAAGTAAGTATTCCAAAATTAAGTTAACCGGATAAGAACTCTTATTCGTTTCACACCCCGCCAATTGTGCCAGTTGCGTTTTTTTCTCAATAAATGTAATTTCCTATAAAACGATCACATTTTTGTTCATGGAATCACGATGTCAGTCGAGACCGATTATATTAAGTTACCGAATCATAACAATTCCCAAAGTGTAAACAGATTACGGTCATAATCGGACCCACAATGAAGGTACTTGTATCTCAATAAAGTAATAACAATCTCACCTTTAATGGAGTAATTCGCCAATGTAGAAAGGAAGCTCTGTTTCCAACGCAGCAACATAAAACCAGAAGAAAAAACAAGAAGAATCCCGAGTTCATCCACTCGGTAAAGGAAAATCACGATAGTTTAAAGACTAAGGGTATTAATCCTTAAAGAGGAAATTAACCGCTAATTAAAACTTACATTAATGACTCCTTGAGGGAATTTTCTTCGCTCCAAGCGTTGCCTGCAGGCTAACTAAAATACGGTATTTTTTGTGTTCGCGACTGCATTCCTTGAATTGATATAGCTGGACAGGTGTCAAGATCAATTAAAACTCGAACTCATAATAAAATATGAAGTGTCGATCGTAAAATCGAACATACCTCTATTAATAAGAGGGTTGTTTGTTTAGAAAATAAATTACGGCCACAATTGACTTCGTAATTGACTCCATATAACGCGAAAAGAATTCTCAAGAAGGATAACAATTGAGTTAGCAAATGTCACCACTTACGGTTTAACAAATCCCATTTAAAGCCTCCAAAATGTGAGTAAAAGGATAGAAACTCGTTCCAAAACCAATTGAACTATAAGCTACTATTTTGGTGGATTTACGACAAATTTTAGTGAACGTCAGAGGAACAATGAGGGATACTTGAGAAGAAATTGATGGAATCTACAGGAGAACCTAAGAAGAATGGAGAAGAACTTACAATGCACCCGAAAGGAATTTCAAAAGAATCTACTGTGCACATGAAAGGAACAGAGCTTAAGGGTATCGAGGATTTTGAGAGTGGCCTATGACGAAATTGAGAGAAGCATGAGCAGGAACTGAAGTTGAGGAGAACTTGAAAAGGATTTCATATGAGCTTGAGGAGAATTTAAGAACTTACTAGGAAAGTGGAGGATCCAATTCAGGTGAAAATTTAAAGACGAATTGGATATGAGGAATGTCGTCTTATAGGGAAGCTTTATTAGACCTCAACAGGAATTTGATGGGAACTTGGGAGATATAGAAGAATTTGAAAACTGCTTAAAATGTAGAATAAAGGGAATACGAAAGCTCACCGATTGCGTGCTCTGGTCGCAGTTTTTTAACGGAGAATCTTGGCGTCGAAGAGTTACAAGCAAACCACAATTTTATCAACACATAGTTTGGTGTTAAAAAGCGTCGACACTTTTTTTATATAATACCAAACAGAAGCAGTCTTTAGTATGTAAGAGTTTTGTATTTTTTACTACTACGAAAATAGAGTTGAATCTCCTCATTGGTTTCACGGACAGCAAGCAACTCTACTGAATTTTTTAACAATAAGTATCTGTGGTAACGAAAATGTACTAGCGCGCTTAATTAGTTTGTCCATGACCGCGTCTACGACTCTCCTCCATGCAACAGAAACAAGATTACACAATTGTTTATTACTTCCTCTTAATTTCGCGATACTCCGCATTTTTCGGCGCGGATGAAATTGACACGTTTGAATTAATTCATTTCAAAGTTTTTTGTCTTTTAACTAACGTAATTTGAGTTGTTAAATTTTACTTTCCATTAAAAAGTTCTTTTTTAATGCCAGAACCTCTTTGAACAAATATTCAGAGGCCCTCAAGAAACGCTTAAAAGAAATTGGGAAAAGGCCAAGCAGCCAATTAAGGGAACATCAGAATTTGAGAGGAAGGGAAGAAATTTGAGGGATCTTAAAATGAATTTAAAGGCACATACGAAGAATTTGAGAATAACTTAAAAGGAATTTTATACAAACTTGAGAAAATATATGAAGGTGTACAATACTTTTCTTTTGATATGACTACCTTTCTTGCAAATATTTAATGCAAATAAATAGATTTTCGTTTTCTAGTTCTGTAATTAATTATTATCAGACACGTTCAAATTATACGCCGTCCACCCTATCGTGGTACGATCGACTCTAAACAAATGCATGTAGAGCATGCTATATGCACATAGAAGTACAAAATGTAATGGCACGCATTGATTTTATCACAATTAAGCCGCGTTAAATTTAAAATGTTAATTGTGCTTTTCGGTATATTTTGTACAGTATATGGATTGTTTTCCGGGAATGCCATATCCCCGCGGGGATTTTATTAGTTACGCCACAGCACGTCGAGCATATGCGTATATAATAAATTCAAATTATTTAGAATATTTAGATAGCATCCCGATCCGGTCGAAATAATGTTCCATAATTACATAATTACACGTAAGAGCATCACCTAGGGCTCTTTTGGCATATGCCGGTGAATCCTTGGTCACATCAGCTTTTTTGTCCGCGCGGTTGCGACGACGCGTTTATATTTTTTACCGAATACCTTCGGGGTCGTTATTTATGAGAGATTTAGAGATGACGATTAGCATTCACAAACATAATTTTTTGTCATCCTCCGGCGCAAGATGCCAAGCAGTGGATGCTTCTGGGCCACTAAATGTGTATAATATGAAATAATGATTGATCCCTTAGGGAATCATACACACTTGCGAAGGAGATATTTCAGGAATTACGGAAGTTTGGTACTACACCTTCTTTTCGCTGATAGTTAATTAAGTCTCTTAAAGAATTAGTATTTACCGAGTGTTCTGATTACTTACGTAACAGCTTCCGACACCTACAAGTTACTGGAAGTAATCTCATATAAGCAAATTGCGGTCACAATTTATCGTTTACGGTTATTAATCCGATTCTTTATGCATGAACTACTTTTATAACATGTCCCAAAATATGAATTTTTTATTTTTACATAATGGCATGATAACGGCAGGAAGTGGCCGTAATTTTCAAACCTGTCGCGTGCATTTAATTAGAACGTGTCTCGTTCAAATCAATTTTCAAATTATTTCGTTATGCCATAATTTCGAGCGCCTGCATACCTCAACGGTTTTAAGATGCTAAATAATTTCGTGCTTTCATCTCACATCCAGTAGAGGCATTAATTTCTTTTCGATCCAAAAGTTTGAGAAGCAATTATACGCATCTGGCAAATGGCTTAAGTTGTTTAGGAAAGTTTAACAGATTAACCTGCTCTAATGCAACATTTTAGGTTTGTTGGGCTACCTATATCGTACAACGTGAGTAAGTAATTATATCTAACTAATCGTTATATCATTTCAGCATTTCCCACACAAAAGTGAACCTCCTTGTACGGTATTAAGCGAATGGTGCGATAAAAAATCGGGAATCCTCCGATAGCCCTTTACCTTTCTCGTGCATGAACGAGATATGAATAATTTCCGCGATGGCTTAGAAAGTGTACCACAAGTCATTTTACTTAAAGTTGAAATATCGATGCAATGCACTCTAATTTTTCTTGGTTACATCATTACTGTGGCAACCACGCGCTTATATTGTTTTGCCGTTGAAATGTATATGAAATTGCAAGCGGGTCCACCTAGTCCGGCGTGATTTTTAAACCAATAGACTCCGAATTTCTTGTTTCTATGCAAATTTCGAAACTACTGAACTAATGATGCATAAACAAGCTTGCGAAAACTGCATCTCGATATCGAGATGCTGTTTTCGCGAGCTTGTTTAGGCATCATTTAGCTACTTTTTCGTTAAAAAAATCGAACCAATGCATTTAATTTTTTTGAGAAAATTAACCATTCCTGTCGGAATGTCGAAAAAAGCCCTCAAGCGGTGATATGTGAAAGTAACAAAACTTCAAATAGTATAATATTTGTAGCTGAAGAATAGTTCTTTTGAACTAACCCGAGCTTGTTTAAATCGGCTCAGCCGTTTCGAAGATACAGGGTGTTCTTTACGGAAACCTTTGAATACCCCCCCACCACTTCATTTTTAGAGTTACAGGAAAAATTGTCAAACAAAAATTGTTCAGATTATCGTCAACTTCAAAGACCGGACATTTTTTGTTAGGTTAATATAGCGGAATTCACAGAAACATCACTTTTTAGATTCCAGATTGCAGTTACGCCCCCTAGCGGTCATTTCAGAAACTTAAATATATTTTCCAGGTTTTACTCGTGGCCGTTTTAGTAAATTTTTTTACCGCAAGCCTCTACGATGAATAGATTCTCAGATACAGTACCTCGCATTCTTAGTTGACCACCCTGTACATACATTAGGGCAAAAATGCTATAGGCTCTTAGAGAACGGTAGTAAAAGTATTTTCTTATAGCATTTGATACTTATTTATTAAATGTATGTTGCTCATTTCCGTGCCGTTGTATGTTGCTTTTTTCCAGCAATATGAATTAAGCTCAAACCCATAAATTTCATTTGATTTTCCTTGTCGCAAAAATGCGATAACCTGCTCCAACAATGTCGCAATTTCGCCTTCGCGGTCGCAAAATGCGACAAATGCGACCGCAGCTTAATCCCTGGGGGTATAACTATTTTTATCTCCAGTAGAGATACCCTATCAATATACGTTCTGGATGTTATATCGAAATGCGTATTTTCCACCTGGAACTTCATATCCGAAGTTATTACCCCACCGTATATTTGTGAAGAAGACCAGGTTTGCTGAACACACGATATCTAGAAGTGTCATAAGTTGGGCACTTCGTTTCATAGTAAATCGATCCTTTTTGCAACCGTACCGCCGAAAGCGCTCTTGCCATGGAAGAACAGAGAAAATGAAACTTATTAAATTTTCGGTCCATTAATTATCGAATAATCGATTTCCTTTTTGTAATGGTGGCGCCGCTTGACCTCACAGTTCAAGGAACAAAAAGACATGGCTATACTGCCGAATTTGGAGATTTCATTCCGGCTAATTGGATAAGTTTAATTAAGGATTGACATTTAAATGAGTTACAGAAAAACCCGTCCAATTGAACTGGGCCTTATCTCAAAAAAGCGCTCTTAAAAAGCGCGAAGTTTGACTTCGGTCCCATACTTTTCCGCTGTCGGGGAAAGGAGTAATTAATTAAACAGTTTAATTTGTTTCAACGTATGGAAAGTATAAGCGTACGAGACGGGAATTCCAGGTTGTCCCTACTCAAATAATCGTTTAGATAAATAGAAAACACACTATGAAATAGTATTTGTTGCTTTTGGCATTTAGCCGAATAGTAAGTATATATCGTTTACTTTTGCACCTTCGCAGCTACGTTTTGTAAGTACCGAGATTTTGAGCTTTGCCGTAAAAACTACTACCAAAATCGTCATAAAACCTTCGTCTACTTTATGTCAGGAAATTTTCCATGACAGAAGCAGACCAGTCAGCTTTCCCTGTCGCCTGTCACTTTACCGACCGCATCTGTCACTTTTCCGCAACATTGCTAAATGTCTATAATGACTTCTGTCATCACTGACAGATTGAAATTAGTCAAAAGTTCGGAAATGTATATTAAAATACGATTTCGGGTAAAATTTAATACAAAAAGCGCCAGTCACTACTTGACTCGGAAATTAAAAAAATCTTTCCTCGCCAGAACTGTGTCATTTTCCTGACTTGTAATGTAAATAACTATTGCAACCGTACCGTATTTAAACCATCAGCTTTTGCTTTTCGGATGTTTTAACCGTATCTAAATCTTTTGACTTTTTTGCACTTTCACCAGTCACATTTCTTTGCATTCGTACCGTTTCATTTTGCTTTGCAATTGAGTTGCCGCACCGTATTGATTGGAATTGACTTTTAACGACCTTTTGCTACCGCTCCGTAACTTTCAAGGTAAGCTTTTTGTTACTTAAAAATCATTTGGTGAAAGTCAATCAAAAAGTTTCTTTTTTCGATAAAATGCCGACAAAAATTAAGTGAAAGTGGTCGCGATTTAGTTTCTCAGACAAAAAATTTAAAAAAAAATCAAATTTTGAGGAAAAAATGATCATAACAGCGAAATTGGTAAAGTTAAGGGTATAATATGTTACTTAAAAAATAAGTACTCTTCAAGTACTTTCCAAATATGCAATAAAACAGTTAAAAAATGTAAGTTTGATACGCCACTGGCGACCAGAAATATTTTAGGAACATGGCAACGGTAATTGTGCACAATTTTGTTCAACATTTCCTTCTATATCTGTTATGGTAAAGGAATTATGTGCATAATACAGTGTTTTGGTGTTTAATAAGGGACGTATCCTCAAACTCATCAGTCATCCGAATCAAAATTATTATAAGCGTCACCATTAGGTATAATGGATAAAATCTGTTCGGTTATTCTTTCATTCCGCTTATTATCCTTTACGTTTCAGACTGAATGAATTATAAAGCTGTTAGCCGCAAAAAAAACCGATTGATTTATTGTAATTTCGTAAGCATTCATAATGCCCAGAGTCTGTTGATTTAGAATCAGTTTACTTAATAAAGACGCGGCTAATGTAGGGTAAACGTAAGAAAATGAAAACGCTGATACGCCGAAATTTGAATAAAACCATTAAAGGTGGGTTAAATTATTGAAATATCGATCAACCATAAGACAGGTTGGGACAACGTTGATAAAAGGGTAAGTAATTGATTATCCTCCAGGGATTGCAAGAAACCGACGGAGATATCCTATACCTCGTGCACGTCGCAATATAGACAACTTTTTCAGTCTACTGAATACATTAATCAATATACTGCAGCAGTGGTTAATTTATTATTCTAGCGTTTATGTCCGCTCTAAACTTCCTAAGTGCCGGTACACGTATCATCGCAATCAAATTTACAATGCGACGACATTTTATGACAGATTAAATCTTACTCTAATTTTAAACGCAAAACGCCATCGTTAATTAATTAATTTGTTACACTTACTTCTTCCTGAAACGGTTAAAATGGTTTCGCAACGACCAGCGAAAATAAGCAGTTTTCATCGGTGCTAATTAAGGAAGCAGTCAAGAGCAAGGCTCGTTGAACCACGTGATATCAAGCGTTTTCACTTGAACTATCTAACAATGTAAATGTTTCAATACGTCTTCTTAATTAATTCATTTCATACTTTCTCGTGTTTACTGATAAATCTTTGAGCTAATTAAAAAAGTTTAATCACTTCTTCATGTTATAAAAAGATTATGTTGCTTCTGTTATAAATAAGTAATTTAATTAAAGTTTCTTCGGCATGATTGGAATTCATGTTTTTAATTTAGAAATTAGCAATATTGTGGGAACGACGAAATCAGACGCGAACAACAACTATCTTTCAGCTTCTCGGTTTTTAGGAATAGTCTCAAATTTATTAGCAAAAGTAAAGTTGGAAGAAATTTATGCGTTTATATCTTGGCATGTACTCTGTAGTCTTGTGCCAAATGTAAATGATGCATGGTGATCATGCAAAATTTATCACTGCTACAAGGGTATTCGTTATGAAAATGCTCTCAACATCAATTAAAAAATAAACATTTTGAAAACCCAGTGAGCCATCCGAACCATGAACTCTTCAGCTTACGTAACGATATTAAGCTCACCAGGTACCATCATGGAATTAATAAAAATGGCTAAAGGCCACTTTTCAACAAAATAATTTGCGAGAGAACCCGAAACTTTCCACGATCTTAACACAAATTTCACATAATTTCGTCGAAATGTGAGGTTATGTTATTAGAAATTAGATATTTTATTTAAGTGTGCGTAACATTCGAACTTCAATTTCTTAAGAGGTTATGATATTTTTCCACTATTTAATAAACGTTAAAAAATTATAGCCCAACATGTATTTCAAATTGAACCATAATATCAGTAAGCAGTTCTCTACATGCATGTGTACCGGGTGACCCAATAAGACTGTTCCTCGGTCATATCTCGAGAACCGTTCGTCATATGACTTAGGAGTAAACAAAATTATTGGGTAAATTCTAAAAATGACCAACAGAGGGCGTAACTGCCATCTTAAATTTTATAATTGCATTTTCTTTAAATTTCGAATAATAAACTAAAAACATTGTTTCACATTTTTAAAGAGAACCAGTTTATCTATCATTTTCGTAAAAACAAAAACTCAGCTATTTCAAAAACAAAGATGATGTGGGGCGTTCAATTGTTTTTGCAATAACTTGCTTTAACTTCTTAACCGTAGGCCGATTTTAACAAAAGTAGCCAAATAACATCCAAAGAGGCCAGTGAAAACCGTTTTTCAAAATCTCGTTCCTAACCTCAAATATTGGGAAAACGAGATTAATTAATAAATTAATAAAAATGATTAAATTGTATCTTAAATTTACTTTTTACGTATTTCCGGTATTTGTCGATGGCACGAAAGAAAAGCACCCTACACTTTTAGGTAGGCCTTGGAAAATTAAACAAATGAAACACGATGCATTATAAAATAATAACAGCCGTAGTTTATAAATTATTCTGCCGTGTTTACATTCAGAAAGTGCAGTTTTTTGAATTTGTAATCTATTCTAAAATGCCGATTTCTAACCAAGAAGCATTTAATATGCTGGCGATATATTTTGAGTATTTTCAAAATGCGACCATCGCTACCCGCATCTTCTATTTGCGTTATCCGAATCGACCACGAACCATCGCCGCCAGCATATTAAATGCTTTATTCAATGATGCTTCTTGGTTAGAAATCGGCATTTTAGAAAAGACTACAAATTCAAAAAACTGCACTTCCTGAATGTAAACACAGCAGAATAATTTACAAATTACGGCTGTTATCATTTTGTAATGCATCGTGTTTCATTTGTTTAATTTTCCAAGGCCTACCTAAAAGTGTAGAGTTCTTTTCCAAACAATCTTTCGCGCCATCGACAAATACCGGAAATACGTCAAATAAGATACAATTTAAGCATTTTTATTAACTAATTAATTAATCTCATTTTCCCAATATTTGAGGTTAGGAACGATATTTTGAAAAACGGTTTTCACTTGCCTCTTTGGGCGTTATTTGGATAGTTTTTCATAAAGAAAAAGTCATATCATTATTCATTACCTATGATTTTATTAGGATTTTGGATCATAGTGCCAAAACTAGCCCCCTGGTGGAGAAGGATTCAACTAAATTAACTATATTTTTGATTGATTCTTGTTTCCCAAGGAATGCTCTTTTCAACGATACCAATTTGTTACAATCGGTCAAACGGTTAAAGGCGCGTATACATCTGAGCATTGGGTCGAATGAGCAAGGCGAGCGCGAATGAGCATTTGGAAAGGGGGCTGAATACACATCTGAATGGGACACGCGAGCGAGACACATGATCTTCGCTCAATGAATGCTCGTAGTGCGCGTTTCAATATGGTATGTCCTTTCCGTTCCCTGTCGATGTCCACACTGAGCACGTATGAGCGTGTTCGCCGCAATCGCTCGCTTTGATCTACCGACAAAATTTGGATCGGGTCGAGCGTGCTCGGCGCACGTTGCTCAGTCGTCCACATTTGAATGCTCATTCGCGCTCGCCTTGCTCATTCGGACCCAATGCTCAGATGTATACGCGCCTTAAGAAGTTGAAGCAGGTTATTGCAAAAACAATTGATCACCCCACACCATCCTTGTTTTTGAAATAACTGAGTTTTTGTTTTTACGAAAATGGTAGCTAAACTGGTTCTCGTTAAAAATGTAAAAAAAGAATGTTTAGTTTATTATGAGAAATTTAAAGAAAATACAATTTTAAAATTTAAGATGGCAATATAATTTTATATTATTTCCCTTATTTTTAAATAATATTGCAGGTAAAATCAAAAATACTATAAGATAAGCGTATAAATTGGTCTTTAAAACACTTGCAACGTTAAATCTTGCGTGCTTTAATAGTATATTATATACCGCGGGACTGAAGTAGTACTTTTAATCCCGAAGGTAAAGTTTATGGCCCGACTGAAGGGAGGGCCATAATTTACCTGAGGGATTAAGACCACTACTTCAGTCGCAAGGTATATACGATATATTTCGTACTTCCGACACTGAAACACTTAATATGTATGGAGTTAGAGAACGCATTCTTTCAAAAAATCGCTGCTTAACAAGTTACCATAGGAACGTTGCGTTGGTACGACAATCCCTATGCTATGGTAACAAAAATAATTTGGAAACTGTCATTGCTAGTGTCATAATTTTGGTGGTGGGTGAAAAAGGTGTATTTGTTATTGATCAAAAGCAGCCAAAGTAGGTAAAGAATTGATACCACCGAAATCCAAAAAACTATATGAGCAGCAGTACGATGCGTTTAACAAGTAGTGCCGCATACAAAATGTGGAACAACCTACTGAAATAGCCTTGTTAGTAATTTCATCCTTCCGGGATTTTCGTCCAAATTTAATCCCGGCGGGACAAAAAGTGACACTTCAGTACTTGTCATAATGGAGTGAAGTTGCCACTTTAGTCTCGGAAGTACGAAAAGACTTGATTATATACTTGCTTTTTTATATACTATTGTAACGGGAAAATCTGTTAAACACGCCAGTAATTAATATAATAAATATACAGTGAGTTTTTTTTAAATGCGAACATAGGAGTTTGCATGCAATGTAATTTCCCTATGTTCGATTTAAAAAAAAACACATCAATCTATTGAATAGTTCAAATGAGTAGTAGATACAAAATTGATAGCTGTCACATTTTTTAAAATATCACCATCCAATTTAATTTCGAAATCGGTTAGGTTATTAGAATGTCAAGGAGGACACTTCGAACATTTATTGTAGTTGTTTTCATTATTTATTTTCTTATTTTCTTCATTTATGTATTGAATAGATAAAATTAGTAGAAAACCAGAGGCACATGACCTACAAATAATTGAAGGTTGGTTCACAATGAATTGTGGTGTCAGCGCGTGCCCTGTGAGATCAAGTTGTTGTAAGTTTAAGAAAAATGTTTCCTAAAGTTGCTATGGCCTCCACGGGTTCTTTAAAAAAATCTTACAGAGTGCTCTTCGTCATCAAGGCTATAGAAACCGTTGCTTTTCATAGTCACGCAAGTTGCGCGTTTTGCGGGTGGGAATGTGAACCGCTGACACCTAATAGATTGATGGGTTTTTTTTAAAATCGAACATAGGGAAATTACATTGCATACAAAAGCGTATGTTCGCATTAAAAAAAAACTCACTGTATGTTAAATGATATATCGGCAACAATTTGTGATCGCCAAATTGATAGTTTTTAATTTTTAATAAATTAATTATAACAGCATCATTCTTTTACTGTCTTTTAAAACAACTTTCAACCCAGAATTTTACTTTTCCCGCTTGCACACCTTGGACTGAAACAGGTATGAGGCACCACACTTTAACGAACCCAGTCATGAGACAGCTGGTCGTATCAAAAAGGTATGAAAATTATGATTTTCTGGTTAATGTCAAATCATTTTGGAATGAACATGTTCCATTACCGCTTTAGAAAAAATTCCAACTCAAAAGTACAGAGATAGAGTGAGGAAGGACGCACTGCATAATACGAATTTGAAAACATCATGCAAATGCGAGATGTACAAATTCTACCTGCTTTACTACCCAGCTTTCTCTCCCAAGGGATATCACTTTAATTTGAACTTCTTTACAATATCCTCGTGTTTCGGATTAGTTCACTTTTCTTTAGACTTTATTAAATTGATCGCTTGGGAAAGGATGGATACAATTATACTGGAAGCAATCGTAAAAATGAAATCTCACTTTGGCGTTGCTAGATTGACGTATCGTGAAGAATAACATTGATTAAAAAACTAAAAATGTGCCTATAGTAGCAACATAATAAGACCTATGTAAAATGCACTTATAGCTTATAATGTAGGGCCATCAACTCGGATATCCCACTTCAGCTCCAGTGGATCGTGGACATTGTATGTAATATGTAGCATACATATTGGTTAATATGAATTAAGGACCCCTCCATCATCTACACAAAGCAGGTCAGGTCAGATCTTAATTTTATTGATAAACGTGAGCCTTCCAGTTACGCAACAAGACAACTCCCGGTAAAAATAAAATTAAATCTACAGTTTCAGAAGACGTTGTAAGAACGCGACTGATTTAAGGAAATGAAGTTGAGTTATATAAAGTTCTTCCGATTTGGTTACCAGTTTTCGTTACACTTTATTCTTCCCGATTGACAATGCGACAAAACCAACCACCCGTAAATACGTTATCCCAACATTGATGAATTGTATCGATGGAAACGAAATTGCTACTTAAGAAACCCCTTTTGAGCTATATTAGCGAAATCTCTCTGCGGGAAAGTTACTCTTCTGCGGATTTAGAGGTATTGCATTAATTTATCAATTATACTTCACCCTTAGGAAGACACACTTGATGCGGGGGTTCCTTAAACGTAAAAATAAAACTTCCCGTAAAAATGTAATAAAACTCCACGACGTAATTTTCTTCCTTAATGAATTCTGAACCCACATCTCTACTTCATATCTGAAATTCTTTTTATATTACGTATACGTGGCTAGTTTGAAAATTTCTCATTAACTTGGCGAGCATTAGGTCAACAGTCTTTTAATTATAAAATTCGAGGTTTTTTACATGAAATTTAGTTATAGATCTAGATGATTAATATGCTACTTCAAATGGTATGCTAGTCTAATATGATGATCGGTGTCTTAATTACCTACCTTATGGCATCTATAAGTGACGTGGATGAGGTATTGTATTTAAATTATCCCCCGAACAGAAACTATAAACGTAGTGTTTTCATGCTGAATTATAAAACGACGTCTTTATAACGACATCGAGTAGAAAACATCAACATAAAGGACACCATATCGGTTTTTCCACCCCATTTACTACAGAAAGGCTCTTTATGCTCTGTTTATCTATGGATATTCCTAAAGGACAATCAAATGTTAATGAGAATCTAATTACATTTCTATTTTCTCCCACTACTGTTTTAAGAGCAAGTAATTATTAGGTGCCTAGACTTAATGATCTATGAAATATTAATGTTGCTTAGTAGATTACGTTACGGCTTTTTTGCGCGGCGGTATTGTCTTTCTACACATAATTCTAATTAGAAACTGTAAATACTCGACTACTACGTACCGCAAAACGTCAAGTGACATAGGATGTTATTTTCGCGAGCAGTAACTGTTTATTAATGATTGGAAACGTTGCTTCATAATGAATTTATTATTAACTGCACTTGTTGAAATTCCATTCATCGGGGTGGAAGAATTTAGCTGTAATTTGAAAATGCGCGGTTTTTGCATTATTGTAAAATTTTACTAATTTCAACAAATGAAATGTGACACTTGTAATACCTACATCATAAAAATTTATCTAGTTAAAATTAATGAGTAATTTATTGCTCGAAATTAAAACCAAGAGCTGTCTGTTTTGCATAATAATTAGTAAATCCTACTCACATAAACACATTAGTAGTTATTTAATTCAGAAGTACTAAAACTCTGGGTACTGCTTGCGAGCGTTCCTTTTTTCCTCTCGAGATAACCCGCTCGAGCACTTTTAGGAGTGCTCGGATCTCGCAAGCGGTTTCGCTTTGAAAAACAACTCGATGCGAGCATTTTTGAGACAATTAGAGCGCTTTTCGTTTAGGCGCAATGAAATCAACTCCCATAGAGCCTTTGCATGCTGAAGCACTTGAACCGTTTTTAGACAATAGGAGGCAATATCTTAGCGAAAAATTTCTATCAAAAATACATTTAATAAATGCGGAACTATTCAAAGGCATAGTCATGTTACATACGTTAGATTTAGTAAGCGACGATTGGAAAAATAAAAATTCCCCGCCATTGTGCAAGGCGTTCCAAGACTGCCATCAATTAATTGCTAAAATTGTTAAACCTAAAATCCCAACTGATGTTCAGGATTATTTTCTTCTTCTCAAACGAGTTACCTATGTGCAACCTAGGTACGAAACGAACATACGCATAAATGAAAACATCCTAGTATCCGCATTATCCATGTGGGGAGATGCTGTGGTCATATACACGGACGCATCTAAAACAGGAAATGGGTCAGCTGTCGCATTCTGTATACCAATTAAAAAAATTGAAAAAGGGTACCGCGTAAATCAACAACTTTCCATTTTTACCATGGAAGCAATAGCTATTTACGCAGCTTTAACTTTCATTAAAGATGACAAATATGGTACTGTCGTAATTGCCACCGATTCTCTGTCTGTGTTAATTACTCTTAACAGTTTTATCCACACAAAAGTTACAACCAACCCTTATATCCACGAAATAAAACGACTAGTACAATCTTTAGAGCTTGGCGGAACTGTAATTAGATTTATATGGGTAAAAGCGCACATTGGATTAAAGTACAATGAAAAAGCAGACCAACTTGCCTGACTAACGGCAGTAACAGAAACACCAGAAGCCGACTACAATATTTCACTAAATGATTTTAATTACAACAGAAAGGCTTTTATCAATTGCAGATGGAGTTCCTCGTGGAGGAACTACTGTAACAAACACTCTTCACGATACACTCTGTTGCAACCTAATTTACCGAAAAGATACTGGCATGAGAATCTGAGGATATCTAGATTATTTCAAACCACAATCACAAGAATGAAATTTGGCCACGCATGTTACCCAGTTCATCTTTTCCGTATTAATGTAGTAGGAAACGATGCTTGTGAAAAGTGCGGCTCACTTGGCAGCTTAGAACATATATTTTTTGAGTGTAAGAGGTATGAAAATGAAAGAAAGAAACTGTATACCCAATTGTTAATAATAGCACCAACCCCATACAACATTACCTCTCTTCTGGCCAGAAATGAGGCAACAGTATACGCATGCCTAATACAGTTCTTAGCAGAAGCAAATATACGGCTATAAAAAATCATAAATAAACAACCACCATGCGACTGGACGAATGACAAATAGTCCAAGCCAAAAAAAAAAAAAAGAGCGCTTTTCGAAACTGGCGTTTGATTTTCATTTATTCCAAGGGCATATGTATCAAATTTCATTTAAATACTTTTATAAATAAAAAAGTTTGCAATTCGGTTTATAAATGGTGGAGATGCGAAAAGGGGACTGTACAATTTTGAATCGATTCGACTCAACTTTAGGCATTGCGTATTATATGGCTAAAGCTATGCCCATATTGAATTTCATGCAATTCAGTTCATAACTAACGGAGATGTCAAAGCGATCGGACATTTCTAAACACAGTTATCGTTCACACGGACAAATAGAGGGACAGAGACAAAGGAACAGACGAGTAGACCAACAGACAGACGACAGACAGCAATACAAAATTATAAACGATCTCTAGGATCGTTAACAAACGGCAAAAGTGTAAAATTATGGAACATGTAAAAATGGCTTTTTGGTTTTTTTACAATAACTTTTTTAGCAATAAACGCAGAAAAAATTCCTTCCTTGGTGCAAGCCTCGACACCATAACGAACCAAATAGCGAAAAAAGTAGAACAATAGCTCTGATATCTGCGGGCTCCACGAAATTTTAAATAAATTATGTGTGGTTAACCGAATATTCTCGATTAAAACACACCATGTTTCCCGGAAAGAGTGCGTCACATCCGCCTGCACTTCTTGTCGCCGGTGACTATTCTTTTATGGCACCATCTGGATTTCTAGAATATTCGCGGGATCATGCCCCATTTATATACGGGACTGATCCTTCAAAAATGCTGCGGGATTGCGGTATTTCAGGGTCCTGCGATCCTGGTATTTCATTCCCGAGTGGAGGACCTTCACAAATTAATCTTCCCTTTCCAATGTTGAGAAAATCTAAGATTTGGCGGTATCCACTCAGGAATATTTATGTAGAAAGTATATTCCGGTAGGTAATATGAAGAAAAGAGTAAACCAGAAGTAAGAAGTGAGAAACCTAAAAATGATTATTCCAGGGTAAATGCGTAATTTTTGTTAACGCCCTTAGAACTATAATATATCCGCAAATGCATCAGCGAAGTGTGCGCAAGCAAAATAACAAGAGAAAACTTCACTAAGCTTATACAAACCAATAAAAATCCAAAAAAGGCTGACAAAAATTGACGAGTAATAGTAATAGCGTGTACGCTTCTGCAAGTAATGATCAAATCTCGTTTTTGTGAGAAGTGCATACGCCGAAAGAAACTAAATAGAACTCTGCACGAACTCGGACGGCGAACAAAGAACATCGTAAAGAAATCACTAAAATAATAACAAATTTACTACAGTAAACATCTAACACTAGTGGATTACATACAAAACACCTACATAGTGCGGCGTAAGAATTTAAATAAGAGCAAGGAATACTAAATTTTAATTACGAGCGAAAAGAACGTAGCAAAATCAAAGGGGATTATAGTTCCGTGGAATGGGACTTCCAAAGCCCTGAAAACCACTTTGCAATAAAATACTAAATCGACAAATATAAAAATTCGCTCACTATATCGAATAGTCAAAGATTTATTCTCATTTGAGGAGAAACCAGAATGGTAATTATGAGCATAAGAACCGGTAAGTTTCAAATCAATAAGAAACAACAAAGAAAACACTAGGGAAACAGAAACGCCTATGTGACCGAACAGAAAGCGGGCCAAAACCCACACTAACCTGAAACAAAGAAGGAGCTAAGGGAAGCCAAGGAAGAAGAAAACGGAGCCTATGAGCAACACGAAATCAAGGAATTCGCCGTGTTCGCGGAGAACATCGCCAAACTCAGACCAATGAAGAGGAATATGCAAATGTAATGGTATAGGCACATCAAAAAATACAAAAGGAGGAAACAAGGGGGAAACAGAAAATAATATACCAATGACAGCGTGGGCGATGCTGGAACTACCCAAATTCCTAATCAACAGAACCATAAACGCGTGGCAAAGGGAGTATACTAGTATACAATGGTTTTGGAAGAAAACCGAACACCAAAGGAAAACCAGGGGGATCAAACAAGGATGTCCGTTTCCCCAAGGCTCTTCGCGATAGCACTTGACCATGCTATAGAACAAACAAGGATGGTGGTGACGAACCTTAGCACAGGCGGCCAATTACTACTACCGACATTACTGGCGTACGCGGACGATCTATTTGTAATCCCGGATAATTTATAAGACACTGAGGACTTCGTCCAGGCCAGCGTGGTACCAGGTACACCTGGAAATGGTGGACCTACAAATACACAACGAAAAGAGCTACATGATGATAAGAGTGCCAAGAAACAACACCCCCAGTACAAAGAAGGAGAGAAGACCATAATAGCCGAGAAGGAGATAACCATGAAGCACAAGATCAAATATCTGGGAACGTACATAAACAGCACCCTCAGCAGGCACAACGCAGTGCAAGACAGAATAACCAACGCGTTCAGAAGCACACACGGAATCTGGAACTTCTTACGAGAGAAGAAAATACCGGGCAGCTGGAAAATGATGATTTACAACACGAACATAGCACCGACAATGTTATACGGAATTAACACTTCAGCGCTAACAAGGAGCAACAGACGAACATTGAGGAGGGCGGAGTGGAAGGCACTCAGGATACTGAAGAAAACAGCAACCTCACAAGAAAGCAGAGAAGAGAACTACTAGAAAGAAAGACGATTACCAGGAGACTGAAGATGATCCAGATGAGATACTGGACATACCAACAAGAGGAACAAAGACCATATCATACGGGCTGCCAAGATTCTGTGTGCCTCGGAATGGAAGGTACGCCGACCCTGCCACACATGGAGCACCACCATAAACCAAACGGTAGAGGTCTCGGGGATTACCATAGGAAGATGGGAAGAAAAGAGCAAAGACACACATCAAGGAAGAAAGAAAGCAGAAGAATACTGGAGGTGGAGGAAGAAGCCAAGGGGAGGAGGAAAAGGGGACAGAAAGTAACGCAGGGAGAGGATAACAATAAAAAGGGCCTAACACGAGGGAAAACCGGGAAGGGAACGAGACCAAAGGATAGGAACATCGGAAGCCAATGAACGCCCGGATAAGAAGCTATCACTAGAAAGCAGAGTTCCCTCTAAGGCAGAATACCAGTGGCGAAGCTGTGGCCGTACCCGTTCGGGTCGGATAACACCCAGTTAGCCGCCCCCCCACAACCCCCCCAATCCACAAAATCCACCACATTGTTTGGCATATGTCGCGGCCCAGCGCGATGGCAACAAAGTAGTGGAGAAACGTCCCTGATAGTGTCTACCAGGGACGCATCCTCACGACAGTTGACTAAATCCTGGGAGAGGCGGCGACGCCAGGCATATGTCAAAGTTTCAAGTTTCAAGCAAGGAATACTAAATTTTAATTACGAGCGAAAAGAACGTAGCAAAGTCAAAGGGGATTATAGTTCCGTGGAATGGGACTTCCAAAGCCCTGAAAACCACTTTGCAATAAAATACTAAATCGACAAATATAAAAATTCGCTCACTATATCGAATAGTCAAAGATTTATTCTCATTTGAGGAGAAACCAGAATGGTAATTATGAGCATAAGAACCGGTAAGTTTCAAATCAATATTATTTTTTATGCTCCAAAACTATTTTTCAGCTAACCGCGGTATTCGCGCCCACGGACAATGGGGGCTTAATTCCAATTTGAAATTTGGTTGTCCATCCCGGCTTAATTCTAAGACAAAACCGAATAGGAAACCCTATTAGACTATGCGATCAGACTATTCAAGATATTAGAAAGAAATGAAGAATTATTCTTTAATTAATAACTAATAATAAAACGAAATTGTGACACGAATAAATTTAAAGTATAATACATGTTCAAAATGTCCACCATTTGCTGCTAAACACGCTTCTGCACGTGTTTGGGCTTGTTAAATCGCATTATTTTACAATTAGTTCTTAATTAAAATAAAAAATAGTTCTTTATTTCTTTCTAATTTTTTTGTAACATCGTATCTTGAAACGTATGGGGTTTTCTAATTACTTTTGTCCTAGAATTGTCGCGCATTGACTATATATTTGAATATAGACTACTACAACCAGCGGTATATTATATTATGTAATAATATGGTGACCTCAGTATACATCCTTGAGTATTATGACTTACATATAGATATTTAGTTGAAAGGCAGTAAAATCCAGATCTGTAGTCGTCTTTCAAATTTATTTCCTTTCATAACAGGTCTAAGAATATCAATTTCAATTTTAAACTTATTACACGGTGTAGTGAGATTTAGGCATTCAAATTATTTCATTGCTAATATTATAATTAACTTATACAAAGTGAGATTGAAATTGTACCCTCTTTATAGAATTAATACCGAACTCCAACAAGTAATATTAAAGTATGGCAAATTGGAAAGTTACTAGCGGGTGAGTGCCAAAGTTAACCCAAAATCTAATAAGAAGGAGGTAGATTGGGTAAAGCGGTGATCATTGTGGATTCGGCGCTTCTATCCAGCAGCAAAATAGCACAGCACCGTTTGTATTAAGATATTCCCAGCGTAAGCCTACGTACCATTTTTACACTTAGGCAGCACTAAAACAATAAAAATCTAGCCACCATAAAGAAGATTCCGTTTTTACGTCGGCAATTTTACAGCGAATAAACAACTTTCGGAGCAAAGGAAACATTTTATCGTGCATTCCTTAATTTACACCCTCATAAAGCGGCACGTTACTGTGGTTGTTATGTTTTATAACAACATCCCGCTCAACAATCTGCAAGATAATCGCTTTTGGCATAATTCATAACAAACATAATAAAAACCAACTGCGGTTCAAGTAAACTTTATTTGGTTACAAGTTTATTAAGGCCCGGCATTCTTATTAAATTTCATTTTACTTTAAAAAACCATCACTCTAAGGAACTTGAACTAAACTCCTGGGATCTTTATTTTCTAACAAAATTTGAAAAATTACCTCAATAAAGTTTAGAACTGCTGCACGTGTGCGGCTGTGTGTAATAATAAATTTTCTTCTATGTAGAAAGTAGTTTAATTTTGAAATAGTCAAATAACTTTACTACCCTCGAACTTCGAATAAAAATCTGTAGTAAAACGGGACGAATGGCAAACACAGCACAGATCATAAAAAGTGGACGAATAATAAGCAAGGCTTTTACGGTAATGAAACCTTAGGGTTCACAATTGACATTTAGGCCAATTCAATAAACTAATACGAGGGTTGGAGGAGTGCGTTACTGAATAAGGATAAGCGCAACTTACAGTTATAATAGATGAATACGACCAAATTATAATCAAAACAGAAGAGGTTTTCACTTAATTATACACTTGATAAATTCGCTGCGCGTTCTGCAAATCAAATCCATTCACTTGAAGGTGTAATATAAATGAAAACAAAACAAAAGTAGAGCTAAATATATCACTCCCAACGTAATTAATCCACCTTAATTTTGTTTTGTGATTATACATCTGGGTCGAAGCAGGCGCAATTCATTAGCATTAAGAACAATGTGACACTGATGGAGTATAATAAGATTTGCCTACGTCTATACGAATTGCGAGATTCGAATTGTACTCTAAATGAGAATTAAATAAACGTAACCAGGTTTCAAACTGCCAAATGTTCGAAAGATTTTTCTGAGTTTACATCAAACAACCACAGTACAATTATTTTTATGTAAGAGATATTTTTTAATACATGCCTATAAATGTATTAATGTAATTGGAGATGTGTGGGTTTAAATTAGTTGCTTAGTTTGTTTTGATTCACGTTCATTGAGGTGAGAATGAAAATCGACACCGCGCCCATTTTATTTGTAAACTCCTGTAAGGGATGTCGTAAAATTCCTACGTTAGATGCCGTCTGCTGCCGTCTAATCTGAATTCCCATTCATAGAACTTGAAATTCCTTCTTATATTCCGACTTGTTTGAGCTCCTCCTTGTTCCCTACAAAACAATGAAGTTGTATTTTACCGTAGGCTCATTTCCCTAGATTACTCCCGACCAGAAACTTTTTCTGTGTGTATTCTAAACGAGAAACTGATCTAAATTGTAAGTATTCCAAACCATATGATTATTTACCAAGATTTCTCCAGACGAGAATCCTCATCATGTAGGTGTTCCAGTACAGAAACGTACAGAAGACGAGTGGAGAATTACAAAGAAGGCTGGATGAACGGGAAAAAGAATGCGGGATCGCAGGAGAAAAGTTAAAACAGATGGAAAAGAGTATGAGAAATGCATTAACATAGCAACAGACTAAAGATGAAGAGGGACAAGGATTGTACGAAAAGAGAAAAATGCGTAGCGACCAGTTGAAAGTTGAGAAGTTGGGAAAAAAGAACGTACAAAAAACAAGTAGAAATAGCTAAATGAACTGAAATAGAATGAGCAAGGAAACCAAAAAAAGGAAAATATAGAAAAGGAAACATTTGAGGCATGGGCTTTGGAAGAGGACGTAGATGAGGAGGTGGAAAATATTCTCAAACGATGGAAAGCGGTAGGAAGGGACGTCCTCAAAAATAGACATTGATATACGCCATGGATGGGACAAAGAAGAGGCTGAGTTAATTAATAAAAGATAAATTATGGAAAGGATAACCACTAGAAAAGTAGAATAGTACCGCTTTACAAAAGAGACACTGAAAGAAACACATAAAACTTAGAAGACTGTATAATTATCTGTACTGTACTACATGGAATAGTGGAAAAAGATCTAGAAAGGAATGAGTGAAAGTGATAATTATATGTAAAAAAATATTTAAGAAAACACAAGAAGTAGCGAAGAGATAAATATGGAGAATAGGAGAATGGAAACTCAATAATGAGTTTAGAATAAACAAAAACAGCTATCTGATGCGATGATAATAGAGGTATTGGTGTATGGGGCCAAGATGTGGGCTGGAATGTGCGTATTGGACCTGAACGGAAGGACAGCAAACTACACAGTAGACGAAAAGCGATAAAATATGAAGATAGGAGAGAGAGACAAGGTCGTATTCAAAACACCAGTGGACAATTTAAGTGGAAAGGAAATAAAGAACGAAAATATATAAACATAATAGAGAATTTCAGAAAATGTGTTGCATTTATGATTATGATTGTTGCGAGACGAGATCAAATCTAGAGACTAAAGTGTAAAATGATCACTGAGCTCCTAAAGCGAATGATTCTGGACATTCTGTCCGTCTGTCCGTCTGTGTACATGAACTCGCGAACGGTTTCGAATTTTCAATTCTGTTTTCAGAATCATCGAGAAGAATTGATTAAAAAGGAGTCATAGAGCCCACAGGCAAACAAAAGGAAATAAATGTCTGGGTGCTGAAACGTCCAAGGAAAGGAGGAAAATATATAAACATAATAGAGAATTTCAGATGTGTAAATGAGAAGAGAAAGAAAAAAGTGTGAGATGCATTTATGCAGATTATGATTGTTGCGAGACGAGATCAAGTCTCGTATCTATCTGATTTACTCTCGTCTCGTCTCGACTAGTTCTATTTGGTCTAGCTTTGTTTCGGCAATCTACCCGAAAATGAAACTATCACAAATAAATAATAATCGGCGATCTTCCTTTTATTATAACAAGCTCCTAAAGCGAGTTCATGATTCTGGACATTCTGTCCGTCTGTCCGTCTGTGTACATGAACTCGCGAACGGTTTCGAATTTTCCAATTCTGTTTTCAGTATTATGTTTATCATCGCCACAGGAAGAATTGATTAAGTTCCTTCAGTCACCCAGGAGCTCATTTGATATATTTGTTACAAGTTTATTTACCTCTGAGGTGGACGAAGTCATAAAGAAAAGAAAAAAAGCCCGGAAGCTCTCTCTCATTACCCTTTTATTGCAGACATCTTGAGAACCGAAGGCGTCGAGTTGTTAGAGGTGGCTCGTACCCTGGCGAAATTTGTGCTTGGATACAAACATTTGAATATGCTAACACTAAAACATGCCACCCTGACGATACATAATCAAAAGTACCAAAGCGGTGACATTACAATTGATATGGTAAACAGGCACTGTGAATGTTGAATCGATTAGACTAAAGTTTTTGCATTGCATATTATATTACTAAAGCTATTTCCAGTTTGAATTTCATGCAATCCGGTTCAAACTAACGGAGATGTCAAAAGGGCCTTTCTTATTTTTTTTACTTATATTGGAAATTTGACAAATTGACAAATTGGATAAAGAATCCACCTGAAAATTTTAATCGTAATCGGTCCATCCGTTCTCTCTTAAATCGACGGGAATGGAGCCACTGAGCGAGCGAGCGATCGCAAGATTGGGAGAAAGCATAAGCGGCCCGCTAAACAACTCGACGCTAAAAAAGTAACAGAGTACCGATAAAGGTGAAATCGGGACGTTTCGTCCCCATCATTGTCCACCGCCGTTTCGCCCCGTACGCCGTTTCGCTCCAGACTTGGACCTGGAATTTGAATCTGGGCGAATTCATTAAAATACTCACAGAATTTCATCATCAGGATTTGTTATTTTAGTGTCTGTTTGCCATATTAGAATTTTTTTTAATTGTTTAATTTCTTGTTTCAATTTTATCAGTCGTGTAAGTTTTTTTTGTTTAAATTACAAGATGTAAAAATTGCGTTATTTAGAATTCAAGAACATTTGGTGCATTTAAGTGCTATCTGGTCATTTTGCGATGAGAAGTATTTTACGCATTAATTTTAAAGTAAGAGGGGGCACTTCAAACGCCACTAATTGGTATTGCATCTGATTTAGCGGAAGGAGCAATGTGATGATTTAGTAGAAGTGGCGTTTGGATAAATAGGAAAAAGAAGAAAGAAAGGGAGCTGTTCAAAAGGTTCAATTCAAAGTACAGTGATACATGTGCAAGGGCAACCGGTTACTAAACTAAGCACAACAAGAGACACAGAGGCACCTTGCACAGCAAGCTCAATTAATCACAGGTACTAACAAAATCTTATAGACGAAATGATTATAAGTTTTCCAGAGCACGTCCAGAATCCGCAAAAAAACAAAAAATCCCAATAAGACTTTAATTTTATTAGAGTTATGTTACAAACACCTGGTAGAACCCTGCCTACCAACCGAAAAATTTAGCAGGAGAGCTTTTATACCCTTGGTCCTAATTTGGGCTAGATAAAACACAACATAAAACAGTTATAGATAAAAATGTATTAGACAAAATAAATTAAATAAAACTGAAGGACTCAGAACCAAAATACACATACCACGCAACAAGCGATAGATTGCAACGATTAATTAACGAAATTTTAATTTTCTTAACGTGTTAATAATCCAAAATATCCGGTTGTGATTGCAATTTTCAACAGACAAAAAGCACAAAAACTATCGTCCACAAAAAAACAACGATTAACGTCAAGCGCAAAAAAGCCACCCCTTCCCTTCCGAACTATCTCCTCCTTCTTATCAAACTATTGCTTTGTCCAAGAAAAAAAACTCACATTTGTCTACTTGGACAATAACGCGTGCTTACCTGTAAAGTAATTACCCCACGCAGTGATACCGAAACTTCCTATCACAACGACCGGAGATAACACTTTTTCAAAAGAGTGGACTTACTCATTTAACACGTTTTTTCTTTACATTTAAGTAAATACTCGTACAAATGATTATTTAAACAAAATAAACAACATTAATAATAATTCCTCGACAAAGTCACATTGGCTTCAAATTGAACGATGGTGATCGATTGTGTTTAATCGCAAATTAAGGACCGCATTTACGCTTAAAAATAAATGAACGGGGATGACCCATCATTATTTTGCTGATACCAAATAAAACGCCCGCATGGCGTAGTTTACACAATATATTGCTGTTAAGTATTAGTAACAGACAACTCATCGTAAGGTGTTCTTCAGATATGGCACTGACGCATTACTTGTCAAACGAAAAATATCTCAGCGTAACGTTTTGCTGCAGACAAAAATTTGGTTATGAACAGGTACTTAAAAAAGAAAGCATTTTATCACGTATCCGAAATATAGAAGATCTTTGAAGTACTTCAAAGAGCGCCTCTTAGTTAATTACAAGGATAATAAATTAAACAACATCTGTTAGCGTTAGCATCAAAGAACTAACGACAATTTAAAACAATGGCAAACAATAGTAGCAAGGCTTTAGCGAATAGCTAAGCACGACAATTACATACTGCTCTGTAATATATTTATGCTTTAGGTAAGCAAGAAACAATGTAGGTAATCCTCTAACCATTGTTTCTTATAAGGGTGGCGAACTTAAAAAGGGGTCCACGTTAAATAATGTAAAATTTCTAAGCACGATTCTATAATTCAGACGGCAGAAAGCGAATAATTTTTAGGGACGGTAACATATTAATTACGCTTTTCCACCGCGGTAAGTAATAAACTTGTCATATAAATGAATGCTTTCAAATTCCATTGTGTTAAAACAAAGCCATTGTAACCCCTGTTGTATTGGAAGCTTGTCCGCAGATTATTATTACATTCTGATCGTTATTCGCAGTCCGATATAATCCAAGTATCTCTGGACTTCATAATGGAACGTTTCCCAGTATAACGATCTTACGCCAGTTTAGTATTTAAAGTGGTTGGGAATGTAGAGATAGGGGCACTTGAAAATCTTAAATTAGTTTTCTAGTACGTCGACAATACCGAATAGAGAACGAGCTTTACAAATGAGGTAATCTTTTTATGAGCGGAACGACGTATACGCCCAGAAACTCGCAGGCAACGCTACGCTTATTTCATTTTCGGCAAAAAGTGCCAAAATAATTCTCCGGCAAGTTAGATAAATACGAGAAAATGTTTTTAGCTAATTTAATTTATTAAAACGAACGTGAAACACGTCTGTGCAGTGTACGCCGTTAATATGATAGGAATCTGAAATTCTCCCGCTTTTGTGGAATTTCGTAGTGAGGCCGAATCTCAAACAAATACCCAAAAAGCCTTTGAGGTTTCTTTATAACGTAATTGTTAATACCAACATATAGACACACGTTGGCAAACATATCGTGTAAGGACTTAATCAAATAAACTAACCCCAACAATGCCTCCGAAACCGCAATTGAAAAAGTGCGACAGTAGCAGCTAACGTAATTATGTTTATAGAAACCACACACTCGTGTCGAGTAATATACAGTATTTGATTCTGATTGATGGTGCCTGATATTAGATTATATTGCTTGATATAATTAGCATTATTGGAGGGAATACTGATGTAATCCCCGAAGCACGATGTATTACAGAGGACGACAGCCAAAACAACTGCAACTCGAAATAGATTTTCGTTCGCAATTTTCGTTTTATTTGCGTTACAATGAAATTTATTTCCTTTTCACTACCAATGCTAATTTAATTTCTTTGCAACGCCACGAAACTACATACGTACCTCGCTACTCTGAATAAACCTCCTCCATTATTTATAAAATAGTAACCCTTCGCGTTTGAATAAAAACCCCGAGCGCAAACAAATTTTAAGAGACGCGCCGAGGTATGGTATTGATGTTTCCAATTCCGCTCACTAATTAGATCGTCGAGAACTTACACGATCAAATCAAACTCAAAGTTAATTACGACAACTAACACACTCAACGTCTTAAGAGAAATCGCATTACTCTCACTTAAGTGAGACAGAAATCGGAGGCGGAAAAAGTACCTACACATACCCATTCAAAACATTCATTGAAGTGTGTAAGAGGTATAAGTAACTGAACTCCGCCATCATATTTTTAAATAATGTTTTAGTGCAAAGTATGGGACAACGATTCGAAATGTCCTTCTTTCCATTTGTCTTGAGCATTTTATATAAAAATTATAGAGTGGGCCAACTTAGAGTAGAATGTTTGGCAAAATCACAGAGGCAACACCTAAAAACTTAGTTAAAGCTTGTTAATACTGTCCTCCCATGTGTTCAAGATCGCTGACAAATGCGCTCTTAGTGTGTTAGTAGTAGTTGGTACTATTGGGATTGAGAAAGTATCACTTTTGTCGTAGAAATTCCCGAGTCATCAAGCTAAAATTGTCTAAATTATTTTTCTAAGCGTATTTACGTGAAGTGATACGATTGTTTCGAGATGAAGTTATCTTCATAGGATTCCTTAATTCGTTAACACGTTTCTTTTTAGGTTGTCATGTTTTAATTTAATTACCTAAATCGCAATCCGAAACCCATTTATTTCCGATTTTTTATTTGCAGTGCTTTGTACTACACACAAAACGCCTACATAATTCACTTTCTATTTTTCGACTGTAAATCTAACTACACCTATCTAATATTTGCATTACGTGGATTAGGATTTCGATTATATCAATGTACAGAGTGAGTGCACCATGGATATACTCTTCTGGAGATAATTCAACGTGCCTTCCTCCCATGATCAACTGCGTGTCATATGCAAGGTACTAAAAATTAGCATAAAATATTACGCAATGGATAGTTCAATATTTACCATTACAAACAGGAATCCTATTATGGCCGAGTAAACGGCATAAAGAACTGGTGTGTGCGTCAAGGCAGCAATGAGCAGGAGTACGCTACCACACACTAATGACACTAGGGTAATAAAACATAGCAGGGGCGCGCAATCAGTAAAATCGAACTGAAATTAGGTAGTTCGTTTAAATGGTTCATTACAAAATATATTAAATAGATCAGTTAAAGGTAATAGGTACCGAAGTTTGGCATGCCAGGACTGACACAACCAGTGTTATAACTGCTGTCATACCGATACTCATCAGTACTATGTGTGTTTTATAAAATACCGACATATAGGCCACGCAGTAGGAAAACGATATTGTCTAAAAATTAATGTTTGTTAATAGAAAGGGCGGCTCAATTACTTACAAAAATTGCCAGTAGGACGAAATTGAGTGGATATTGTCGTCTAGCACTCTTGACACATATTAAAATTAAATAGACCACTAGGTACACAACGCTGGAAGAAACCATACAATCATTAACCTGGAATAAGTTAACTCCGGCATTTCATCCTTGCCATTGAATAAAAAATTTATTCAATGTCCTTGCCGATTCAGTCGCTGAGTATTAAATAATGTTTGGTAACAATATGGCAAACAGTAACGTTGCCTAAATTTTAAGCAAGTAAATATGACTTAGGTACTACGAGTATAAAGTTCATTATGCATTTGAAGCAAAAATCTTTTGCGGTTCGTCATAGTTTGGTATAAATTGGCTTAAAATTTAAATGAATTCAAATTTGGGTACCAGAAGATCATTTAAATTTGTCCAGAACGAAACTAGGAGCGGTATACTGACTGACGGTGCGAGGGGCAGTTATGGATAACTATGGATAAATACTTACCCTGCAATTATAACTAAAAATGAGGTGCTTCGTACGTATTCATTAACTTCTGGACTGTAATTGATTAATGTAATAAAAGGAGGTGTTTGTTTTAAAATACTTACACAAACATGCACAAAAACACAACAGCAAAAGTGTAAAGTAATTGAACGGCTAATATTGTATAAACACGTTGTATAAATCTACTTCTGATCACTTGGTTGTCAAAAGATCTCATAAATACGTGCTCATCGCGGGTAAATCCGCCTTGTTCGCCGCCGTCTTGAAATCTATATCTATATCCGGCTGTTGCAACATTCTGTGCTCCTGGAACCTAAAAACTGTATTGGGGCAAAATATTAAGTTTTGCATACATTACTTGCACATATACAGGTTGTCCTCCAACCAGTTGTTGTTGATAATATGGCGTTTGTCCGAAACCCGCACCTTGATTGTAGGGATTTCCATACCGGTTTCCTTGTTGGGTGCGAAGTTTTTCTTTGCTAGGAAGATGGAAAGGCTCCTTTCGGCATTCCACACTGGGATTTTCCTCGATGTTAAGTACAACACAGGCATCTCGGGGTTTAGAAACGTCGTTCGAAACGAGGGTATCACCTGCTTCATTCATTATGCCAATGTCATTTATACATGACAGATTGACAGCAGTGTAGATTGTTTTTACAAATTTGTATGAACGAATACTATTTAAAACCCTGGAAGACGAGAGATCCACGGAATATTCAGAGGAAAAATTCTGTTCAGACCAAATACGGACAGCCCAGGAAAATTAGTCCACAAAAAGCCATGCTTCTCGAAACATCGTAAAAACCCGGAAACCTTTTTAATCCTGTTTGGACGCCTCAAATAAGGATTCTGGATAGAGCTTTAGACGAGGCTTTAGATATGGCGGCCAAAGAACTCCACATTTTGGCACTTTTCAGTTTTTCTCTTATAGCATCCCACAGGAAATATGTCTGCAAGGCTGGTCGCATCAATAAGTATGACGCAGCATTTAACCCCAAGACTTCACAGTAATGGGTGGAAAAAAAGTAGACATTTTGATCAGTGTATGATATAAAATAGGGTCAACTATGTTCGTGGTAAGTACTGCAAAAGGGTTGAATGTGCTGCCGTATACTATAACAACGAACCCGTTTGGCCTCTCATTTGTCTAAACCCCAATTCCCCGGTAAAAATCAGGAATGTGGCGCAAAGGTTCTACTAATTTTCAGTAAAAAGACGGAATCAAGAACTAAACTAAAATCTGATGGTTAAATGGTGACAACCGGCTGGTTCGTACGATATCGAAGACCTAGAAAACTGTTGAGTGCCAACGATATAGAACAGATCAAATTGAAGACAGTAAAACAGCGTTGGGCGTAGTATCCGTAGACGACTGCCCTAGATCAATAATTCAGGATTTTTGTTGATGAGATCCTTTGGAAAACAAACCTTGTTGGCTTTGTCTTTGGTTTATCTCCTACAGACCGTAGGTGTTCAACAAAGATCTAATACAAACAAAAACTTTCATTATCTACGGGCAAAAGGTTAGATGAACGATTTAGTAAATTTGCATGCAAAAAAGAAACATAATTAGTGATAAAAGAATTAGGTTGATGAAACGGATTTATTTATATCAAGTTACATAATTCATTCCTATCGCCAATGGAACCAATGCTGCTCGTGATATACACGTCGACCTTTTTATGTGCAAAATTTATCTGCCGAAACCCGGGATTGAACCGGGGACCTTTAGATCTTCAGTCTAACGCTCTCCCAACTGAGCTATTTCGGCTTGAGATGCTCAGTAATCTTATAAAAAGGTTTACGTCATTATAGATTATATTGAAATGAGCCTATGTATAGTTAAGTCTCGGTTACGATACGAGCGATTGGCGGCGAGGGGTATGCGGTAAGTGGTAGGCACTAGATATATCAAGCGAAAATGGGGTAGGCGGTACTGGCTATCAAAGTCCTCGTGTGAGATCGAAGGGACTTCAGCGCATTTTTGTGTGGCAGATCAGTATTCTGTTAGCCACTTTTGACTCGACCATGAATAAAAGTTCTTGTCGAAGGATACCACATTCCCTTTGAAGGTACCCACTTCCGATGTCCCATTCACCTGCAATTCGCGTTTGAAGATTTAACTCCACCATCAGTGAGATCGTGTTGGGGGCTACCACATTCCCTTTGACGGTACCCCCTTCCGACGTCCCGTTCACCCGCAATTCGCGTTTGAAGATTTTTCTCCACCATCAGTTAGATCTTGTCGGAGGCTACCACATTTCCTTTTTCGTTGCATACTTATATTACACCCATGGTGGATCTCGCTAAAAACCTTCCACAAGATAGTACTTAATTTTTGGGGGGCACTTCTCATTGCTCGAGCTTCTATTGGCGACACGAGAAAGAGACAGCCATTCGAGATTTACGAAACGTTACACAGAATTCGCAACGGAAGGTAAAAGGTGCCCGAAGTTGACTACCTTTCGAAGACGCGCGCGCGCCTTGCAAAAGGTCGTTAATTTCGCCCCTAGGCCAAAAAACAAAATTCCGCCACGCAGGAGTTGTGCGCGTTTACAACATCTTTCCAACGACACCAATTTGAAAAGAATCGGACCAAAACTGTAGTAGAAGATAGGAAAAAACTGAAAATCCTTCACGTTAGTATACTACGCTCGAGGACGACGCCCAGATGTCGCCAATCCCACGTCATGTAGCCCTGTCTCCAAGGTTTACAAATTACACGGCCTTGTAGATACAAGTAAACCCGTTGCCTTTCTACAAGAGTTCTTCTACGCGCCCACATTTACTGCCAGCCAGCCGACCAGCCAGCCAGCCAGCCAGCCGACCAGCCAGCCAGCCAAAGTGAGATTAAAAGCTACTTTTTACAAATAAATTTGCAAAAATGCGCTAAAAAAGAAAAGCTTACAAAGCTTGTTTGGACATATTACACCGTACGCAGGTGGGCGACAAATAAAGTAATAAATTTTTTTTAATAATCTAGTAATCTAGTCCTACAAGGTTTTTAACTTGACGATACAATAACTTTTAATTAAGATTTCTTAAAACTTTATTTACAAACTCGCGAAGTACGCGTCAACAAATGTACACGATATTTAACAGTCGCGAAACTAGCAGCCCTCGTTGTTTCCAGTATTGAAGGAAACACAACTTCTACCATAAACTCCTTGTTTATGAATTTTCAAATAAATCGCCTATCATAACGGACCACGACAAATTCTCCAAATGAAACGCGCAATACTTTGTCAAATCTGCATATCTTTATCAGCACCAGAATATGTGAGTTAATTAATTGTCGCCTGATAAAACTCCTTATTGCAAACGACCAAGACGACGAACACTGAATTGAATAAATTACAAAAGTGCATTTACAACATTTCTAAAAGGAAAACAACACTGAAATACAAATTCAAATGAAACGAACTAACTCTGTGCTTATTTCGTCAGATTTACTTAATAAATTGAAATACTCTCATACACAGGGTGTCCCTCATATTTAGACCCTAGACGTTGTTTATACTACAGTATATAATAACTTGGTTTGCAATTTCTGGTTCAATAGTAATATATGAGCCGTTAATTAATATAGTGGTATCAATTTTCTCTTTGGATTTTGACTATTTAATTGTTTATTGTATTATTTGTATATTGTAACTGTATTGGACTTTGTGTATGTATAATTGTATAATATATGAATTTATTAATTATATAATCCAATTACACAATAGGTACACATATTAACCAGGTTTGTCTGGTAATACACCTCTTCCCAAGGTCGATGTAATTTCATAAAAAACCGGCATCATATGTAAAATTGATCTGAATTCCGCACATGTTTAGAAATGGGTGGATAGTTTTTAGGGAATAATCAACATTTTTTAATTATTCCGTTTTCACACTCTTGCTCAATACCACTTCCTACAGAAGCCCTTACCTCTCCCATCAGATAAATCCAAATTTGCCCTTAACTTGAATAGTTTAAAAATTAAATAAAATATTCAATTAGTTTTTCAAATGGAATTATTTTATCACCAAAATTAGGTTCGAAAGTTGCTACACAACAGTTCCTTCTTCTTCTAGATATTTTTTACTTACAATTGTATGTAAATAACCAATTCTGGAAAAAAAACTCCCCAGTTAAAAACGTTTTAAACCATCTAAATTGTAGTTTTACTACCTTGTATTAATCCCCAAATTGTCAGATTTTTTCTTGACTCGTTTGAAACTCCATCCTGAGACTTTTGCGAAACCCTGTATAATTCAATAAAAAGATTTTAACTGAAGAAAAATAGAATGTTTAAGGAGGCATTTTTTTGCAGTTATAACATATTATACTTCTTTGAATTCATTTCATAGTTGGGATATATGTTGGGAATTGTCAGAAATCTGGTTCTTTTTCTCTAAAATCCACTATTTCTGAACTATCAGTAATAGGCTCCGCATCTGAGTAGTGACCCATGCAGTTTTTATATTTTCCTAAAATTGATAACATACCTACCTAGCATTAGGATTGAGTATAATTATCCAATTAAATTTACAAATACTTAGTACCAACCTTGGCCAATCGATTTCTACGAGTTCAAGGATCAGTGCCATTGAATCGTATTTCCGAATCCAAGGTGAGCGTCAATTAATTCCCCTACTTGTTATACTTTATATAATGGACACGTCACAAGTTGTAGTATCTTTCGAAGCGGCAGAACGATTCGTAAACTAGAATCACCCTGTATATAGTGTACTGGCGCTTCGTGTCTATGTTTTTCCTGTAGATATTATTAATGCAATAAGCAAAAATTGCGTGCCTTTCGGAAGCTACAACGTCATTCCAAATCCATCAATCACAACCCAAATGCATCATGCGTACCGACTGCATTGTCAGATTTCATTCCATTCAATTGATCGTGCATCCCTTGAATATTGTTATTGAGGATAATAAGCTAAACAAACGAAAAAGTGTCATTTTATTTTCCGTATAAGTATAATAAATGGGGATCTATTTATAATTTGTTTACACTAACGGCGAATCTAGACGCAGATAAATAACTTTTATGCGAACCATTACCTAATTCAAATATATTGCAAGAGATCCTCCATAAACCCATAACCGTATCTACATTATAAATTAGTTTGTAAGTCTTCTTAAATAATGTTATATACCTTATATTGAATAATTATGTAGATATTAACCAACATAATTATACTCATGCTCTGTTTCAAATTCAATTAGTTCCCATAATTAAACGTCAGGTTTTCTGATTAATTTTCAAAGTTGTTCCCATAAGTTATAAGAAAGCAACCTCGTCTCATTACCTGTAATTAAAAAAATATTAATCGCCGCCTTTTGCATCTATATTAGAACTAATATCTCCAGAATCAATAAATTATTCCGCCATTATTGCTGTTTAATTTTCTACAATATATTAATATAACGCTGCACGAGAGCGATGTTCATTTGTTATGCAAGGAATAAATGTTCTAAAAGTGGGTGTTGTTTTCAAAGGGCTCACAGCTGCATTTATCGTTAAAATATGTATATAAGAAGGGTTTGGTAAACATAAAAGGGAGGGTCTACTATGGTGGTATTTTAATCCACTCGATTGAATTTAAGGGGGTGAATTATTATACCGAGACTACCGCAATATATATGTTGCTATTAATAAATTTCGGCTTCCTTTTATTACAAACCAGGATATCGGAGTAATAACACACATATCAAGGCATTTTAGAAACAATCGTAAACTTCACTTGGGATGTGCACACATTTCCATAAATTTGGGGACCACCTGCCTTTAATTTTAATAATATTCAAATAACGTCGTTATTGTCAGCGTAATGGTTAAAATATGAATTTCTAAGCCTACTTTTCGCTGTTTCAAAAATCTTCAATTTGGAAAATTACAAACGGTACATATTATTTTACGAAGGCCTACAGCGTAGTGGTCATAAAATTTGATTCCTCGCGTGGAGGCTCCCCACGGTCGGGGACATAAAAAAAATTACACATTATTGTAATTTTAATTCTATTTACATTATTTCAAGGCGAAGAATGAAGAGGGCCACGGGATACTATACCCAGAAATTATAGGCTTTCCATATTTTTTAATTATTTGCTACCGTTTAAGACCCGTCATCTATAATCATAATGTAATTTCGAGCTTGATAGATTTATTATGGTATGCTAATTACAGTAATTAAATTCTTACAAAGTCATCGTATTGGTCAGCAAATGATATACTTGCTAGTTTTTATTCTTCGACGTTAAAGATGGTTTCACTGTTAATAACAAGTTGGGCGGACATTTACGAATACATTACTTATGATGCACCACAAAAACAATATCGTGTAAGTGCCTATCAAACATGGATTGTTTGTTGTATTATTTGAGGCTATAATAATTTTCAAAATAAAACATCATCTAATTATACGGTGTTTATAATAGAAGTATAAATCAGCGAGCAAAAATTTTGTGCTACTTGTTGGCAGCGATTAAACATTTTATACTGCTCAATTTAGCAATTTATCACTGACTATGGCCAACTTCACTGAACGAGAAAAATCTTCGCAGGATTTGTGATATGTATATCCTTTTGTTGTAATTTACCGCAAAGAACAGGAAAAGCGGATACGGGAAAGTTCGTGCCTCCGAATCCGCTGATCCGTTTTGTTTCTTGTGGTACTTATTGCTGAAAGTTACAAAATTTGGACTTTCGTATAGAGCAATCAAGTACCAAAACCAGATCTGTACAGTAAAGCTACTTTTAAAGTTTCTGATGTAAAGTAACAGTAGTAATCTCATATCCAAATGGAACATTTAGTGCCATAGACCTCTCTATGGGATCGCCCTCAATAGCTCTACACTTATCCTGAATGGTCTTCGAGGATAAACATCACAACGACCACTTCCCTATTAGGATAACTCTTAATACAAACAAACGTAAATATAAAGCGGAGTGTAAATTAAACACAAAAATAGCAGATGGCGAAAAATTCAGAGAAATAATTCGTACTCTTAATATAGCAATAGGTCTTGAGGATGCTGTGAACAACTTAAGAGATGCCATAATTGAAGCTGCCTCAAAAACAATCGCGCGCAAAGGTCCAATAGTCAAACGATCTCCCGTACCTTGATGGAACTATAAAATCAAGAACCTTAACACTACTCAACAGATATCGTAACCACGGCACCGAACAGAATCGCTTTCAAAAGGAGTCTAAAAAAAGAGGGGCACAAGAACTATCATGGCAGCCACATGAAATGTGGAAAATATGAAAATATGAAACATAACAGGTACGAGTTTCCACGGTTGATTACCAAAAAGTTATTGGCAGTTTCCTGCAGGACCGCTGAATACAGCTAAAAGTAGGAAAGCCGCTATCCATAATCCATAATGGTATTCCTCAGGGAGCCGTTACCTGACAGTAACAGTAACAGTGGATAGAATAGACATCCACATGGCATTTATCTAAATAGGGCAAAACTTAGATGAAATGGCACAAACTACAAAGTGACGTCGATATCCTATCAGAAGAAGCCGAAGCACGAGCGTTTATTTTTTCGTCATCAAACATGAAGTGGGTGAATTTCTGCCGGATGAGGAGAGAACACGTCAGTGTTACCAAATCATCCCTTACGTGAAGGTGTGTGTAGGATCGCCCTCACTGGACTACAAGCTCTCATGGAAATTATAAATTATAAAATACAAATGTAGACGAACCTTAAACCGAAGGAGGATTTTGTGTGGATGACAGATGGGGCGCCAATAAGGACACCTTGGAGAAGCTGGCGGACGCTCAAGAACAAGAATAGAATATGACGCAACAGGATACCAATTCGTTGCCAAAACGGACATTAAGGAAATTGAGTCCGTATGGAACAGCGCAATGCTTTTAACCACAGGAGCTTACCGAACATCCCCCACAGAGAAGAAATCTGCTCAATCTATCTAGCCAAAATCACGTTCACGTTATTTCAAAAGTCAGGGCAAATCGAATTAGATACAAAAAAACGTATAGAGGACCAGTTGTAGGGAACGGAGTTTCCTACAAAGGACCGTTTCTGAATAATGAAAATTTAAGTATGAGTATGTCTTTCCGAAATACCTTTAAATACGTTTTCTCCGGCGTCTGTTGTCCACGCTTGATTTTCATCTCATTCATTTTAACTTTCAGACTTCATCTGCGCCAATCGTACATTATTCATGCAAAATGTAAAAATTAACACTACCTCAAGTCATGTACAATGTACGTAGTATAGGCATTGAAACCTATTGTAGACGTCAACAAGGCAATAATTTCATTCAGTTAAATGGTTATTTTTAAAGAAAGGTTGAAGTTTGACATTTGTAGGAAGTTGATCATCTGGCGAGGAATATTTGGTGGCCATTAGAGCAAGTAAATTGTAGTTATTGTTTGGTATCGTCGATACACTGATCCAGATTCGTGGAATTAATTCCGGAAAATACCTAACTCTTATGATACTTAACGTGGATCCCATAATTATGGACTGATAAAACGACTATAGTGCGATAGATAACAAATTTCGAAGGATCCTTAAAATCACTAGCATGGGGACATAATATTTTAACCCGTTTTTGTGAAGCTCTGATTTTAGATAGGAAATATGCAGAAATGTAGCATTTCAAGGTCGGGTTACGTACGGACACATTATACTTTTGTTGACCACATCATTCCACTGCCATACAGGTTGGTCAACTCTAAGTACGAAACAGTTACACATCTGCAGTGAACGCACATCAATGTTTAGACATGAAATTCGCCATCAAAAATTCATTGAGGCCACTTATCCTGAGATATATTTCAAATTTTGCCACAAAATGCTTTAGTTTATTATGCATACATACGGTAGTTTTGCCAGCTACATTCCGATCCTGAAAGTAATACATTAGTCTACCATCAACTGTTAGTAATACAAAGGCGCTATCGCACTTCCCTTTCCATGTTAAGCAATATAACGTAAACGTACTGCTACTAATTTATGCATTACAGATTTATAGCAAAGTTCCTCGCGTCAATGTGGACAAATTTCTCTCATACAAAAGATATAATTTAATTATAAAACTCGCGACAGGGAAACACAATTGGGTAACATAAATAAATTTCGTCTCCGGTTTTGTCAATTTCGTTTTCCAATACATTCTTACGATTCGATTTATTAAACACGTCCAATCAATCACAAAACTTCATTATTTTCACGTTACGGCAACGCGCAATGTTTACGTGTTTTTATCAATGACATGCGAAGATTGAAAGGATTTCGAAACTGCGCCGCACGCCTGTAATATTCTGTAGTGGTTGCTTTGTTAAAAGCTAAAAGTACTTCCTATGCAATTTACATGAAGCCTGACGTGCTTTGCTGCAAACTAACGTAATATCCGGATTGTATTGGAGATTTTAAAAGGCCGGTGTTAAATACAATTTATTGTTTCGGCAGTTTTAAGACAACCCAACGCGAAAAACGGGAAAACCGTACTTAGATTTTATGTCTAAAAAAAGTAAAAGCTTAGGAACTAAAAGAAAAATGAAATATGTTGATGCTCATTTACTAAATGGGTTTCTGTCTGAAACTACTCGAGGTAAAGGGGTGTGTACACAAAGAGCGATATAAAAGCTCACACATTATTTTTTGTGAGTGATATCTTTTTAATTGAAAATTTCTAAATTGAGTTGAAATGTATTCCGTAATACAAAATGACAGATCGATTAATTGGAAGCGTACTGTTTTTCTGATGGTCTTTGATATTTTATTGTACTAAACAAACGTTGATCGTTTTAAAGCTGCCAACAAAAAACACAATGTGTTTATGTTCCCGTTCAATGTTTCCTAATTCCTTTTTAATCTTCGGTACATTATCACCATTGTGCCTATCACGCAGGGTTCTGACTGTAATGATCTTGAATTGTATTTCTAGTGTTTGCTTGTGTTAGAAGCGGTTAGCAATCAAATAAATCCAATATTACAAATTGTAATAAGTGCAATATGAGAAATACAAACAGTATAAATTAAACAAATATTCAATGTGAAACATTAATGTAAATAACCCCAATTTATTATGCATAAATTGACTCCTTTAACTATTGTTTACCTACGAAGTAAAATGATGATTAATGTACTAATCGAGTGAAAGTAAAGCACTTTATGCCGTTAGTGCTTAATGTACGTACCGTGAAAGTTCATAAAACTATACATTTCGTGGATCTGCGTTTTTCTACAAATTATTGTCATTTATTTAACTGTCCTCCCATTCTTTTTCAGACCGAGGTTCCCGTGCGCATATCTTCCATTTTGTTGAAAACAAGAACAAGATGTGTTTTTAAGTAATGTGGAGGCTGTACAATTTCATAAAACATAAATTTGACTAGGACTGTATTGTGCAAGTGCGTTCTTACCCTGTCCCTTTCAACACTTCCAACAGTTTTTCGGCTGAATGGTCATTCAAGAAATTCTTCTTGAAATGATTTAACAGCCATTGATATTTGTCAGGAATCCTGTTACGAATAGGTACCGGTTATGAATTTTTCAGGAGTTGACATTGCGGAAGTCGATACGAAAACTATTGAAATTATATCGTCCTTGTTACGGTCCACAACTGGAAATTAAATGCTATTGATCTCCTCATTGACAGAGAGTTGTGCGCTATGTATGATAGGATAATACTAGAGGATTGTTATGTAAAGCACCTATAAATAAAAAAAAATTATTCACAATTTACGATCCATCCACTTTATCCGTACAACCACGAATTAATTGATTAATGACAATAAAAATGAAAATTTCTAAAGTTACAACTGCTTTAGAAAAAATATCCAACCAAACATCATCATCGTCATTAACAAATATTCTAAGTGTATGATTGTGTTAAATTTTGTTCACATAAGTATACACAATTTTATATCGCTTAAATAAAATGTTGAACTGTTTGGTACTTAAATACAAAATAATTACAACGCTGTTAATATTCTAAAACGAGGCGATAATTAGCAAAAGTGGCAATACTACGATGCTAAAACGCTCACAAATACCTCCAGTGTTTGTGTACCAAAAGATTTAGACGCCTTTTCTTCACTGGTTGGATATGGTTCGGAACGCACGGACCGACAACAAACCTCTGGGGCGTGGCTTCTCACTAAGGTGCTCTACCGTGGAAATTTTCAACTTGATGGTGTTCTTCCTTTGAAATGCAGGGCAAATATAATTTAATGTAAAGGATGGCTCATTCTTGGTTTATTCAGGATCCATAAATGATGTTCCGAATAACTTAAAGTTCCGTATCGCGCTTTGCAATTACGACTAGCGTAGATTCGGCAGCACGCCGATTAGATAATGATGGCTTTCCCACTATTTGCACTCATTTATAAGAACCGCATTTTACCTGTCAACCTCATAAGCACTTAGCGTGCAATGACGATAAAAACAACTCCCGATAGTATACGGTTTTTGGCATTCAACATCGATAACGAGTAGATGTATTTAACAAACTCCCTTCGCTTTAATCTTAATTGCAATGACCCGTTTCATTTACCTCGTTCTGAATATATAATATGTAGTGCAGTTTAAATATTAGTTTGTTTACATCTGAATTAGAATTGCATTTCTAACCGCGCTTTACGGTTAAATAAAATACCAACTTGGTAGAATATGTGAAATAATTCATATCCTTACAATGCTAAAACACACATGCGCTCATACAAGGTTTATCGTTGTGTATGTATTTTAGAGTTATGCTTTTTACCATTTTTACTAAACTGTAAACTACGGAATATGTGGAAATTAATGAATCGCGCCTCATCGATTCAAAACGGTGGTTTTTTTGTTACTAGAGTCCCACCTCTGGGACGGGCAACTTGTTCCTCGTGCGGGAAATGCAAGCGTAAAGTTGATGTTCGAACAACTACAGTGTTAAATGTCGTAACTATTTTAGCTACAGTATTTCCTATCGCTGGAAATCCCTCTTCATCGCGAAATTCGATAATGTCTACACATTGATACGAATGACCAAATATACAAATTAAACTTCGGGCCAACACCATGTTATTGAAACATAAGACATACATTGTTCAAAACAAACCAAAGGTGCTAACAGTTTCACACATTTTGTAACGTAAGGTTAAGGCCAACTAGCTCAGGGTTAGAAAATAACATAAAGGCTAGAAATCTTCTACAGCGGTAGTTCGTTCTGGTTCTACTTCATCACAACTTACTAACTTACTCAATTTCTACCTTAACTCTCCCCGTATGAAATTGAAACGATACGAGGGTAGTAATTTACCAAAAGAAATACTGGTTTATTGCAAAAAATGCAACAGGGCGGTACTTAGGTCTAAAGGGTAAAACGCATATGAAAACCTGAACACAGCCAAATCCCGTCCAAATTAATCATATGGGAATTCCCAAATTATGCATTCAATCGACAGAGATCGATATATTGGGAAGATGGCAATTAGAATTCCATGCATTCCACCTTACGCTTTTAGCTGTTTTTTTTAATCGACGTGTACTTCGATGCAGCTTACAAAGAAAAAAGAAATGAAAATGGGCACACAAAAATCAAGGACAGGAAATGCGGTGTTATCTGCGCGGAAAAATTGCGTGGTTAAATTCTATAAATAGGTGGAGCATCAATCAAATCGCTTAAAATGTTACGGGGGTTCTTCGACAAGTAGTAAACCGTATACAATAATAGGAACAGAAGGGCGAACAAAATGATCATATAAAGTGAAGCGAAAAATCCCCTAAAACGCAAAAAGTTTTACGGTTTTCATTTTCAGCATGGATTCTCAAATGCAACAATCCTGGTTTAATTAAACTTAATTGTAACAAAAACTAACTGAAACTTTAGAATATCTCCAAGAAATACAGCAATATTTTGACAAAAAGTGAAATTCTGAATGAATATGTGACACATAGCTTCTCTAAACTTGTAAACCAGATAGCGTTAAATGTGAATCACAAAACGTTTCTCAAAAAAAAACTTTTCCCACACAAAGTTAGTTAATTAAATTCATTTTGCACCTTTCAGTTGGAAGAGTATGTCAGAGAAACCCTTCGAACATGAGTACATCAATTATTGTGTGGTGTTTTGGTACCGTACACTTAGGCATCAATATTTTTTCAGCCATCGCTAGACGACACGAAAGAAATATTAAAAGAAGTACCTAATATGTAAAATGATATTCCATTAATCTTCAAGGAAAGTTTAAAATTAAATTTTAATGTTATCGCGTTTTCCTTGCGATGATTGAAAGAAATTTGTTAAACAAATTTCTACAAGCTCGTCAACATAATTTATGTATGTGAGATGTTCGCACGAATAATGAATATAAGCCTTACGGGCAAAAAACACCTCAACTCATAAGCTCGGTTGGCTCTAAACTTTTATGTGGGCACTTTCGTACAAATTAGAAGCATACTTAGTTTTATGCGGTTTCTATTTTAGTTTCAACTAAATGTGTACGTAATGAATATACGTGCCTTAGCACAATTTCACCTAATGCAACAGGATTAAATAACTATCTGCTTAAGTCAACAGAAATAATGTTGAAGGTTTACAGTTATACACTAATAGTTACACGGATAGTTTAATTCTCCATTGTTAAATTTCGAGTTTGTCTTATTTTCGTGACCGAAAATAATAGTTTTTCAGCTTGTACCATTCGAATGTTCTTGTTAACATATTGTTTGCGGCTATTTCCTGTCCGGTACTTTACAACGTCGTTATGACGAAAGCTTTCCAAATACGAAAGGTAATTTTCATCTTTGTATCTCTACCGAACGAAAAAAACAAACTTTAATAAAAATTTAATTAAAAATTTATAACTGGCCGACGACGTATCAAGCTTTAGCGGAAAATTTTATGCAGTAAATATTCTTTTAGTAATATTGTGGGTATCGAGGAATGCCGAACCAATCTACAAAGTATCGATTTATTGTTAAATAAAAAATTTTAATTACCAACAAGTTTTAATAACTTTTTAATTAATATTCGAAATTGGAACTTTGTGAAAACAAATTGCCTACTGGCAGTTAAAGACGCATCGCTGATTAATGCTCATACAGTTTTTAAGAAAAGAAAAACTTTTTTAATTGTTTCCTTTTTAATTTAGTACTTACGATTTCGTTTCTCGTTCATTATTTAATAAAAAAAAGTTGATCTTTTCCGTTCGGAAGGCAAGCAAGCGAAAGTGTTAGGCTTTTCGTACGTTGAAGCTTTAATCGCTCTTTCAAGGAGTGCGTTAAAATTGATCGCAAAAAGGTGTAGATAACGAAAAATTTACAACACAAAAGTGTATGGAAGCAATGGGGTAATATATCTTGTTGAAATGGCATTAATACTGACCTTTATTGGCTCTCCCTAAATCAAAGTGAACATCTACTCATATCAAATGAATTTTAGCATCCATCGACTTTTGTCATATTCGTCTATTGTTTAGTAACAACAGCAAAAGGATGAAAAGTGGTGCACTACTGATAACTACAATAGCAAGTTAATTTAATTCAAGTTGCTCTTTGAGATATAGAAAAGATAAACCCTCTTATCGGTAGTAAACAATCTTATATATTAATTGTAAACGAGTTGTGGTGGCGTGATTCATCGCTCGCATTCGTTATTCCCATAAGTACCACTAACTACTACCAATGCGTAAACAATGTTACTACTATAGTTGCATTAAGCAGCAGTTTTTTTTAACAAACCTACATAAACATAAACTATGTATAATAATTTATGAGGTGGGGTTCGGTTCTGAGACTAAAGCAATAAAGGCAAAAAATTTACGTTTCTAGCGTGCCTAATTGTTTCATGTTGTTCTTAAGGCATGAATATAGGAACTTTTAAAGAAAGCATTCTGGTAGATAGTCGTGCATACCGTTGATAAGGGAAAGCTGCAATGTGGTCGTTGGGGGCGTGGTCCGAAGACTAACTTAGTTACTTTTAACGCTATCGAAATTAGGAATTGTACTATGATTAATTAAAATTTAGCCTAAATTTTATAGAGCTTGAAAAGGAAATGGAAATTAATTACAGATAAGAAATTTTGTTTGTTAATCATGAAATTTGTGAAATGTGCAATTATAAATAGGAAGCTTTAGGTATATCCAGAGACTCGAAAAGAAAATGACGCCATTACATTAGGAAAACTATTTTGAAGACAAAACTTACCTTCGGTGAAGGCTAGCTAACGAAACAAGGAGCACAATAACTTAGCACACAAACGTTTGTAAATATGGAAGAACCCAGGATACCTTTACCTAGTGTGAGAAATATATCAAGGGAGTGTTCTTTTAATTATTTTATTCCACAGCTGCACAAAATGATCAATCTTTTTATACAACATTGCCCAATAGACTTATCTGATAGAAAACTTCGTACATGAATACATGTTATTGCCGTGTAAGTCAGTGGCAATGATTACTTACATGTTACAGCGAATAAACAATGGTGCTACATTTGTAACGAAAGCACACCATAATCTTTGAGACTTTGACTTGACCTGACTTTTGAGAGAGTTGAGGCGTAATTCCAACTTAAAATCTTGGTTGCATATTATTCAGCACTACTGATGTGTAGGCAACCTTCGTGAAAGTGTGGGACAACTTTGCTGTTGCATATTCGGATTCGAAAAAAAACTATCCAATGCGGCAAAGCAGGTTTAAACGTATAATAAATAAAATAAAATTTCGAATTACAAAACATATTTACCGTTATCGTACAAATATTATTAAGTGCGACCCATCATTATATCACCCTTCCGGTACACAGCTGATTTATTGGTGTTTAAAATTGGAAATAACACTAGCAATCATCAGTGCCTGTCTTGTTTCACCCCTGTAGGTGATTTAGCTGCTAAGTGTTCGGAACTGTCAGTAATTTTATCAAATAACTATGCTACGACGGGTTGTCTTCAGATGTCATCAGTGTGGTTATCAGGTGACGCACTTCAGGAATTTAATATTTACAACAGAAAATAAAGCACAAAGGATTCGAAAAATCAAAAGCTATTGTCGTAGAACGCGGGTCGATAAATTGAAGACTCGCGTCTAATAATGGCCAGTTGTATAACGTAATGGGAAATGGGCGATGACATTTCCATTGTCGGCATTTTCTACCTAGTTCTAATAATTTCTAATTTTAAAAATTATAAATAAATGGCTATTAAACTTAATAATTTGAGGTTATCTTACAACAGATCTTTCTCACCATTCAAAAACTCTACTTTTAAAAACATCGGGGTCGCGTTACTTTATTAAACTCATTATTTACGACAAAGAAATTAACAAGAATGATTAAAGGGTACCTTAACTAAGCGTATTGAACACATCAAACATTTGGGGAAAGAACAATCTTAATAAAATTCACTATATTCCTTTATATTTTATAGGTTATGTTACTGCATATTTCGTGATTACTTTTAAGTTGGGAAGAATTTCGTAAGATCTTTGAAGATACAGGTTAAACTTCCTGAGAGGTTATGATAACATTCAGGGTAACATTTTTCTAAGATATTATTTTCATATTTGAAAAATTATACCACAGTCATAATAGGGTAGAACGCATCTAAAGGCACAACGGCATTATGTGGACAGGAAAAACTTCTGTGATCGGAATATTCGGATATAAAACGTGGTCTAATTCGCCACGTAAGAGGCGAAAAATGCGACAAACGATTCTTTCCTATTCCGAAGTAAAAGGCTCTTGAGCACAATCTTAATAATAAATTATAAAATAAAGGCAATAATAAAAAAAAAATTGACCCAAGCTAATTATCGAAATAAATTTAGTGGAAAAAATAGCTTCCTCTAATTGGGCCCACACATGACACAATATACAATTTGGTATTGTAACGTGATTTATAAATTCGGGTTCGATTTATATCAATATTTATTAAACAAAACTAAAACACTATAAAAACCATACAATTGATATCGATTATTTATATCACACACTTCGCAATTTATATTTCCGCGCTCGATGTTTCATACGTACTCGATCTCGTTCGGTAGTAGACTGGCGCGATGTTCGGTCCGCAACCATTTATACACGCAAGCAATGTAAGTCCCGAACATCCGCGTACATTCTCGAATAGTCCTACACAATCCCACTATCGCGCGCGTAGAAAATTCCAGAGCGCCAAAGGCGACGTCATGTCTGGAGCATTTCCGTTACAGTATCTTTTTTGACCCTTAAAAGAATCGGCATATTACTGTTTTGAATACAAGAAGAGTTTCCTTAAGTAGATTGATGCAATAAGCTGATCCAAATAAGTTGATACAAATTCCTAGATCTGGAATAATGAATGGCTACTTTGATTTTGAAGTTCAAACACGATCGCTAAAAAATCAGGTAATTCGACTGCAATGTCAATGTCGTCCAAAAATATTATTTGCGCACCATCGACCGCTCCGACGTGCACCGAATTACAACATGAAATTCAATAAGACCACTGTTCACAAAATTTAATTTCGCGACTTTAAAACTTTCGCTATTGTTCGTATTTACCTTAATGGTTACTGATTCGCATGTTACCACTTGAATTTGAGAGCGTTTAAATCTTCCGCTATTGTTCGTATTTAACGTAATAGTTTGTAAACAGTAAATTATCACTTGCAAATGAAGGTCACCAAAACCTTTCATTTTCAAATTTCACGCGTTTAATTTATACGTACATAAACTTCGCTACCGTAGGCGCACGAAGTGTCTCTGCAAAAATGACGGTCTCGATCATTATAGTATCTTACCAATGTTTCAAATCACCATGCGCGAATCTTACAGGTGTGTTACTTAACCCTGTCTCACTTCAAGGCGCGAATTCTTTTGGTACAAATAAAATACCCCACGGTATTCCACACTTCGCTAGCGGCTCGACGCAAATTTCGCACAAAAATAAAATCAGCCCACGGCAATTTACAGGTGACGGTTCCCTCCAACTTCCCACTACTTTACTTTTATTGATACTCATTCTTTTTCACCAATAAAGTGATGTTACATAACCGTTGATTCATCGATTCCCACATGATGCAGCAGCCTCGATAACAACGACTGCAAAATAAACAAAAACTTTCCTGAAATCTGAACGTCATATCCCACGACTAACCGACGCATTAAGTTTTCAAACGCATTTAAATATTTAGGATTGTATTTCAGGACCACTCGTCCACGCAACATAACCAAAAAATTTACGAGATCCTGTCAAATACTGACACCACTCTTGCAAGACCCAATTTGAAAAACTGTGTCAACTTTACTAACCTTGCCTGAAGCATGGAACCTTTAAGAACATGAAACTACGGCTTTGTTTTCATTGATTTTTCTTTTACTATAAAGGTCACATATTTCCCATGTTTTATATGCGTATGTACTGTATTTATAATTTATAAACACAACTTTGTTAACGTCTCCACAATGGATAATTTGCGAGTTAATTTATCGATCTCACCAAGATGGAACAATTAATTTAATTCTTACGTTTTTATAACATCAGAAGTGGGTTTGAAACATTCGCAAATGTATGGCCGAGAAATATAGCAAAAAGAATGAGACGATTAGAACGTAAATGTGGTTGTTTTTTCAGAGGACGTTAGGCACCTTATAAACAATATAAAACAAACCTTTGCCGGCGCCAATTTTGATGCTTAAATAAAAAAGGAATTTCAAGACGGAAAAATATCAATAAGATTTTACGAGTTGTTTTGCTCCATAAAACTTGCTTTTTAGATTAAAAACGTAATCTTAATGAAATATTCCTCGCTACATCAACGAAGGAATTAGGTAGGTATACAAAATAGATGGCGGTCGCGTACTCGTAGTAAACACATTTATTATTAAAAGTTCTGGCGTTCTCTATTTTAGATGTTCGCCCAAAAAATAATTCACTTAACTTTCGGCATTTAAAGAAGTAAATTCAGATCGCTGCTTAAAATGCGAAAGTCATTTATCATTCCCCAGTTATTTTATTATCCCTCGTCAAAGTCACCGCAACTAACTTAATAATGTGGAGCCGGGTGACGGTTTGTCCGATGCAATATTTAAGTTGTCAAATGGGGCGAAAATTGCAAAGTAATTCTAACTTATAGTTTTTCATCCATTTTACACGTGTCCCTAAATCATTCGGTATTATTCCAAGTGACATTGAAAAGTGAAGCACATGTTGATTTTGTATCGACGAAACGAGTAGCAAAGCTGTCAAAACATCCCACCCATTTATCAACGTTATTAAAATTCCAGGATGTTACCGGATGTGATTCTAGTAGCCCGGAACCTTTATGTATATGGCCATGGGCGTTAAAAGGCGGAGTCCGAGCCAAATTTATTAAGCGTTGTTTGTTAATTTCAAAGAATACCTCCTCTCCAATGCCCGTAACTAGCCTACCTACAAATTAGCGTATTAACCTTACACCTACAAGATAGTATTTCACACTATTCAGTCATTATTAAAATCGCCCAAGCATCCGATCTTCCCTCAAAACAAATGGAGGGTAAATGAAATATGTGTAAAAATTTACAGAGAATAACTTTTGAAAGTTAAATTAATCAACCAATTTCAAACTCGGACATTTTAATTAAAAACTGTTGTTTCAGTACTTCGGGAACATAAAATTTTTTTTCCATCTCTAGGTTTATGCGCCTTAATTTGGGTCACGGAATTCGCTAGCGTTACGAGAAATTCTTGCGATCACACAAATTTAATTAAGTAACTTTTATGTATTTGTTTAAATCGTTTGTAATTAGAGATTAAAAATCTCTGTCCTCCGTTTTATCCGAAGCGTGAAAAATGGTGTTTGGCGGCGGATTCGATTCGCTGTTTCAGTAATGGAACTTCTTTATATCGCCTTTTATACTCATCTGGCGTATTACATATTTTCACCTTATATGAATTTAAAATTATCTCGAGACTCGAATTGGCAGAAGAATAGCGTCTGAGGGAAGAGAAAAACCAATAGCGCAACCCTTAATTGTCGGTATACTGTCGTTAATTAAGATTTTCTTATTCTCATTTCTCCATACTTCTTATTAGGTACCTTTTAGATTGCCACTTTAGAACAGCCGCTTTCTCCTTAACCTTTGTTGTTATTATTCTCCAGCGTGTTGTAAATGCCGCATTATATAAACTTGTCTTTATAGTCACGTTCAATTTTCTATGAGTCGAGTATCATGATACTCCGTCGGTTATACAAGCGTAATTAAGCCATTATGTGTGAAATTAATAGTAAATTAACAGTTTTGCGAAATCTTTGACTTCGCCGTAAAGCTAATCAAAGCGGTAAAATAACTTCGTTAAGCGAGTGATTTGTCTAACGGCATCTCCTTTGTACAAAATTTTATTATCTCATTTGACGCATAACATCAGCGACACTGTAAATTTGCAAATTGGATTTTTATGCGCGCCGTAAGTATAATAAAAGAATTATCCAACAAATCGTGGGTCAACAATTTAGATTTAACTGACCAACAGAAAGAAATGTGACCAATTTTTGACAGAGCAGCTTCCCAGCTCAAACCATAATCACGCTTTTGGAAGAGCGTTTTCAAAAAATGTAGGAAAAAAACGCTTCCACGAAAGTTTATTATTTTCTAATGTAGAATGAGAATATTTAATAAAGTATAGGTTTCTATTTGAAAAAAATAAGTGGCTACACTTGAATATAGAGACAGTGATGTGAAAATGTGCATAGCACCATTTTTTGATATTCGGCTAGTTTCCGCCTCAAAATAATTTAATTAAGTAATATTAAAATATAAGATTATAGAACTGGTAGTAGCAAAGTTTACCGAAACTCACAAAAAATGACCGCGACACCCCTATTCCTCTCCCTTATGCTGGCTAAACCTCAATAAATTATCCCCTGAAACTGATATCTTTTCTAGGCAAAAATGCTTGCTTCAAAACTATCGTGTATAACTCGCTCTGTTCCGTTCCGAATTCCATGTCTTTGTTATACTTAGACAAAAACGAAGTTTGCCCTTTATTAGATTTAGAATTCGAATTAATTCGCGATAGTCGATAACTTGTAAATCTCTTGTAAATACCTCGACCGAACCCCACGATGATGCGGTTTTTTTTTACTTTTATTTGTGTTTATTACTAATAATTCATTTTTTATGTAGAGTCAAACAGCGTTGCTTCCGGTAGTAGGTACCTGCTCATTTGAATGGATAACTACTCGAAAACATCGTTTGTTAATTTAGAAAAAAAACTAAAAATACCAGGCTCTACGACCCTGTGTGATATCCATCATCAGCATTAATCTAGCAAAATGTATTAATGCTAAATAATATATAAAATTTAAATAATTCTGTATTGGACGGGAATCGAATACGGGCAAGTCCGTCTAGCAGCTACAAGGATTAGACGAATGACGACGACGACGGCTAGCATCATATAATAGATGTCGATGTGAATTACTAAAAATTCATATATTATAAAAAAAGTTTCTGACCGTTTTACATCTTTTATGCCTAATGTACACTGGCAAAATTTTCACGAAATCAAAACAACCGTTTTGCTAAAAAACATATTTTAGTTTTTTAACTTTGACATTTTTTCTCCGTTTTTTTTATACTAAAACCGAGCATCATTTTTGTGGGTTGTACAGAGAAAAATAAGGTCTTTCGACTAAATTATAAAATTTTTAGGCTACTATTTGAAAATAAAAGTTCGATGCCGGTGCTGCGCTCCAAAAGTTTATTGTCCAAAATACGGTCCTTTATTTTTCGTTTCCGTAAGCCTAATATCTAAAATATCCAAAATTTGAACAAAATCCGTAGACCGCTATCTTGGAAAATGGTCAACGTACTTACGTTGTTGTGTTTGAGAGCTTGTCCCCAGACCCCTCTCCAAAAAAAAGTAATTATAGTTATTGTAAGATAGGTATTACCCCATTTTATTCTATTTAGTACACACAAAAGTGCTCTACTAAACGTGTAGTAGCTACAAATTCAAATTTGGGGAGTTGGGTGAGGGGGCAATGGCACACCACCCCTCAGAATTGACGTGACGTGATAAAACGAAGGGAAATTTCAAATACTTAAGAGTCAAGTGGCAGACCTAAGTCAATAAAGACTTTATTTGACTAAGGAAACAAATATGTAGATCGAGCGAATTCCTCGTTCCAGAACAACTGCGTCAGATCCGTGGCCATTTAAATAAGTCGTAGGATACATATATTTAAATCATCTAAGATGGTGAAATTGTAACTAAAACTGTCGAAAGTTTCAACAATAAACTTAGTTCAAACGCTCTCATTGTGGAAGACGTTCTTACTAACCATTTTTTCCAATTATACTAAACAGTAACAGAGTTTTTCTAAGCGGAGTGTACGCAGATTAAAGCTTGTGAAGTAAATTTACATGTACCAGCAATAAACATCAAAAGAGAGCCATTATAATCAACAGGAAAACTTCCCCTTAAAATAATAACCAATATTCCAAATGAAATGAAACCTCTGATAACATCTGTAACATATGTAACATCTGTATCATCTGTATCATCTGTAGTAGTTTCTGTAGTTTCTGTAGTATTTGTAGTATCCGTAGTATCCGTAGCATCCGTAGTATCCGTAGTATCCGTAGTATCCGTAGTATCCGTAGTATCCGTCGTATCCGTAGTATCCGCCGTATCCGTAGTATGCATAGTATGCATAGTATCCGTAGTATCTGTAGTATCTGTAGTATCTGTAGTATCTGAACTATCTGTAGTATCTGTAGTACCTGTAGTATCTGTAACCGAGCCTATACAAGGTTTCAGTCCCCAAAAGCCTTTCAAGGCCCTTTAACAGTCTCAATACCCAGGAATGCTTGAAAGCTTAACTTTGAGGTGCTTTCAAACCATTAAAGAGCTTTTGTGTGTTTTGAACAAATTTTAAAGAGTTCCAAAGGGTGTTAGAAACCCTGATGGACACATAAAAGTTCCTTAAGGGTCTTAAAAGCGCCTTTTCACTTAAATGCTTCAGATCCGTTTAGTTGTAAGCTAAACTCTTAAGAGCTTTTAAGAATTGCTAAGGGTCCCCCATAATCTAATAATTTGAAAATTGCCAGAACAGCACAATTTTGATCTTTAAAATTAATACTATTAATTAGTGAAATATTTATGTTTTTTATTATTTTTGTAGCGATTTATTACATAATAATCCACACGGCTCAAGTTGTGGTCACGAAATTGTAGCGATTTATTACATAATACAGGAATAGGAACTATTTTATTTTGTAACGTGAACAGACTGAATCAATTCTTTATTATTATTTTGTATCACCTAGGGTGTACCGATTGGCGTTAATGGTCGCCACATTTTATTGCATTTTATATGTATTGTTAGTGAGCGGAGATTCAGTCAGGGCTCCTCTGCCGTAACCTACTACACATTTACAAATATTCAATTTTTATTGGGTAAATTTGAAGTAATTACCAGTTACAATCCTGAAAATCTGCGACCCCTAAGTTAATTATTTTTGGAATTAGAGAAGAAGAATTTTAATTAAGTCTACAGTAAATGTTCGAAAAACATTAATATTTTTTACATAAGCTCAGCAATTATTAAAAAAATTGCTCCGGAAATAACGAATCGAACGTTCCGCCTTACCCTGTACACTGTAATTTTTATGGATATAGTCAATTGCACTAATCTTTAACATAATTTGTTGTGGTACTATTTTTGACCATAGTGGACTATTTCCATCACCAACGTAATTCATTACTATTATGTTACAATATCAAAAAGAATATAAAATGAGTTTCTTCAAAACTGAACTTTTCCGCACGGAATCAATTGGTTGAGACCAATTACTTCTCTTACGCATCGCTTCCCTTTTTATTTAGCGGAGTATCTCTAGTAGTTTTGCGCATGCGCGTACGCAGATTTTCACAGGCTTTGATATAAACCGTCGATTTGTCATTATTGAAAGGTGGTACTGTTAATCTGAAAATTAATATTCGTCGTCTCCAACGGGCAAGTAATACGTAAAAATTGCACAATTGGTCCCATTAAATTTTGAGTCTTCGTGCTAACAAGCCAGGCAACTACAAGGACTCTCTCTTGTGATGAAAACAATACGTTTTACCTACCCATATATATGGGCGCGGAAAACTAATAATTTCCGGATGTTTTCTAGGTAGACTATAGCTTCAAAAGGTAAGTTACCATCGCTTAATGTGTTTGACACGTTCATTTCATCGATAGTCATCGCCACTCCATACAGAATTACTATGTCATAGTAGCTAAAGAAAACTTGAGGCGAATCCATATGTGTAACTTCATTAAAGAGACAACAAGGTCAGTTTACTGTGGGCGAAAGCGTAAAGAAGCATATTCATCATACAGCGTTCTGTTCAAGTTGGAATTACTTTTATTAAGTTATGTTTCCGGCGCAAGTAAATATCTTGCACTCAGTTTAGTGGTAAATTATAGAATAATTTCAATTGATCCAATAAAACGTGTAAATAGATAGCGAATATTACCTCTTTCTATACATAGAGAAAAGCAACAAAACTTAAAACCCCGTAGGAGGGTAGTTTCTGTGTAGTATGTCGATAGGTATCGCAAATACCCCGAGGGGCGTCTATAACTTTATGATGCAGTGATGCAGTTCACGTAAAATGTATAGTTTATACGGGAATTTGTGACCAATCAGTTCTGTCGGAAAACCTGCATTGAGAGATGATGTATACACTACCCCATAGTCATAGAAAAGGTTTGCAATGCATACAATCAAACAGTTTTACTCATTATACGAAAGCATTTCCTTACTCCCAAATGTTTGCGTAATTATTGTCACTTCTCTCTCTTGCAAATATCTCATATACGTTGTCTCGCAGTTCGCCCTCTTCATAAGACTGGCATCAGTTACAAGTATAATTAATTGTATTTGCGAACGTGTATAAGAGTTAATTGACACGAAAACGTTTCGCAAATCGTGAACATGTTGGAACGTTTAAGATGATTGAATCTTTCCGCCTTTCGTTTGTCATAATTGAATACTTATTCAAATTGGGAATCTTGTTAAGGAGTAGGATTCTGTAGCTTCCCATTAGTATCAGGCAAGTTTGTAACTAACTTAGAGACTTGTACAATGCCAGGTCACTAACCGAAATTTTCATGAATAAACAAGTAACAAAGTCTCACGTAACTTTCTCATATTATATATATCTTCCCTCTTAATAATTTGAGCTAACGTATTATAAATTAGCTATTACAAATTAGAGGAATTAACAAGCTGGTAACAATGTAATACGTTAAGGAGATTGAGAATCTTGAACTAAACGTTAGAATGTCGTCTCGTTCCTTTTAGTTGAAACTTCATGTGTGCTTAGCCGCGAACTTGGAATATTACACGTAATTATTACGGAGCTAAACGTGGCCACAATGTGTAGTTCAAGTTGTTCCTAATATAGCAGCAATTATGCCGGTTTCTGTATTAAATAGATTAAGCATTTAAACCCTTACAGAGTAATGGTCTTTACATGCTCTTTCGCATCATAGACATTCTAAAGGCCTCACTTAACGGCGGACAAAGTTGTGTGGCAATGGCCATACATTTACTGTGGTTATACAAAATAGAAGATAAACAATGGCGGATATTCACTGCGAACCTCTAGCGAACGTATTTCAGGTTCAGGGGTCACGCGTAAATTAACCGCCTTTTGTAAACGCCGAAACTAAATTTTGCAGAATCCAATGTACCTGTATCCATATATTTTCTTGCCTTGTTTGCTCGCTATAGTTAATAACGTAACGAAACGGGGCCGGGAAAACATCGTATAATCTTCGCAATTAGCAAACACCGGAGTATATTCCGATTTTGATGTTTGAATTCGAAAAGCATTCATTTGGAATGTTAACAGTTTGGCTTTATACAAATTATAAAACCAAAAAGATAAAATGTTAAATTTGTTTGCGAAGCAAATCCGAATCATACAATAACGCTGACATTTATTAGGCAAATTTAGCAACGTCAGGATAAAGGGAGGAGCTGAAAAATGTTTTATTCTGCAAATATATGCAGAAATGTCCTAAAATAATCTAAATTTAATCCGAACTCGTTCTGTACCCACTGAGAATTTTCGGATCCATCTTAAAACCAAATTGCTTTATTTATACCATTAGTACATTTTGATAATATCCAGAACAAACTCCAATAACTTCGGTAACGGCTGTACGTGAGGTTTGAAAATATTCATGGAGTATAAATAACAAATGATAAAAGTTCAGCCGAGTGTGTAGAACCCAACAATTTTTTTTATTTTCGCCAGTTTTATGCCAAACTTGTTACTTTGTTAACTTCGATCAATCATTTAGTGTTATATGGAAAATAATTAAACGGCTGTCCGTTCTTCAAAAAGAGAGTTTCTTAGGTCCGGTTTCGCGGTGCAATATTAATGACAGTAGATTAGCGAACTTAAAACGAATTGCGGTCTTTAAATGTATTTATGTACCTTTGGAGATTTGTAACTATCAACTTGATTAATTCTTGTTCAATTTAGCACATCAAAGTTACTGGCGAAGTTTTGCAATATTAATTATTTGCATTTCGAAGTTAGTTTTCATCCCTAACACAACGTTACTTTAAGCTTATAATTTAATGTCGTTTCTAGTTTAAGCCAATGCATCTTTGATGATAACGATGGTCGGTCGAATAGAGTTAGAAAACTATGCGGACCTACGACTTAAATCGAAAAGTAGTTTTTGTGGTTGCTGTTCGTAAGTGTTCTCCGTGAAAGAAGAAGTTGTTAGTTGTCCAGGAAAATAGAATAAGAATTCGAAAAGTTGCAATAAGTAATAAGCTTTAGGCGGCTGTAAAATCATTACATGCGTTATCGGCGGTAAAACAAGCCATTAATCAAAATAAAAACACAGAAAACTTACTCCCAAGAGCACATGAGTAAATTCAGAAATTAACGAAGCGGCCAACTTAAAAGGCTTCTAGATACCGGGTGTTCAGCAAAGCTGGTCGACTTCACAAATTTACAGTATGGTAATAATTGCGGATATTAAACGTCAGGGTGAAAACGGATGCTTCGTTAATCGTTACAGCGCTCAAATAAATTGTTACCACTAAAGCGTTAAAGTCCAAGGTGTAAAACATTCCGGTGCACCACATTTGTAGTAGCAACTTACGTAAATCCAGTTGTGTATCTAATTATACGAGGTACTTCTAACATTATGAACAAAACGGACACCGGTAAAAAGGGTCAAGCCAATTAATTCAAGTGTATGTTCGCTGTTAAACCCTAAGTTACAACGGTACATGTTTGACCAAAAACAACAAGGCTACGGCCTTTGCTTGTATTAGTATTGACCTACTTCGAAACAACAAAAGTTTTTTAATAATAAACACGTTAATTATTCGTCTCGATATTCTTTCATCTTAATCATACAAAGGCATAGTAAGCAATTAAGCGTTTATAGCCCATTGTACATTATAAATATGGAATGTTGTTAAGCTCCAAAACTAAAGATCGTGACACAAGAAAATTAAATACTTTGATTGAAAATTTAAACAACAAAAGAAAGAATGGGGAGTCAACATTTTGTTTGAAAGAGTTTGGAGTGGATAGGAGAACAACAACTAAAGTTCATACAGTAGGAGTAGAATTAGTAGGATACCCCAAGTTATTGGAGATATAAGAAAAAATTGACGGATTAGAAAAGTTAGAAGTAAATTTAGCCAAAGCACAAAAGACAATTAAATTTCATAAAAAATTACAAGGGATGAACAGAGAATTAGAAAAGAAAGTAAAATAAAAAAGAAGAATTGAAGATCAAAGAAGAAAGCGCTATAGATATCCCAGAGAAGCTAAAATTAACTGAGAAGATAACTCAAAATTTGGATAAAAAAAGATGGCTACGTTTGAGAAGTTTAGTTCAGCGTTAACCTTACTTGAGAAGATAAGGGAAAAGTTAGGAGCTGCGCCAGGCAAAGGGTTCACGTAGACCATAGCAGGAATTTATGCAGAAAAAGTATTGAAGAAGAATTGGAAGAGCTCCAAAAAGAAAGAAATAACTAAAGAAGGGAAGTTAATGTAAGAAGGAAGTAGAGAAAGGAAAAGAAGAAATATATTACTTTGTGCAGTTCCAATGCAAGTGAAATCAATTAGGTGAAGTATAGTTTATTGAAGGTAAAGGAAGTGAAGTTAGTGAAGTGTACGTTATTTTTTATGCTTTTGAATAGGTTTATGTTTTTTATATGTTAGATAGCTTAGTTGCTGGGATTTTGGTCACTTTATATTTTTTTGTTAATCACTCAATACACCCAAAGCCCCCGTAGGTTTTTGTTGTTTTTCAAAGTTTATCGAGTGTTCTTCGTTTAAAAACAGAAGAGGGTACTGTAACAGGTGGTTGCTATAGACTTTAAAGGTTTTTTATTAAATTTACACAGTTGCCGGTATAGAGGATTTTATACGTGTACCACAGTGAAAGAAAACAGAACTAATATTCGAGAAATAAAGTGCATTAAGATAACTGTTCAAGGAGATAAAGAGTTAAAACGTTACCGTGTTTCCGGCTCTAGAAACTGTCGCGACAGAGCATGAGAGGGGAAATTTCCCCTATACTTACATTTGTATAAAAAAAACCGAGTGAATGCTAGTTTTGCGGCTGGTCCTTTTCAGAACTTTTAGCGAGATAGATAACTGAAAATCGGATGAAAGAGCGGCATTCTTACTCAAGAGCCTATGCAGGTCAAGCGCTACATTTGTTTTTTCAATCGCGTTTTGATTTCGGTTCGAACTTATGGTTCAATTGAAAACGACCCAAATAATTAATTTGTATTATGACACATAGTCGTATTGGGTTTGGTATTATCGACCAAATTCCATACTTTGAACATGCTCTATGCTTTGTTAGATACCCACTGTTACTTAAAACAGCAAGACACCAATCAAGACATAAATAAGGGTCCTATTGGCATCAGGAACAAATTAGACTCAAATAGCACACATCCGAAAATTTAAAAACTCAATTTCCAGCAAGAAAATGGCACGGCCAATCACAGCTCAGTACGTGTGACGTCAGAATAAAGTGGAAGGAATCACTGAGTGCATTCTGCTTACCATTACAGCTTCCTTTGACGATGTGTGTTTATGTATCCCAACTAGTCCTATCTCTTGTCACTAACTTGAGGTATGTTTCTGTATTAGGTATTTACTATCACGTTTTTGCCATCAAAATAAGTGCCTAAGGTTAAAATATAGTAGCGCCTAACAGTGTACCTTTTTTTGTTCAATTTGATTTTGTAGCCTACGCCCAAAACGCTTACTTTGAACTGAGCTACCGAACCTTGGCATTTTAAATTTTTGCACCCTTTCTGTCTGTAACAAATTCTTATATCAAACAAAATTCTTCACCTACGTTACGTGTGCTAAATATAAACAAGGCCAATTGATCTATAAAAAAATCGATAACGTTTTTCCACAAAAATACGAGCGAAAACAGCAATCAAAATTCAAGCCATGAATTTCAAATGTTCTAACAATATTCACAAAGGAAATTATCGCCAACTGAAGTGAACACGTGAGAGCCCTTACACAAAATGTTTAATGAAAAACATACAACATACTATTCTCTTGTGTTTTGATAAAATATGCTATTTATTAGTTGCTCGACGCTAAACGATTGTAAGCTAGTAAATGAAGGTGTTAAAAGGATTTGTTGGGTGAGTATTAATTATCGTAGGTGCGCAAGGAAATGTTTTTTTTAGCGAAAGGCAAAAATTCAAAAGATTTGAAGGCTGAAAGCGGAGTTTAATTCCATGCAATGATAAGGTGGTATCCCGGGTAAATTGAAAATCCAAAGATGTGTCGATAACAGCGTTAAATGGGATAATCGTACGCTATCGCTCTAATATCGAAGTGCAAACTGATTATACGTTTTATGAGTCTAGCAATCGCACCTATGGGCCGTATGCAAATTACGATAATAGGATTGTCGTGTCTGAAAACCTCTCGTTCTTTTATAAATATGTAAATTTGAATACGTTTAGCGTGCCTAAATATAGCTATATGTCGACTTAATAGCACTGTGTAGGTGCAGTTACGAACAACCTTTTCGCATTATTTATTACTCTAGCTTACGGTCATTTCTATGATTAATGATTGCATCTAAAACACATTAGTATCATAAACACAACGTAGGCATTCATTTCATAATAATTGTTCTATTAAATTTAGGAAAACAGTAGAAATGCCGATGCTGCCGGTACCGTCACGACACCTTCTAATTTACATTCCTTAATTCGATTAGATCTTTCGGTTTTCTGACCCAATTTAGGCATCCCGGCGGATAATTGCATGGAGTATCGGCGTTGACCTCGTCCCAATTCGAGAAGACCACGCTTGGAATAGATCAAGAGCTGCGAATAGATTTGCATTTATTTGCAGTGTGACTTTATCTTTAATTGAATAATAAGCAAAAAGGCATAATTGCAGAGCAATTAACATCCAATTAGCTATAGCTGGAAGCGTAATAATAACGCACAATAACGTGCGTAACGTAAAGCCATTTAAGAGAGATTAATTGTGTTCTTAGTTCAACAGTTACAATAGTTTCACAACCCTTCCCCTTCATGAATATTTCATAAGAATTGAACCCATTGATTCAGTTTTACCCTACGAATGGCCAACAATAAAAATCGCCTCGTAAAGCCACTGTTAATAACAGAAATTCTCGCAATAATTACGTCATTAAACATCCTTAGTAAATGCAGTTGCATGCTTTAAAACCTGCAAAATATTTGATTTTATAGATAAAATCCGCACCACAGTAACTACGCCAATTAATTTAAAATATGCATTAATTTGAGTTTAGCACGAAAAATCATCAGAACTGGAATTTGCGAGCAGGTTTTTCTCTTTTGGAATTCGAATAAACGGATGAGCCTAACAAATTTTAACGAAAGTAATTATTTTTTTACAAAAGCCCAAAAAGTTGAGAAATATGTTGAATTTCAGTGAATGAAAATAAACGCCGACATGCTTCTAACTGGTATGGGTCAATGGTATCGAGTTTCATCCGAATCCCATTTCATTGTTAGAAATCAGTGTCTACTTAAGTAATTCATCGAACCAAATTTATCTACACGTGGGTTATTCTTTTCAATAGTTTTTTAGAGAAAGTTATTTTCTTTTAGTTCTACTTGTTCAAATCTACTCCGACTACTTCGGGTGTCGGGTTGTTTAATTATGGTCATTAAAATTTTTTTTACAAATCAATGTCGTGGGTTTTTTATCTTTTAACATAAAACAATTTTGCAAATCGAGCGTGTAGTCAAGGTCTTATTTGTTTATTTTCTTAATAATTGATAGAGTATTTCTGGGAAATGTTAGATTAAGGAATTTTTGAGCCTCAATTTTTATTTGTTATCAAGGGGCTTATTAATGCGAATGTGACAGTGTAAATATGATTTGTTAAGCTTTTCGTTATTTGAGAAAGATAAAGGTAATTGTTAGAGATAACGTGACAATTTTATTCATTATGAAAAACGTATTCTTAGGTAGAAAATTCTACATTCTACTAGAAATGTTGATTTAGATTAGGAATATTCTAAAAATTAGTGTGGACCTGACGATTTGGGTTTCGCGTTTCGGTGTAATAATTATTATAGTTTCTATGCAGTTTTTTATGGTTGACAAAGTTTTAAGAAATTAAAGCGGAATTTCCATTTAAATACGAGAAGACGGAGAAAGAACCAAGAACGAACTACTGTCTGTAAAAATAGTATTTTTTTTTGTTAAAATTTTCCAGGTCGAGTTACGGTCCCTTTATAGAAGCCTTCTGCCAGTTTCTAGTGCCGTTCTTTGGAAGAGAATTCGTGGCCGACCACATGTTCGAGTTAGTTTGTCAAGTTGAAGGCCGGTTTGGTTTTCGTTTGTGCTGTTTTCGAAGAAGGCGTATGGGCGAGCTTTGTGGGTCAATTATTTTGGAGCGTATACGGCGAGTTCAAGTATTTGATAAGGGTTAAGCTAACAAAAGGTAAGGATAAACTTTTATTACGACAGTATGGGAGAACGGAAGAAGTAAAACCACGTTTGTCTTTGAGTCATGAGGTGCTTTTGGTTTCCGCCGGATTAGTTAATGATTTGTATGTACGAATTTTATTTGGATATTTTGGTTCGAAAAACTGTACACAACTTTAAGCTTACTTGGTAATTGATTGTAATGTTGTTCTGAACATTAATGTGGAATTTTAATTGAATATTGTGGTATTAACAGGATTGTAATGGTTGTTCTAATTTTATGTATTTGTTGGTGTAATATCAAACAAATTGTGTGTTCATTCGGGCCCTTTTCACGACGAACAGAGAAGTTTGGAGCCTCGTGAAGAGTTTCCTGAGGTGATGCCGGTGCCAATGGGACGTCAGTAATAGTGAAGTGCCAGGTAAAACCTCGCCGGAGACCAATACTTAGTGACAAATCTTTCGTGCCATGATTTGCAGATCAAACTCTTGTCTTGGAAGGCGCTTTGATGTGGCATTTCTGGGGGTGAATAGGATCACGGACATATAGCCCACTAGGAATCGCATGGATTTGGGTTTATATGTGACAAGAAGGCTATTTTTAAGAAGTAACTCACCAACGGCGAAAACTTTATACGGCCTCGTCGGTGGACCTAGTTTTTAGGAGCATTGGCGTATGAACATGGGGAGCGGCAATATTTCGCCTGAAAACCATATCGATTGTGATACCAGCACATTCATTCGGATCCAGCAGAGGTGGAAAAATCATCCCATGCGCTTGCTGTGCAAGAGCGCGGCCTCTTTGTGGTCCAACCGATATGTGCGGAGACCAGGTTGGAGCTGCTGGATTGTGTGGGCGCCACTGTCGAGGTTCTGTCTACGGCAACTGCCAATTCCTCAGGATTGGAAGCTTACAATAATTGCATGAGATTTCTCTGCTAGCCTGGAGCGAAAACAAAATATGTGCAATGATGATATGGCAGACAACCTTGAGATAGTATTTCTTTAGGACAAACAACCATCTAAAGCGAATGTCTAACTCCTCTCCGTTAGTACTAAGTCTGTAGCTGCATCTTCCATATCTCGTTCGTACTAAATAAAATTAACTTTCTCCTCCATAACAAATTTTTTATCAACACAAATTGTTTAACCGACAGCTCCGAAATAAATTTTAATGCCCTTGCCTTGAACAATAAAAGTAACACAATTTTTTACACAAAAAATGAACACCTTAGAGGTAATAAAATTGATCTAATGTAAAGGAATTTAAACGGATTAATTAAATTCAATAGAAAGAAATAATTCACACTTCTTCCAAATTCGTCCAAACACGAGGATATTGCTGTGTTTATTTCGTCTGGCAAGATGAAATTTTCAGACATCCTAATAAGGGCGATCTCCTTTTGTGTAATTAACATTTTATTAATTTGTCGTTGGTCTATGTGACGGCATGGAGATTATTGTCATACGAGCAAGCGGTCAAGGTCGTTTTTGTTTACATTTTTACTTTATTTAACGTTAGTTTTCAGGCCTTTTGTTTGCTTTTATCAGATATCAATTGTAAATGCTTAATTTAATTGACAAGTGGATGTGATTTATCGCATTTCCTATGTAGTTAAGAGATGAATTTTTATTTTTCTTAGAAATTAAGTTTAGTTTTTTTCTCTGAATGTCTGATAAGAAATTGTTTAGTAAAATTATTCGACCTCTATTATTTTTGTCTATTAACGTACGTTGAGGGGATAATCCGATAGTCTTTGTTGTCAATTGTGTAATGATTGGTTGTTATAATTTTGATTTTCGCCTTAAATAGGGAGTCGATAAGGAAAGTGGGGCTTTTGGCCAAGTTCAGCTGTCACAGTTCAAAAGCTGAAGAGTGGGACCCAGGCACGCCCCCTGGTAATTCAATGTGTAAGACGATATCGATAAATGCTTGTCATACCCTTGTATTGTACTTAACCCCCAGGTTCACAACTTCACACTACAAGAACACGGAAATAAAGTCAACCCGGCAACGTTTAAAAATGGCCACCCGAATGACTATTCCCTCCAAAACTAAACAAGATCCCGCTGAAGTGGTACGTGATAAAACATCTAAGGCAAGGCCCCCTTACGTTTGTAGTAAACAACGCCATGACATAAAGTACACTCGGGAAGGAACGTAAAATAAAACACCAAAATTGTGAAAAGTTTGTTTAGTAATGATCGTATTTATTATGATTGTGAAAACCCGGAAATATAGTTGATATACGTTAATGTAAGCAAAGTAAGCAAAGCCAGAAGGGTGTCGTACTCTCGCAAAAGTAACTGCCAAGGGTAAAAAGAGTACGATGAAGAAAAACCTTGCAGTTTGATTAAAACAGTCCAAAAGTGAATTAACAAAATATTTTGTAAAAGTTTAAGCAGAAGTTAACAAGGTAGTAGATGCATATACACAAGGTTGGTTACACTCAAGTTTAAAAACAGTGTTTGGGAACAATGGGTCAGGTAGGAGCAGGTACCAAGATTCTAAGAAAGGGTGAAATACACAGGATGTGACTCACCTTTGGTGCAATAAAGTCCTTTTGTTAAAAGCAAGATGGAAAATTACATGGCCTTGTAGGCAAATTTGACTAAAAACAAGATATGTGGAAATTATTGAATCGCCATTCATTTATCGCACATAGATTCTAAACTGAAGAGCTTTGATTAGCGTAATCCCTGCAATCCTGCAAGATAGGTAGCCCACCCCTGGTTTCGGAGTTTCGAGCCCACAGTTGGATGTCGAAGACAATCACGGAATTAGGTGTCGTACTTCAATTTTGACTACAGTTTTTTTAACACCCCCGTGACTTCTTCATTCACGGAGAAAATTGTTAGTAACAAACAACAAGTCAGTACATACCTCAAACAAATCGGTAATTTCCACATATTAAAATAAAATTATCAAAACTTACATGAATGTTCCTTCAGGGACAAGACCAAGTAATCAACATCAACAAACATAAATTAAGCAAACATACACCAAAAACGTAAACAATTAGAAACAATAGCATAACGGTATCACACATGTGATTCTGCATTATGGTTAAATCAAGTAAAGTTCAAAAACAAAGATTGAAACACACAAAACGCGGCATACTAAACACATCTACGTAATAAAGAAATGCAAAAATTACTACCTGCATTAAATAACACAAAATAACAACAAACATTTATGGAGCGACGCGTTCACGACCGCCATTCAAGACAAGATGATCAACGTAACCCACATTCGTGCTTTCTAGGTGGCGCAGGCAGCTTTTCCCCACCAAGAAATTGCATGGTTACCAACTCTCAAAAATGTATGTATCGTCGTATGGTATATATACAGGGTGGAACCTCTCACCCTTGTCCTCCTAAACGTTAGCATTGGGGTTGCAGCTGACTGGGCTTTGTTTAGTCGAACCCGAATTTACATCGTGTAAGTTTTTAAGTGTACGTTCGGATTTACGACCCTAACGCAACATTTGCTCCTTCGAGCCGGATCCCTTGTGGTAACGCGGCACCAATTTGTTGAAGGTTGAAGGATTAAGTGTTGCACTTACTGAAACCGGAAACCTTGTGTTAACGCCACCAATTCGTTTTACGCCTCGAAGCACCAATTGGGTTGTAAGGCACACCATTCGGCTCGAAGAACCAAATGTAGCGGTGGGGTCGTAAATCCTAACATACATCCAATGCAAACTTACACAAACGTAAATGGCTCTTAAACACAATCTCATGACATGTAACATAGCATTCTACAATTATTAATACAGATAGTATTTGAAAACCACACACATAAAGTATATTGCGATAGAACTTTCTTTGTACAGTTCCATGTTAGTCTTTACAGTTATAACACGGATCTTGGATCGAACAAAGGTTTCGTATAACATCTTTAGAGAAGAAATGTTTGTAAAACTGTCCGCTGATTCGGATTTTTGAATTGTTTGGTTATTGATGTGGTAAGTTAGATGTTAGTAACTGGCAGTCCGCACTGTTTGACATTTACAAATATTTCTAAGTCGTCAGCAAACATTAATGATTGTAGGTACATAATACTACTAATAGGTACTTCAGTAAATACAGATGGGTTTACAACAATTATTTCTTAATAAGGTTAATCATCTAATCTAATCCAATACAATTGCTAAAGCTAACTTTGTCACACCACAACCTCTTTGAGGCGGTAAAGGGGACTTCCAATTGTATACCTGGATAATATTATGTTTGCTAGTTTATAAAGTCAGGTGTATTAGCAGTTTCAAAATAGCACCGCCATGTGAAGGCTGTTTCTTAGACAAAACCGTTTTAAAGCATTTAAGGCTTATGTACTACAGCGGGGTTGTACTTTAAAAACAAACCTTGATTCGAGCCTTGATTAATAATGTAGTTGTGTATTTTAGAATACCTTTTGCGAGTTAAGGAACATTACGTTTAATGTGCGGATCAAAGTGATGCAAAAGAAAGCATCCACCGACATTAACATAAATGAAGTTTGCGGTTCAGGAGTCGGCGTTATTTGCTCAACGTACATTAAATAATGAGGAAAGAAAACAAATAAGTAATATTGAAACTGGAGCGAACAATAACTTTTTTGTATCGACAGCTCCACGATATGAAGGTGAGAATTCGCGGTTTATTTATCATCGTTTGGAAAGTTTGGGCTTTCATTAATGCAGTCGTCGAGCAATGTAACGAAATACTTTTGATTAAAGCTTCCACTGTAAAAAATTAATGTGATTTGGGATATCTCTCATCGGCTATTCCCTTAATAATTGAATATCTCTCTCAATCACTTAATCCGAAATCGGGAAATGAAACTTATAAGAAGTTTAATTTCCTACAGATTGCGAGTATTGTCGGAATTAGATTTCAAGAATTCAATATTTAAATTACATTCTCTTCTCAAATCAGTTTATTAAATAATCGAGATGTACTTAATCGATTAAGGTTGTAATTTTCGTTTGTATATTTAATCGAAGAAATTACAAAAGCAGCTATTTCGACGAACAACTCACTTGAAAACAATGTGCTCGGAACGAGAAATTGTTGAGAAATGAGGGTAAAAACGACGGATAAAAAAGTTTAAAATCAAAGCCGCACAGGGCGGGGACTCAGCTTGACATTAAAGCACGGTTTAAATACCTGACTGTTTTTTCAATAAGGCGGCGCATAATAAATGACTGGAGGACTTTGGGAAGATGTGTGAACATTTGAGAGCATCAAAGACACATTTTTTACGGTAGTGCCTAGAGAAGACTCTGGCGGTCGCAAATGCTCTCTTTCAACAACGATTTTGAGCCACCACACATCCATCATTCTTGTCTGATCACCTCTGGTCGCGTTTTTACAGCTCTCGTTTCTTTTGCTTTCCCCCTTTATTTACAGCGGATCGCCAACGGTATTGTTGGCCCACATTTTATTCCCCGCGATAATCAAGCATTAATTTCACTCACGAACTTTTACAATTCGCCCGGTTCTCGATAAAAATATATTTCCGATGATTAATGGGGTTTTACTACTTGCGCTATCGAAATGCAAAGGAAAGGGGTTTTAGTAGGTCGTATGACTGGGAAGCAGGAAAGTTACCAAGTAAATAAAGCTCCACTTATTGTTATGTTATGTGAGATCTAAAAATTCAATTTAAAATAACCTAAATTCCCTCATCCTAATTTATAAACATGAAGGCTATAAAATAACAAGAATCCAATCGAATGAAATCAACATACAATCCCCATTTCTTTCACGAAGGGTATAATACTGATCATAGAACTGTTTGCCAGATCACGCCAAAAAATTAGGACACGTTTTCTTGTAAATCAGTATAAAGTATTTCTGTTTTCTTTTCAGACATAACTTGCTTGTTTTGTTGCACTTTTCCATTACAATAACATTCCTATACAACACAGTAAAATGAAAAAGATTCTCTCCTGGTAACATTCTGTTTAAGAAGATCGCAACTATTATTACTATGCTATTAGAATATTGGAAAGAAAAGCGTAGAAATAAAAATTGAATAAAATGTCGCAGATAGATCAAGAGCCTGCTTGTGTCGCAAATTTGACACAATTTGCTTCTTGGTGTCTTTGAAACTGAAAATAATTTGTTTTTCTTATTATTATGCTCAACAAATCTTACGAAATGTAATCCAAAACGTGAAACAAAAAAGTTGCTGTCCACTTCCTATAACCGGAAGTGAAAATATTATAGTCCAACTAAAAATTCTGGAAAATTGCAGTCTGTCGGAACTGTGTTCCAGGTAGGCACATTACATAGAGAATAAGTTGAGTATTTTAGAGCCGAATCTAACGCTGTTTAGAAAATGACGGAATACTTTCGGAGGTGACCGGAGAAAATCGAAATTTGATCATTTTTTGTGTATTTATTTCCTTTGTATTTTTATGACATTATTTGAAGCATGCGGTCACTACGCCACCTACAATTTCTTCTCGTACACTTCCGGCATCCGCTATAAAGAAAAATCCCCATATTATCTTTCTCAATTTGAGAGACTCGGTGACCTCGATCAATTTTCAACAATTTCAACGAACTTATCAACACCCTAAATAAATCTTGGGGGCCATTATAAAAAAATTTGACATGAAAACTCTATCCGGGTCACACAATGGATTCGAATAAAAACACAAAACACGATGACAAAATTTTGTTCCAAAACATGAAAGAAATAAAAACAAAATCATAAAAAAAGAAAAGCTCACAAAGCTTTTATTTGGGCATATTACACTGCACGCAGGCGGTCGAAAATTAAAATAAACAAATCTTAAATTACTTTCAATTTTTTTAATAATCCAAATAATCTAGTCGTAAAGGGTGCGCAATTTAGGCGCACTTAACCTACACTCAGCCGACAGCTTTTCGAAAATTTACTTGATATTGATAACACTGAACTTGATGACAAACAAAACTGGCTTGGTGAATAAGAATTTTCGGTAGCTGTTCGGACGGTAGAACATTTTTAACTTTTAATAGGAAAAGAACCTAACAAAAAGTTTCGATGTACTAAAACAACACACGTTAAACTTCTTACACCACCTTGGTTCATATGCTTCTACCCAAATTTATTATAAAAACGACGATCTGCGTCTTCAAGTAAACAAGTAGAGAAAAAGGTGGCCCGAGGTTTAGCGTAATCAAATTTACACGTTCTTTAACCGTCGCAAAACTCAGCAGCCTAGTTTTTAAGTTCATTCCATTAAGCAAACGTCACTACTCACTACCACCCTAAAAGAATCTCTTTCTTTATGCATTTTCAAATAAATCGACAATCACAACGGAACGCACCAAGACGTCCCCACGCGTTCGAGCATGCATATTTGTAAATTTATAGTGGGTTGGGTTAGTAAAGCAGCCTTGGCTGAATCCCCGCCCACTCAAAAATAAAGGCAAAATAAAAAAATAAAAAAATCAAAGGAGGAAATCTTCGTAAAATCTGGATCTACTTATCAGTACCCAAACACGTGCGTTAATTCAATTTTGCCTGATAATAAAAATCATTATATCACACGACCAGATGTAACCTTACTTCTATCACCTTATCTACATTCAATAACTTACAAAAGCGGAAAACAAAAAATTAAGCATGTAACATAAGAGAAAAATTAAACACCGAAACACAAATTCAAATAAAACAAACCAACCCCGGGATCGTTCGTTTTTAGACCGAAATAACGTCTACATGTTGTTTTTTACATAATATTTTTGAAAAAATGACACTTTCTCATAACAACATTTTCTCCCTGGCACATATAGATTTAATGTTCGACGTTTCGGTGTTAGTGTCATCCCCCTCTTTACTATTTTAAATACGGACCTTTTTCTTTCATATTTTGAAAGTGCTCATCATTCCCGAAAATATATTTACATGAGTCACACTTGCGGAACAATAAATGCTACCACCACAAAATTTACAGCAAAAGCAAAATTTACACAAATAAATAAGGACTCGAATCAATTAATTTTAAATTCGCTGTTACAAAATAAAGAACTCTTTTCTAATCTCAGGTCGTAACAGCTAGTTACAAAAGCAAATTCACAAGTTTAGTGACTGCAATTCGAAACGATTGCTCTGTTATCATGCGATAAAAATTTAAAAAAAATTAATTTGTACATTTTACCCACAAAAAAAACAAATAATAAACGGGCTGAATGAATATTATTATACTCAGTGCAGTGGGGATTTGGCTTTTTATTCCTGTCGACAATCTGATGCAGGATTACCTGTGTTCGCATTCAATACGAACTACGTTATACTGAAATTTCCATTCAACAAGAACCCGATATTACTAGAGCGATACCAAAAGTTCAGCTGTACCGTCATGAAGCGATTCATTTTTCATGCTTCTAAGTTGAAGCTGCCTTTTCCAAGGCAAGAAAATACCAGTCTCAGCCATACCTGTAAGTTAATTTACATTTTTGATTTGTACAAAGTATTGGTCAATTGTTTTTGGGGGTTTGTATAGGAATTTTATTTAGAGGAATCATAATATTCCTAAAGAAACCGACCTGTGAAAATCAATTGCTTGAATCAGATTTGTATCGCATTTATTGATTAATAATCGGATCCCAACCAAATTAATTGTGATTTTTACTAGTGCTGTAATCCAAATAAATAATAATAATAACAAATAATAATAAAAATAATAATAATTGAAATAAATAAAGGGTCTTCAACCCCTGTAAATGTAACTAAGCGTGAGGAATATACAACGAATCTCAGAAAACGCCCCATTTCCAACGAATTCTTCAAGAATCAATGAACATTTTATAGAAGCATATTGGGGTGTCTATTTCTATTTCTGCCTTTACTTTTAAGTGGACGCATTTCGATAAAACGGCAATAAATAGCGAAAAATAAACACAAAATAATTGTAGTCAGAAATTGTATAGGAAACGATATCCAAACTGCAACTTTCCGGATCTAAATGAGCCAAGAATTTCTCGAGTAAGATCAAAACCACTATACAACAGACTGACATACGCAATTATTGTGTATTTGTATAATGTTATTTTGAAATGAAAAGAAGGGCGTATGTAAAAGATACCTCCAGGAACTGAGTGGAAAATTAAATAAAATTATGGATGCGGTTCATCACAAGAGCGTTGTATGGTACAAGTACCTACATAATAAGTTAAAACCAGTCATATTGTAAGATTCAAAGCCTTTTCTGACACAATGAATGAAGTTTAACAACCGGTTAAATAAAGGTTTTTTTTTAATAACAAAAGATGGGGACGTTAGCAACTAGCTTACAGGGTAGTGAGATTAAAATAACAGCGTGTTAAGTTGTTGTATTGGGATTCCTTTCGTCATAATTTCCACATGCCGTCAGTCGTGGATAATAACCCTTAACGTGGTATCGTATTTCTGTCCTGCAGTATGATTTATTCAAGGTAAAGTGTATCACAGCATAATAGTCAGGTAATAGACTATAAGAATAAGGTCCGTTTAGATTCTCTTTGTGCATATAAGGTCCATACGTAATAACTTTGCGGGTTTCCTTTGTGAATTTGTAGTGTATAAAGTTGGTCTTAAATTACAAGGTACATCGTAAGAAGCTTTCAAAGAAAACTTCCTTATTTAAAATACAAGAATTATAAAGAAACGTCCAAAGGTACAATTTTAAAAGGTAAATTAACGTTGAAAGTTACATAAGCGAAAAGATTTTGTAGTAAATATTTTAATACGGTCTGGGGATACCAAAATGGAGCTAATTATAATAATTAGACGCATTTATAGTGAAATGTAGGTAATTGTAAAAGGGAGGAATACCTTTCTTTAGGGTTTCTTTTAATGTACTTCATGTTAGATAATGTAAACTATTTCCTCTTTTTAGTACACTAAGGAACTGTATGCTTGGATAGGGTATCTACGATTGGCTAAAAGTGGTAAAGTTTTAACGAGGCAGCAGTTTCCGAACTCGAACTTAGCTCGTTTGGCCGGGTATAGTCAAGATTCTAGTTACCTTACCGACTCCAGGCACTATTTCCGGTAATGTCTAATAAACCCCACATATTGTGTACTTTCTGCATCAATCTCTCAACGGCCCGAAACGCCCATAACGTGTAACGTACTGAGATTACGGCTCGTACATACACTGTTACATTTTCATTTATTACCTTATTTCGCTGCACTTAAATTGCATGTTCGTAGCTCCTTCGCAAACGCTCCGATAATAATAGCAACCTAGGTGAGCAATACATTATTGCTCGCTATACAAAAATTACAAGGATTACAGAAAGGTCTCATCGAAATTAGCATTTTTTGCCTATCACGCTATGAGCGCAAAGGAGTAATTGAAGAAACGGCGTAAATGTCTTTTGAACACGCCATGCGCTGGTTACCTCACCTTTATTTCACTATGGTGATATTAAATTAATTAGTATAAAAGTGAATCATTACCAGTCATTACTTTGATACCTGCAGATAAATGTAATTGCACGTTACGATTCAGCTACGTGCACATGAATTTTACAACAATAAGATAATACAAGTAAATTGAAGGGCTGAGGGTTAGCCACCCGAAGGTAGCATGACCAAAGGCAGTTAACAGGAGTATACCACATCAAGGGAAACAATTAATTCCACCATGAGGCTTTTCTATTCAGTTGTGCAACTCTGCTTAACCATGTTCCGTGCCGTAAATATCAAAATAATTGTTAGTATTCGTAATAAAACGTCCCATTCAAAAGACATTCTTTTATACAGGCGTCACAAATTTTGTCAACCACGCGAACGTTGTCGTTTATTACACACTTACTCTTGAAAACTGGAAAAGTGCTTTTATGTACAATTTTTTCGGGTTTCGCCCATAAATATCGTACTTGAATGCGAATCGGGAATTTAATTTTGCTAATCTTTTTTTTTGTTAAACCCCCAGCACGAAATGCCTCGCCTAAAATCTCGAGTGGCATTTCGAATTAGTTCAAGAAGTAGACAAAATTGCCAAAAGTTACAATTATCTTAAATTAAAGTCAACTAAGGAATTGTAGAGCCCTTTACTTTTGTTTATCTTTGTTTGTAGTGCTACAAAGGAGAATTTCGTTCAGAAATGTGGAGTGTGTTTAATTAAAATAAGCGTTAGCGTTCATTAGTCGATCTACGAACAAAATAATATAATCATTTATAGTATTCTGTGAATTGGAACACAATTGTTCGGTATTACCAATTAAGTTAGGCCACGTCAAAGAGCAAATATTTGGAGTAATTGAGTCAACAGAATTTAATACATTGCACTTGCATTGTAATTGTATAATTATATTATGTGTTTGATGAGTAGGTCACCACTACAGTATAATCATACCATAAAAATAAAGAATAACAAGTTAAAAAAGTAATCGTAAACGATTTAGAAAGGGCGCATTTACACATTAACAGTCTATCCGAAAGATTAGTTACTCTAGCCAAATTGGTTTTCAGTTATTTAACCGAAAAAATCAGTGCACAAATAAGAAAGTTAGCACTGCGCATGTCCAACCTATTTTCTGATTTTATAAGAATAAGAATTTTATAGAATTTATAAGCACAAACATCTGATACAAATGGAATTAATACCGAACGATCCTCGAGATCTTCACGCAGCGATCAATTTTACACACCGTAAGGGGTTGATTCTGTCGCACCAGATCAACATAGTTTGTAAAACAATTTTTTTAATTTGGTATTAGTTTTACTTTTATTCGACGTGCCTATATACAAAATTTCATTTAAATATCTTAACAAATCAAAAAATGGATTGCGCGAATACCAAAGCTGTGTTGCGCATGCGCACATTTTTTTTAATTCACCTGAATAGTTGCTTGAAGTTTAAGGAATATTTACTAACACAGAAAACCGGACGTTGGTTTGTTCTTTCTAACAAGAATGGTCAAAGAACCCTTTTTTTCTGGAGGTTTGGTCAGTTTTTGGGCTCACAACAAAAGAACGTTTTGTTTTTCCAAAGCACTTTTCTCAAAAAATTAAAAATTGTAGTTTTAGAAAAAATGTGATACTGAACCACCATGTGTGATATATCGTTGTAAAGAGAAAAAAAGACGTAATGCCAAAATGTCAAAATTCAATATGGCTCCCTTAAGAAAAACTAAAGTTGCCACGTGTTTCTCCGTCATCTTGAAAGTAATTAAAAACAGGATGCCATATTTGAAATCTCCATTAAAAAGTGTCCGAATAATGTGTTAATTAGAAATGTCTACTACGATTTTCGTTTTTTTGCGATTCTTCAAAACTATTGAAGATATTTCAAATTTCTTTTCAGATTCTTATTCGTCACCGAAATTTGCAACTTTGCCCCCATTTAACCAACTTTCTATCCCTTAAGATAAGTGAGATCCCCATAGTGGACACCGTGTATTTGTAGCGCATTTTTCAACTTATGTTGGAAGGCGCTATTATGGCCACTTTCTCCACCCGTCCGTCCGTCCGTCCGATGGCTTAACTACTCCTACAATTTTCAATATATTTAGTTCGTTCTTTTTGCATTCAGTAGCCAATAACTCTGGCAGATGCTTCTAGTAAGCACAAGCACATCGCATATTGTAAAAATTAGCTGTGCGCATGCGCATACTGGGCAATGTCAACTTATTTTTATTTATGGAGATATTTCTCTGAAATTTTAACCATAGCTGATGCTTCTAGTAAAGACAAGCATATCGCTGTAAAAACCAGACATGCGCACTGCGCAATGGCAACTTTCTTATTTATAGAGATATTTTTTTGAAATTCTAACCACAGATTCTTCTGATGGAGGCAAACATATCGCAAATTTTAAGTATCAGGCGTGTGAATGCTCAGACTTTATTTGTACAAATATTTACCTATCCCATAACTTATTTTCCTTTGCACACATAAATAGTCCGTTATAAAAACTTTCGGGATGTACTGATCAATTCTTGGAAAATGCAACGTTTTTTAATTTTTTATCACTATAGTGATATCGGCACCACTTATACTGTCGTAAAGAGATATGAATAAATAGTACAGAACTACATTTGGAAAACGTTTTGTTACAAAGCACTTTAAAAAACGACAGACACAAAAAACATTAACCTTTAGCTTTATTGCTTCGGCAGTAATAACATCAAATTAGACACCGTTTCGATGTTTTGCATGCATCTATTATTTATTATTAGAACTGCGGAAACATAAATATTACAATTTGTCACGCGTACAAAACAAAAAACGAATCGATTCCACAATTATTTACTAAATTGTTCCTCAACTCAGTAAAATAGAAACGGTAAGTATTGTGTATTCAACGTGAATCTATAAATTTCATATTTCAATGGAATATTCCAAACGAGAGCATTTCTTGCGATTGCATTTTGTCTAATAAATTAAGTATATAACGGCAAAAGAAATAATATCAGAGTGGCTTTTATAATATACCGACCACATCAAGAAACAAAATCAGTATTATTACCATCCAGAATCTATTTATATGCAAATTCTTCTCGTACTTTAGTATTTTTCATCGTTTCCTTTTAAGACGCTACTGATACCGTTGTTCTAAGATAATACCTAAAACTGTATCGGGTAGATGGGGGTGGAGGCGATTTTCTGTTTAGCGACACTTTCGCTTTTAATTTACTTCCCCGTTACTCAGAACAATTATTCGAATAGCTGTCAGAGATTAAGAATTCGTGTTATCCGTTTCGAAATGATCGAAGCAATCGAAATTAGCAATAAAATGATTTCGTTGTGATTGACGCGACTTTTTATTAACAGATGTACAAAGGAACTGTCGCCAATTGTATATAAACCAAACAATATATAACGCAAACACCAGAGAACGTTTAACAATAGGTCGCAAATAAATTCAGTCTCACTGAATAAGGCTAACAATGGCCTGATTGTTCTCTTCCCTGGAGCGGTAACAAGAGTCAACGCTTCGTCCTCCCTCAGGACCAGAGGACGATAGGGAATTGTCACGGCAGCAACGACGAGGTACGTGTTTGACATATGGACTTGTATAAAATGACTATATACGAACATAGAAATACTTTCAATTTTTTGATAGAATGCTGCAGTTTTTTTTGCGGGGTAGATCCCATGAAACGAAATCGATGTCTGTGCGTGCGTTATTCGAATGCTAATGAAGTTATTTCGGGTTGAAGAGTTTATCGATACGACTGCATTGTCAAGAACAGTCCAATAAACTACAAACAAGACAGCATGAAACTTTCCGATACTATGGCTTAACCCTACCGCGGGTCCCTCATCGATCCTTTTATCCTTCCATTTTCGTCAATAAATTAAGACTACCGTTCCCTACCATTGTACAGATATACTTGATTCATACACACAGAAAAGAGTTTCCGCTCTCTAAGTAAACAACAGCGCCATAAATTCACATACCTACTAACACTTCTACACTAATTTCTGGTATGCTACGCCTACAAAATGTTGTAAACCATTAATAGTTGTTCTTTAAGTTTCCCTTTTGGTTATCTTATTCTTTGACGTAACCTACACGATAAACGCAAGTTTTAATCAACTAATAACGTTGATTGAGCAACCTGTTGTGGTAGGAATACTAGGTAGTATATCTGAAATCCCATAACGTACGTAGACTGTAGACAAGACAGGGAGCAGTTAAAATAATCCTAGGGGTTTGTTAATTAGACGTGCTGTTTTAGTTTCCTGCCTTACCTACTTTATACTTAGAAGTACGTATCAAGTCAAATTTAAAAATACGTCAAACACACAATACGTAAACACAAATTCCGTAAACAAATTTGAATAGCACGTCTTATAGGAAGCAATTTACATATAATATACAGTCTGATTCAAATTCGTGGGCCCCCATGGGGATCTCGGGAACTGTAAGAGATAGGTTGTAACGACTATTTCAGCTAATTGCGGAGATGTTTGAATATGACTAACTCAGTCGGATAATTTGGCTAGATGCAAATAAAAGTAATATAAAATTTCAGAGCGCCAGGTCCTATGTCTAGAATTTATTGACCTCTAATGGACCAATCAGAGGGACAGTTCCACAATCTAGCTGTCCAAGTAATTACCAGTAATTTCTTCCAAAAATAATCGATTTATGAGCTCACGGACTAGCATAAAAAATAATAGCTGGCAAATAAGGTGTGTATATTAAATTTAAATCAAATAGGTAGCAGTCTGTTGGCTACAGGTATACAACAAAATATTTAAAAAAATGTATATATAGATTCAACACTTTCCAGAGTTGGCTTTACATACAGCCATACAAGTCGCGCAAACTAACCATTGGCATAAAAAGTAAAATTAATTAAAGCTACTCATCGTTTGTCCCGCGCAGTCCAACGTAAGAATGAATTTTAATTCCACAGTAGTACGGTGTAGCAAGCGCTTGCTCGACCTACCCTGTAGATGACAAATAAAAAAAACTGAAGGCAAGAACGACCTGCGCGCTACTCGTGGCACAGTTCGAATTAATTAACTTATACATAAAATAATAAATAACCTCTAATACAATATGACCAGCGTTCTGGAAAGCCCTAAATTAACATATGAAAACTTCTTTTTTTTTGGTAGGTAAGTATGTACTGTTTCTTTCTTAGGATTCTTTTAGATTTAGATGGAACTCCAATATGCCACTAGGTATGATTCTTCGCTGGTTTTCCAAGAATCCCAAGCAAATGGTATATAACAATCCCGTAGTAGCAGGTGTAATTAGAAATGAGTAACGATGTTGGTAATGTTACATTTATATCTAATAAGCTATAATGACATAATTTACTTTATAGAGTGCCAAATATGCAAGATCTTACCAGGTGTTTGGCTTCTTTCTTCGTGTAATAGCAGATAGCAGATAACAACTAGATCCCACAATGTGGTTTAACTGCCAAGTCTAATCAATGGTACTAATAAACTAATTAATGCCTTGACAATTTCTTCAATAAAATACTGGCGGTTAAATCTGGCCTAATTGCCTATTTAAACTAATTAAAAATGCCACCAAGTAAAAATTCTGTACTGCTTTCTATACAGGAAGAGAACAAGTGGTAAGACCTTGACGAATTTTGGGAATTTTCTGCATATGCAAACTATAACTTGATTATTGATAACATTCCTCATAACAATAAATAATATTTTTACACCTAAAGGAACCTCCTAGTGCATATGCAACATACCTTGCTTTTTAAAATGTAACAGGTAGGTAGTTTAAATTTGGCAGTTACTACTTTCGGCGATATCCGAAAAAAACGAAATTTTGCAAAATCGTTTTTATTTTTTACTGAAGTTATTAAAGGTATTTGCATGGCCACTTTTTTCCCTCTAGAAGACGCTACTATTAAATTTTATGTTTGACGTTTCGTGTCCAATCAACCATCATCAACTTTGTTTTTCCTTCTGGAAGTCATTTTTATTGTGTCCATTGATAGAGAATTATTTTCTGATTTCAAAAATGTAAAAATCACTATTTTTTAATAAGAATCAGTACTATTCATTCGTAAAAACGAAAGAAACTACGTACGTACACTACCCAAGACAAAGTTTTCTGGGCAAAAAAGAAGATATTTCAATAATATTAAAATAATTAGTAGCCGTAGGACACTACCTTGTGGTACTCCAGCATTTATGGGATATATCCAAAAAAGCTGCAGAGCAGTATTGTCTTTTTTTATAGCTGTCATTAATCACAAAAGGATGTGAGCAAAGAGTACGTTATATACTCGTTGGTAATAGCTATTCAAACACGTTTGATGAAGTTATTTTTTATTAAAAAAAAATTTATATATTAGCAAACTCCGTTAGGTAACTAGTCGTTTTCTATACAAACACTTTGGATACTATCGACAAAATACTTATGGGCCGATATGATTTTAGGTCATCGGGTGTACCCAGTGTGCAGAATAGCATTGTACCGAGTGACCCAATAAGACTGTTCCTCGGCCATATCTCGGGAACCGTTCGACGTATGACTTAGGAGTAAAAAAAATTATTGGGTAAATCGGTCATGAAGAACCGCTGGAAAATATTTTTAAGTTCTAAAAATGACCACCAGAGGGCGTAACTGCCATCTTAAATTTTAAAATTGCATTTTTTTAATTTCACATAATAAACTAAAATTTTTTTCACATTCTTAAAGAGAACCAGTTTATCTATCACTTTGGCAAAAAAAACTCAGTTATTTCAAAAACAAATATGGTGTGGGGCGTTCAATTGTTTTTGGCAATAACCTGCTTTAACTTGTTTACGGTTTGACCGATTTTAACAAATTTGGTATCGTTGAAAAAATCATTCCTTGAGCAATAAGAATCAACCAAATATAGTTAATTTAGTTGCATCCTACTCCGCCAGGGGACTAGTTTTGACACCATGACCCAAAATCCTAAAAAAATATAAAAAAATCAAATGGAATGATATGACATTTTCTTTATGAAAAAGTAGCCAAATAACACCCAAAGAGACCAGTGAGAACCGATTTTCAAAATCTCATTCCTAACCTCAAATATTGGGAAAATGAGATTAATGGATCTTTGAACGCCAAGGATCGCGCGGTAAATTTCCTAAAACTACTAAAGATTTAGCTAGAAAATGAATTAGATGTTAAAGAGGCAATTGTGAGTCTGAAAAATCAGTTTAATATTATAGGTATAATCGAGGGTTAGTTTATTGAATTCTTTTTATGATATGATCTGTGGCTCTAAGATTCGGATAGCGCAAATAGAAGATGCGGGCAGCGATGGTCGCATTTTGAAAACACTCAAAATATTTCACCAGCATGTTAAATGCTTCTTGGTTAGAAATCGGCATTTTAGAAAAGACTACAAATTCAAAAAACTGCACTTTCTGAATGTAAACACAGCAGAATAATTTACAAATGACGGCTGTTATTATTTTATAATGCATCGAGTTTTATTTGTTTAATTTTCCAAGGCCTACCTAAAAGTGTAGAGTGCTTTTCCAAACAAACTTTCGCGCCATCGACAAATACCGGAAATATGTCAACAGTATATTTAAGATACAATTGAAGCATTTTTATTAATTAATTAATCTCATTTTCCCAATATTTGAGGTTAGGAACGAGATTTTGAAAATCGGTCTTCACTGGCCTCTTTGGATGTTATTTTGCTACTTTTTCATAAAGAAAACTCATATCATTCCATTTGATTTTTTTCATTTTTTTAGGATTTTGGGTCATGGTGTCAAAACTAGCACCCTGGCGGAGAAGGATTCAACTAAATTAAATATATTTAATTCTTATTGCCCAAGGAATGCTCTTTTCAACGATACCAAATTTGTTAAAATCGGTCAAACCGTTAAGAAGTTACAGCAGGTTATTGCAAAAACAATTGAACGCCCCACACCTATCTTTGTTTTTTTTACGAAAATGATAGATAATCTGGTTCTCTTTAAAAATATGAAAAAAATTTGTTTAGTTTATTATGCCAAATTTAAAGAAAATGCAATTTTAAAATTTAAGATGGCAGGGCAGTTACGCCCTCTGGTGGTCATTTTTAGAACTTGAAAAAAAACTTTTTAGGGTGTAAAGTTAGCTTCTAGTGCTTATATTATCTCATTTTCATCTTCTGGTGGAGGATATAATTATTCTTTTAGGCTCCTACCATTGGAAGCTCCGAACCAATTAAATCCACCGTTGCTATAAAATAGCTGTATTTTCTAATAGCCCTCTCATTAACTGAGGGGTTTGTTAACGGATACCTTTAAAGGATACATTTGGTATCTAGAAGCGTTTTAAGTTGGGCGCTTAGTTACTAAGAGATCGTAGTTTCTTAATTTACTTATTTAGTATTTCCAACCGTTCCTGTAAGAATATTTAAATTGTTAGGAAGTTTAAGGAAATATCAACGTTATCACAGATTGGGCCGCTTGACCTCACATTCCAAAGAACATGATTTGCTGGGCTGCCAAATTTGGCGATTTCATTCCGACTATTTGGATAAGTATAATTAACCGTTATTAGTTGAATAGGTTACCGATAACAACCTACGATTAAGTCGAAATTACATCCGTTAGGGGCGCTCTTAAAAAACTTGAGGTTTGACACCGTTCCCATATTTTTCCGATGTAAAAACAGTACGTCTCTACTGAAATAGGCGTTTAGATAAATAGAAAACGCGCTATGAAAGGATATTTTGCCGTTTTCTTACCGTAAGTACGTTAATTTATCGAGCGAAACCGTACCGTATTTAAATATTTTTACTTTTTCATTTTTTTGGTTTTGGCATTTAACCGAATAGCATGTTTATCTTTTGCTTTTGGCATCTTCGTAACTACGTTATGTAAGTACCGAAATTTTGATGTTTGTCGAAATTTACTTTTGCAACCGTATCGTATTTAAATCATCAGGTTTTGCTTTTGGTGTTTTGACCGTATTTAAAGTTTTTGCTTTTTGCTTTCGCTAGTAACCATTCTTTGCATCCGTGCCGTTTCATTTTCGCTTTTCCATTAACTTACCGCACCGTACTGATTGGAATTGGCTGTTAGCGAATTTTTTTCTACCGCTCCGTCAATTGCCAGATGAGAGTTTTTACTTTTCCGTTTCACTAATTATAAGGAGGGAACATTGTTCCCTTTCCCGCACTTACTTTCCGCCGATTTGTGTTTCGTTGCTTTCATTCTCGCTTTGTTTTAGTTTTTCCGAAGTGACCGCCGCCATTTACTGAACCCGTCCGGTTCCTGCGCAAAACCAGCTATCTGATATGGATTATGGAACAATTTTTATCAAATGGATAAAATGGAATAGGCATACTTGCTGGTAAGAAATCGGAATATCTCGAGAACGAAATGTCGGAAGTGAGTACTCACAAAAAGAATAGTGAAGGTCTTTACAAAGTCGTCTGTTGATGAGGTCATACAAATACGAATATCTCAAGAACGGAGCGTTAGAAGTGATTCATTTTCTAAAAATGTATCCAACGGTAGCACATTCGACCTAGTCGAATAACTAGTATCGGCGATATGATGCCTTTTAGAGAATAGAGCGTCGGAAGTGCGTACTCGCAAAGACAAAAGTTTGTCGAATGGAGAACTGAATTTATACTGTACTCGTACTGTTAACTAATATCTTCGAACATAATTATCTACTTTACATAAATCGTGTCAATTTTAAATGTGGCTACTGGGAAAATATTGAAAATGTAAAATAGTATTAATAAATACGTAAAACCTTTTCGACGAAGGACGAGGGAACAAAAAAACCATACAATCTGAAATCGGTACTTTCACCGTCTGCATCTCATAAACCATAAAGAGTTTGAAATGCAAACCCCTTCTGGCGTATCTCATTCAAATGATCTTGAAAAATGGTTTTCAACAGTTCCTAATTATAGGCTATTATTGTAGAAAATTCGCAAAAAAAAACACAATTAACATACTGACTCGAATGAATTCTAAAATAATTGGCAACAGAGCTACGTTTTTAATTTAAACACTTGCAATAGTGAATAGTTACTAAATGTGAGTGTAACAGTTGTGACGTCGCAATTGCAATTTCCATGTTTATTATGTCACAGTCATCCGTTTTACAGCACTTACCGCCCGGATTCTTGCAGTTATTGAGTCAAAGGCACAGCAACACCGTGGTTTGACAAAGCTCATCTAATTACTAAAAATAAATAAAAATATAAACTAATAGTAAAATAGGAATACAAGCTTTGTAAATCCTCGAACACTTTACAGTTGATTGAGCATTAGCAACTTCTATATTGCATAGAATCAAGTACAAAGCCATTCGTCACGGCGGTAGCAGAAATGTACAGCAATGGAAATGACTCGACAAAAGCGATTACAGTTTACCTACAGTTTACCAGGTGCTCCGATAGTTCACATATTGCAATGCGGAACGTCTGATCGTAAATACCAAGTGTAAGATGAGTTCCGGGTAAGCAGACATATCAGGTTGGTGAACTCGTTTTAACATCTCATAAGAGAACGCTACTTCATCGATAGGAGTGGTTAATTCTCATGAAAGATACATCCAAATACTGCTATGCCAAAATCAGTTATAAATCCAATTAATTCAAACTTACGTACCCTATTAAAAAATGGGTTTGGGATGGCGATATAGGTAAAACAAAGGTAGGATTAAATTAAAACATATTTCGTGAGCTAAAAAAAACTGGTTAACAAAAAAAAGGAATGGGGCGTCCCATGGGAATAAAGTTACGTTCCGTCAATGTGTAGGGAAGAGGAGTGCAAACTAAGATGGATTTACAATTAATTCTATAAGTTGTAATGCACAGAGGGTAACAATTAAATATGTAAATAAAATTGAATGGATCAAAACACGCATTTTGTCGACAAAAATGGAAGTTCATCGTTTCAAGAGTCCCAAAATTTTCATTTCCTCCTTCATTTTTATCACAGGACATACAAGAGAAAGAATGATAGTATTTGCAGCTTGGCTCCGTTTCTATCCATCCTCTTGTGTATTATGGTTGCTGAGAAACACAAGGAAAGGCACCTCTTTTGGAGGTCTCATATGAAACATTTGGGATTATAGTTTATTTGGATAGCTGGGAGTCGGCTAAGAAATGAACCCCAGATAAAATAAAAATATCATATTTCGCACATAACGTGGCGTACAAATGAGCACAGAGCGAGAGCGAAGTAATGTGACTTTTGAATTCTTAAATGTGGGAGTAACTTAATGCACGAAAACAAAAATTTTGGGTCTAAAGAAAGGAAATGAATTGTAACAAGTTCGTACTGTAAACGCAAAAGTTTTATAGTGTTAGTATAAAGGAGCATATTTCACACTGGTTGATTTTAGGAAACATTCTATTTTGCTTAACGAGTTACGTACGAAATAATTACGTAAATTACATAAATAGGACTACCGATTATTACTAAAAATTGAATAAATATTTCTAAGTAAATTTGTACTAATGCTAGTTTATGTTATGCACGTGTAATTACTGCGTAACTGTGAGTAGTACCTTGGTTAAAAATCTGAATGTAAATTTTCAATTCCACATTTTATAATAGAGTTAATATTCCTAGAAATACTTTTCGAGCACCTGTCTACATCAGTATAATTGTTCAGGCGGTTGCCGTAATGGTTTATTTGAAAATGTGAAGCTTTTAAAAGTAGAAATTGCAAATTACTTTTAATGAACGACAATTTTACTTCCAGTTAGATGCGGAAGAAAATCAATACCACCGACATTTCTCTTGTACACTTTCAATACTTAGTCCTCTGCTCTTACCCCATTCGCGTTGAGTGTGTCTCGTGCATTCAGTAGATAGGATCTATTGTAAATAAACGTAATTCAGGTCAAAGTTGACAAAATGATGTGAAGCTTAATTGGAACCGAGATGAAATTAGAACGATAACACCATCTGTATTGTGCTTAAAGTCACGAGACACATTTCGATTGTTTATAATATGATTCCTGTCAAGCTATCAACAAAATTTCAAATCCTCGAATAATGCCAACCCCTGCATCCACGAATGCTGCCAAGCTTTAAGGGAAGTGAACCGAAACCTTCCATTAAATCCATTTTCCCTGTTACCTTTTCAGCTTATACTATACACGATTTTCTTTTATATTAACCGTAACAGGGCAAATCCAACCAATTACGTAATTTTCATTTGGGACTAAAACTAATTCTTATGTTAACTGCTTAATGTATGGATTTGGTAGTGGCACAAAAATGGTTAGCGCCTTGGTAAATTTAATTTATAGTTCAAGAACGTTTGCTTAGGCGTAAGCCTGTATTAATACTATATGCAAATAGATAAGGGAATTACACGCAAAGTTTGACTAATAAGCTTTTAATCCTACCGGGTTGCTTCGAAACGAGGACTAAGTTATATGAATTCTGTAGAGTATAATTTTATTGATTTGTTGTTCGTGAAGTTAAAGTGATAAATACTCATTTTGTGTGTTATTCTACTTTTACTACGCATTTACGTTAATTGCTAGCTATTATTTGGTCATCACAACATTGTCACTGTGATTAGTGAAAAAGCAACTTTTTTTATTACGTCGTAATACTGAACTTATCATTTCAAAATCTACACTACACAACTTTCCACTTACCTTTTTCCGATATGATTGTTGCAGTGAGTAAATAATCACGTTAATGATACTTGTTGTATGAAAGTACATAATTTCAAAATCGCAAGATATTGATATAAAACTGATTTTACCAATGGTGTAGTGTGTACTATTATTATTTAAATCCAGAAGCGATATCCTAGTTTAGTCCCCGTACCGCAGCCTTCGGGCCTGATCTATTCTCCAGCTTTATTCTCATTCTCTTTGAAAAAGTCAATCTCCTTGGGAAGAGCGTTTTTAAGCATTCCTGGGTGCATGTTCCTTTCCTTCTCCCCATGAACATTATGTGTTTTGAAATTTTATGCGCTTTAGAATCGCACACATGGTTCCTCTCGGCACTCCCTACAGAGAGGGCAAGACCTATTTTATGCAGATGTCTTTTCATCCGACACATCCTCGCTAATAAACCTCTCAATAGGTATAAATGACTTTTAGCAGGTCTCCAGTTCTTTGGCTGGAGCAGTATCTGTGGTCAGTGAGGTACCACAGATACTGCCCCAGTATTTCTCATGCCATTGTTTTAACATGGTTTTCGTTGCTTTCCTCACCGTTACTATTTCACATGCCGGTTGAGGTCCCATACAAAGCAACTGCCGATCTTCTTTGGCTAGTCAGTCGGATATTTTGTTACCCGTAAAAACAGAGTGCCTGGATACCCATATCAGTTGGACGTTAATATATCCCTCCAGATGGATGAGATTTGGGATAGACTCCACCACCAAGGCAGAGTTAACCTATTGCGTTTGACTGGGGGTCCAATACAATATGGGTGGGTGGTTGCAAAAATGTCGTTTTGTGCCCTTCTTATGATTGTAGAGAGGCGTTTTCGTTCTCTTTCTCAATATCTATGAAAGCACACCGTTTAAATGTTTAGCGACTATGTAATTGCTCCACTATGGCATTTTACAAAACTTCCCCGCAAGCTTTCCCGCTTGGTAGGCGGGTTGGTTTATGGCCACTAACTCTTGCAATCTAGAATTGTATTTTTAATTTAAGACTTTACTAACTAAAGTGCGTTTTACATGCTGCAAGTTTTTGTAAAAGTTGAAATTCTGTTAGCCGAGGGCATGCGCAATGGGTGCTTTTTTTAAGTGAAATAATTTTCAACTTTTCGGTTCGGACGTGAAATATTTCACTCTCAGCTGAAATTGTAAGACTGCCAACTCTAAGATTGGACATTTAAAATTAATGTTATGTTTTGTGTCGTTTGATGGTCATTGGTATTGACGGGCGTAAAGGCAGATTACCGAGCAAAAATTACAACTGCACAGAAATAAAGGAGAAACAAGTTATGAAAGGCCTCGGTGTAACCTATATTTTTTATGTAGGTATTAGCAAAATTTCACTTGAAAGTGAAATGAATTGCAATTCTTACAACTCCAGAGGCAATTCTTGCAACCAGTTCCAATGTGACATTCGGAAATGGTATTCCTGAGCGGAAGAATATCTTACTCGTACGCGGTGCAATATTTTTGAAAATCCACACGCACTTTAAATGGTGACGAGATATGCTGTTTCTTCTTTCCAAAGAATAAAAAGGTAAAATGTGGTAAATGGAAGCAGAAATTAGGTGAAATAGAACACCACCCGAAAGTAAACCTAACAATGATGTTTTACTTTTGCCGCATCTGGAGACATTTGAGGTTTAATGTAAGGTTTATCTTATTCTTGACATTCAACGATTACTGCAGAAACCCCCACCTTAAATTATGTTGTAATATTGCTGTGTTTATTCCGTCTGGCAGGATGAAATTTTTGGAAATCATAATTAAGAGTCAAGGGCGGTCTTTTTTTGTGTAATTAACATTCGTAGTTAAATTTTATTAATTTATCTTTGGTCTATGTAACGGCATGGGGATTAATGTGACATACGAGAAAGCGGTCAAGGTTGTTTTTGTTTACATTTTTATTTTATTTAACGTAGAATTTCTGGGAATTGTTGGATCTTTATCTGTTATCAATTGTAAATGCTTAATTTACTTGACAGGTGGATGTGATTTATCGCCTTTTTTGTGTAGTTAAGAGAGATGAAATTTTATTTTTCCTAGAATTTAAGTTTGGATTTATCTCTTAATGTCTGATAACAAATTGATTTATAAAAATTATTCGACCACTATTTTTTGGTTTATTAAGGTACGTTGAGGGGACAGTCTTTGTTGTCAACTGTGTACGATTGGTTGTTATAATTTTGATTTTCGGAAGAAGGATTTCGCCGTAAATAGGACACTAACAAGAAATCGTCGCTTTTAGCCACAGTCAACGAAGAACTACGGAAATTTAAAATCGGCATTTAGCCACAATCAGAGCAGAGTTACGTCTCGTGGAAAATTTTAAATCAACTTTTTGGTACGTTCAGCACCGAGTTACGTTTTGTTGGAGAATTTATTTCGCTTCTTACTCATTTGAATGAAAGTTTTCATTCAATGAAATTCCGTTTGTGAAGCCGGAAGCAGAATTCGCGGCCAATTATTGCTCTACGTTTGTTCGTGCTGGATTTTTGTCGTAAAGTCTTGGCCATCAAAGGTGTTCCAAGGTGAGGTGTTTATCGGCGCCCCCATAAGTGTGTTTTCAACGCAACTCAGTTTGAAGTTGAGTTTTTTTTTATTCAACGTCTTTGTTTACCCCCAAAGAAGATGCTGCGATTACTCGCTCGTTAGTATAAAGTGGGTTCTTTGAAAATTGTTTTTGTGAACTGTGTAAGGATACCTTTTATTTGGATATTTCAATTTCCGAACAAGTAATGTAAGTAGTTAAGTCTTAATTTTAGTCTTTTTGTAATAATTGTTTGTGTTTTTGTACCACTTTTGTAATTGCACATTAATTTTCCGTGTGTTTCATTTTAACGACTTCATTTCTAATTTACCTGTGTTTTCATTGGGTGGTTGCCCAAGGTCCATTATAATTATTCAAAATCTTGCAGTTCAGTTTGGAGTTTAAGGTATTTGGTTTGACCCACTATCTGTTAGAAGTTAACAGGCTAACTGAGAGCAGAGTCGAATTTCTCTTCTGTGCTGGGGAGAAGTTTTATGCCGTGTTAGTAAGTAAAGGGAAAGAGCTAGCTAGGTGTTTGTTTTGGTTTTTTGTGTACGGTCTTTCTGACCTAAGGACCAGTGCACACAGCAACATACACCCCCACCCATCGAATGACATGGTGATTTAATGACAATAAAATTGTGTTTACATCAAATTGGGATGGTCTAGTTATCAATCGGGTTAAGTCAAGTCGGGAGATAGTGGTGCCCATTTTATGGCATCTCCTCTAACAGTTTATTTATCAGGATCCACCGATTGGCAATTCGATGACTGCAGCATAACATGGTCGCATCTTGAAACAGGCGCATTGGATTGGTTTGATTTTTTTTCGATTTTTCGCATACTTAAATAAGTACGATTGCAGTTTTCAAGTTGCAAATTCGTTACGAATTTACGATAAAGAAGTGTCTCCCAGATAAATATTGATCTTCGTGTAGGTAATTGAAAAAATTTGTTTGGGTGATTGGAGTCAAGAGACGAGCAAATGTTTTTGCGTGTGATTTTTCAATTGATTTTTTGTTTAATTGAATTGGTCCACGCCTAGAAGTCTGGTTCTTGGATGAAGTTACATCCATTTTAGCGAGGATCTAGTATTACATTTCTTACTTTGCATCCAGATAACCAGTACGCGTGCAAATCGCATCCTAGACGACTTTTTTTAATGTGCCATTAGTTAATTTGCCATTGTGGGTGTGACACATTTAGTCAAATTAACAGATGAAGTTTCTCACACATCAAGGAGAGATCGGGAATAGAGATTTTCGGTGTAGAAAAAGTTGGATAAATTAATTCCCGAACGGTAGTTTTGAATGCTAGATTGGAAAAAGTGAAAGTTGCCGTACAAAAAATATCCGCCGATTTATTGACCGGTGAAGTGCATTTGAAATAAATACAAAGACTTATTTATGTGCTAAACCGTACAAGTAAATATAAATAAAAGTTACAATTGAAGTTTATCACAGTATAGTTTGTTGGTCATATTTTTTCATGGTATTACCCATAGAATTATCAGATGTTAATAAATAATTTAAAAAAAAATAAAACTACCTTACAACAAAAGTGGCCGACTGACTCGGAGAGTGGCAGGGGAAGGGGAAGGGGTGGGGGAGGGAGTGCGACAGCTTGAGGATACATTACCAGAAATGTGCTTGTCCTCGATCTCATCCATGATTTCAGGGTGGCGTAATTGGCTTTCGTATTATTAATATTGCAGAAACAATCTCCAGTCTGTCTAATTTGAATGTAAATAATTCACGGAAATAACAACACCGAATTGATTAATGACTCGTGGAGCAAATAGAAGTTTGTCGAGTACAAAAATAAAAATTAATAGTAATAACATACCCACCCATTAGTGTTTTCCACCTTTGGGCGGTATAATGTGCTTCGGGTAATGTATCATGTTCTAATCTATACGTTGTTTACATTAAGCCAAAAGCACTAACGAGTATTGCTGGAATATTAGTAAAATTGCTTTACCGTCTTAAAATATAGACTTTGTTATTTTTAGGTTAGCTTAATGGAGTGGATTGGTAAAATCGTTAACCCTCGGTGATTAATAAGTGGTTTTGCTATCTGCAGTCGAAATCTCCAGTGTACGGAATACTTCTACGTTTACGTGCGGAGAGAGATTCATGACCTGGATAGTTCGATAGAGCTTACCTATCCTTACAAGAGCAATTATACCACCTCCTCTTGAAGACTATGCGTATTGAATTTCGATTTGGTACGAGTTCGGTTGGGTAAATTATATTCCATATACATTTAATGTAGGACACTTAATACGAAATGTGACCGTATTACTAATAACCAGAGTGCGCTCACATTGTTTGGGAGTACAATTACGCATTTATACATTTTTAAATAATTGTTACACGTAGGTGAAAGCTCATTCTCTGATCGAAAATGCTAACACAATTAAACAATACAAGTCAGAAAGTGACTATAAAGTAGTTTGCCTGCATTATTCGCATGGTCCTAACCTGATCCTAACCTACCCTTTGCAGCTTTCCAAACTACTCCCTAGCGGCCTCAATTAATAATGAGTCGCGACGCCATTGGTTGAACCGACGTCGACACGCAAAATCCGTGTCATCGCTACGTTCTCATTAATATTAGTGATATTAATTGTCAACCCGTCCGTTGATATCTATTTCAAATATTGACAAATCGTGAATGATGTATAAATTTCTATAGTAGAGTTTGGCTCAATTATCTAGTAGCTAAGGTAGCGCATTTTCATAAACCCGTTTACGAATCCCTGGATAATTATCAAATCAATGTAGTTGCATGCTTCGAATGATATGCATCTGAACATTTCTAGAAACGTTGCCCTCATTGCACTAAACTTTAATTTGAAGTTGATGGTAACTGACATGTTCCAGGTCGGTAACTATAAATTACATAATATTGAAATGTATCATTTTATATTCGTTTATAACGGCAGGTTGGTATACCGAGAAAACGAACATCGAGTTTAAAAGCCACGATAATAGCAATACGTTAAAGTTCTGACTTGTCTGCATCGAATTGGATTTGGGCCTTTTTTTTAGTCATGTAATTGAGGAGACTAACGTGTCACTCTCGCGAACAACTTCACAACCTGATTGAACAGTCACAGACCCATCTGTGCGTAAGCCAAAATCATAACACCCTGTACCCACAGACTGGTTCCAGATACACCCTCGCAGACTTTAATGGAGTAATTCTATAAGGAAGTAAAGTCACCCCGTAACCCTGATGTGATGCGTAACGCCGATATAACGGTTTTGGCAGCAGTTGACAAGGAGAGAACACTGTCATTAACGGAACTTTAATGCGTAGTGTCTACGGCGACCTTTAAACGAATAAATTAAAATAAGAATTTGTCGACAAATTATACGTTTTGTCATTGGGGTTGTAAAATGCTCTTAGGGGTTCCAAATCCGGCAATGCAATTCTGACTTACCCTATAGTTACAGTTAGCAAGTATGAGGAACTAGATACAAGTGAGAAAATAAAAACAAAAAAGATGTATTATATTATAGCCAAGCACCTTTCGACAGCCTGAGACAAATGAATAGGAAACAAATAGGGTAGTAGAATAAAACATCATTAGGTTCTTTCTCCACGAGGTAGACTGTTACACAGGGCAATCCACATGAGATGATCTCCTTTTTCGTGAATATGAATACTTAATATGATCATAAAATTTTAGGTAGGTTTACTCATTGGAAATAACAGACACAGAATTGTAAAGTTTGTTAATTTTTTGTCACTTCAATGTTAGTTTTTTTAAATTCCGAAATTAGAAATTGTTTAAGTCAGTGAATAATATTTGTTGTATTTGGTGAGTATCATAAATCTTAGAACGCATAAATAAGAGAATATTCAATCGTAACTTCGACGTAAGGTAAAAGTTTTACCTGGCCATATGTTTTATAAAGGCGTTATCAGACAAATTAATTGGTTTTATTTAATAACAACGCTACGTGCTAAATAACGAAAGCAGGTGTTTGTCAATACAGCCGACGAAGAGGTGTTTCGAAAAGCGCCGGGAAGCAACAATATCAAACGGATGAGTTGAAGTGACTTGACCTTTAAGTACAAAGAATGGAAAATAAACGATGCTATTGAGCCTAAAGAGAAGTACATGTCATTATTACGAGCAAGTTTTCGCCGATTACGTTTGAAATTTACACACATGCGGTGCTGCAATTAAAAGGACAAAGTCATGATCTATTTTTTTATAAAATAAAGCTGTCAGCTCTATGTAAAGTATTTATTTTGTCGTTCACCGTATTCCCATTATCCGGACGTGATAATTTAGATATTAATTTAATTAATCTATGAATACTTATTTTTCTTGAGATCTGAATTTTTCATTTTTTTATTTGTCCATTTTGTAAACGGGTTGTTTGTTCAAAAACGCGTAGGTAGCCTTAACTTTGTCTTACAAGTTTTTTGTATTTGATTTTTTTTATCATGATGTATTTTATATTCCAGTGAACATGTGTCAACGTCTTAACGAACGAAACGTCAACCATTTTGCCAAAAGGATGTATTAAAAACTCGTGTCTCGCTCCTTTTTCCTTTCTCGTTGGCTGAATTTTCTTCAACTGACGCCATAGAAGTCAACTCTTACTTTGAGTATAACTAGCTGTTGACGCTAAGAAGCGTAATATATGTTGATTAATGCCCGAAGGGCTTCGCTCTACTCATAATTTGCTTGTATACCAGGTACGGTACTTAATTGGTCAACCCCTCCAGAAGGAAGTGGTGGTCTCCAACAACATTTGCGTTTCAAACGCGACCATAACTTAACCGAGATGGCCAAGATACTGAGTAGGTACTGATGTTCACATCTCCTTCATGACCCTGTGACCCGCACCAACATGGCCGCTTGTTATCAGCAGATTTGAAAGTAAGGCCAAGGTCGGCGGCACCCGCAAGCATCGGTATATTTAACTCAAGGTTCCAAAACTTGTACGTCGAACAATAATTAGTGGGAAACGTAAAAAGTATCCGGGACTTAATTGAGCCTGAACTTGAACTTAATCCCTAAAAGAAATCAAAGGTAACCTCTCTTCTTTTATGACATACAATTTACATACCTCTTAAATAAGAGGGAAATAGATGAAGTAACATATTATTGATGGAAATTACAGTACAACAAATTACATCCGACACCTAAAGAACATACACTGTAAATCAACGAAATGCAAATGGCGGTACTACCGCTAAAAAGGTAAAAACGCAAATGACCTTCACTAGGAGTATAGGCGAATCCCGTCCACTAATTACTTCGGAATTCCCAAATTATGAATCCAATCGCCAGAAATCAATATATTAGGAGGAAGGCAATCAGAATTCCACGCGTTCTACTTTACGCTTTCAGCTGTTTGTTTAATTCATGTGTGCTTCGATACAGCTTACGAAAGAAAGAGAAAGAGAAAATCGATACCCACAAATCAAGCGCGGTAAAATTGCGTGGTTAAATGGAAGAACAGATGGCAGTATTTTATTGTCAATCGGAACTTCGCCTTGCACTATCTTTTTCTTTTGGTCATTTTCTTGCTTTTGATAAATAAAGGCAATACTATTATTATTTTTTTTTCGACCAACTTCGGATATAAATTACCGAAAATAAGGTATCGAGTGTAAAACTGTCTGTCGATTCTAAAAGGTTACACTCGGATCTCCATTTAAAAGAAAATCTGGAATCAAATTAATACTGGAAGGTATTATGCTTATACGCATTTGGTAAAAACACTTCGTTAGGCTATCACTTTCCAATTTAATTTCATCAAATTTCTCTTCAATTAAAATTTAGTTAACTAAACGAGGTTACTTTACATTCCGAACGTTATTTTAAATGTTCTGGATTAATTTAAAAAGGGTGTGCTTGTTATTTTTCGTAATATACTAAATGGTTTTTCGATGTATTTATGCGTTTAAAATTTATATATCTTCCATACGGAATGTAAAAATTAATTACTCGCAATTGCAAAGAAACGGTTGTACATGAAACATTTGGAGGTACCTACTTGAACAATTCCTCTCTAATAAATTCCGTACCATCCCTTAAAATTTAATACCCTGTCCTATTTCCTCTAATATCCGCATATTTCCGATGCGTGTTGAAGCTCATCACTACGACTAATACCACTACGCCTTAGCATGCAATTATGATTAAGGGAAATTGTATGCTCATATTGACATAGTAAAACCATTAGCTAAAATAAGCACAGATATTTTATAATCTTAATATAGATAATAAATAGACGGATAGAATTCGATAAAGATAAGAAATTTTTGTTCTGTACAACCAAAAATATGTGCATTAGTCACAGGAACTGCGGTAACAAGGTTAAAAGACACGTTCTCAGGCAAAATCTTACTATCTATCTATTACTACTAGAATAAGCGAATTCTGATGTTTTAACACAAAACCCCAAACCTTGAATTAAAGCTCAAATTTTTATGGAAATCTTAGTAGAAACGCAGACAGTGGGGTTTTAGCGCATGCCCTTAGGCGGCATAGTCATGTGACGCACCAGATTTGCGCTTTTAAACAGGACTATTCAACAGCCTGTTAATATTGAGCAGATCATCAGGTTTGCTTCATAAAAACAGATCTTTTTCACAGCAAGGCCTGTTGAAAAATACCTACTATTTTAAGGCCTCTCTAAAAACGCAAATCTAGCGCGCTCCTAAACGCATGCGCTGAAACATAACTGTCTGGGGAGTCACGTGTCTGTCTGACACAGGTGTCCCTATATCTACAAAGCTTCTACATGTTCCTTCTCCTAAAATCAAGCAAACGTAATGAAACGTGCTCGTGTGGGCAAGGAACAAATTTAATTGACACGAAAACTCTTACACAAATCGCTGATAAAACGTCCAATTTAAAAGGAATAGAATTTTTTCGAATTCAGGATAACGTTCCGAAGGGGTGAGTCGGGAAAACGACCGAAGTACATTTTAACATTTCAGATATTTAGAGTATATATTAAAGTCAGAGCTATTTCCTCTATTTCAGGATGGCTTGGGTTTAATTGTTTTTGGTTTTATTTTTTGATTGTGTAAATACTATTGTGATTTAATGTGTTTTACATGGTAACTATTTGTTATTATAATGTATTAGTTTTATTTGAGATAACAATCTTCTAGTGAAGGTTCCTGCACGATGTGCACTGTTTTATGCTTTTCTAGACTTAGTTGGTATTAAACGGTCATCTTAATGCACGTACGTAGTAACATCGCGACAGCCGCTACCTTAAAATCTGCGCCAGGTTCCGAAAAAATTTATATTTTTACCAGAAAGGGATTAAAAACCCCCCGACCGCTTTCCGAGAGGATATCCGACATTGTCAGCACCAGATCGACAAGAGGAAGTCATTCATTTGAATTAGTATTACTTATTTGCGAATTTCAAAAAAAGGAGATTATTTTATGGTGGAAGTGGTGTTTCGTTAATTATTGGAGACAACGAGAAAACGACACTGCTACTTTAATGACGGTTGAAGATCGTTTGTTTAGGCGAATTTTTTTATGGGCAGTCAGCCAGTTTATGTGAAAACTTAATTCGCCGGTATCGGAATAAAATGTGGAAATGGGAATTAAGAAGTAAACGCGTTTTGTCCGATTACGGAAAAGTTTCATCGAGTTGACAAAGCAAGCAGTTGTAGCGCACAGCGAGGTCTTTTGTTAACGTTCTCTTCTTATCAGAAGTTTCTACCGTCCGAAAGGCCACCAAATTTTGTCTTCAAACTCAACAAGCCTGATTTTGTTATCAAGTTCAGTGTTATCAAGAAGAAGCGAGGTTCCTAAAGCGTTTATGGGCCAGCTTTCTAACGCCGGAATATGACAAATTTTGTACGACCATATTGATTGGATAATTTAATAACTGTAAGTAATTCAGATTTTTTATTTAATTGTCTGTCGAATGCCTACTGCGTGGTATGTGTAAAAACACGCTGAGTGCTTTTCTTTCTACCAGCCTTGTTGTTTTAATTTCATGTGTTCCGGAATCCTTTTTTGTCATTGTCAATCAATTAATTGTACCTATGTTTATTCGAATCCATTGTGCGACCCGGATAGTTTTCATGTCAGATTTTCCTTTCGTGATCAAAAATTGTCAGGTGTTAATCAATATTGTGTGTTGTTAATTCTTTGGGATTTTCGGAAGTTGATCAAGGATACTGAGTGACTTTTCATTGTGACGGGAGCCAGACATCTACCATGAAAATAATTACAATTCTAAATTTAACCCTACAGTGGTTAAATATGACCCTACAGGGTTAATTGGGAGGGCAGACTTCGGCAATGCTGTAGTACTGAACTTCGCCCTTCATTTTATTGTTTTTCTGTCTGGACGGTAGTAAACCGGCACTTGCTGTTTTCATAGACTTAACGAAAGCCTTCGATACAATCAATCACAATAAGCTGTTACAGAAATTAGAAAATTATGGTATCAGGGGCATTGCACTTCAGTTAATGAAATCTTATCTAGAAGATCGAGAGCAAATGGTAAGAATCGGAGATGCATACAGCGATCCGCTGACGGTGAGATGTGGAGTCCCGCAAGGCACCGTCTTGGGACCAATACTATTTAACATATATGTCAATGATTTCCTCAAATCTCATTTTGGCGGGTCGGTGTATGCATATGCCGACGATACCGTTGTCACTTACCAAGCTAACAGTTGGGAAAACTTAGAAAAAGTTGTCTCATTGGACCTTTTGACGATAAAAAGTGGTTTGACTATAATTTACTTTCTTTAAATCTGAAAAAAACCAAGTTTACTCCATTTTTTCTAAATAAAAATAATGATCCCAATCTACAAGTAATTAAAATTCATAAACAAGACCGTGCCGAAAAACGGTGTAATTGCGAACATATTGAACGTGCAAACTCCATCAAATATCTAGGTATCATAATAGATAGTTCCATGAAATGGCGTCATCATGTAAAAGAGCTAATAGCAAGACTTAGAAGCTTTTATTATGTGTTCAAACAGCTTAGAGATTTCCTCCCGGTACATACATTAAAAAGAGTTTATTTCGCTTTAGTGGAATCTCACATCTCGTATGGTATAACTGCCTGGGGTGGAGCTCTAAAAACCGTTATAAAACCGCTGGAAATAGTACAAAAAAGCATAATCAAAATTATTTATAAAAAGACCGCCAGGCACAACTCGGACGACCTATACAGACATTCAGAGATCCTTGACATTAGGCAAATTTATGCAAATATAGTGCTCGAAAAATGTATTGACAACAATTCTCTAAGGCTCATGAAAAGTAACCATTCACATGATACAAGACAGAAGCAGCTTGGGGAGTGTTAAATTATCCGTGTGTACGAAAAGGTGTGGGTCAAAGGAGTTACGAATATTTGGCAATTCGATTTTATAACAAAATGCCATTTTATTTGAGGTCGTGTACATCTAATAGAAATTTCAAAAAAGGTTTAAAGGAGTGGCTATTATCGTATCCCAGGTCAGCAATCCATCAAATGTTTGGGTAAAAAAAAAATAAATAAATAAAATAAAAAAATAAAAAATAAAAAAAAAATATGCATGTAATAGTATATCCATGGATCCCTCCAGTCCCTCCCCTTCCGCTAATATAATACATATAGTTTTTGTTTGTATAGATGTAATTCATTTTTTCTTTAAAGTTTGTTAATATAACGGAGACCACAGCAACTTTAATTTCTTAATTTCAAGGTGCAGACAAGCGTTTGCTTACGCATCTTGGGAATGATGTAATTCACTCATATGTAAATTAAATATTAAAAATATTAAATATTAAAATATTAAATATTAATACATCTTTCTTTTCAATGCACTCAATACATAATGTACTTTTTTACGGGTCATTGTGCAGTTTAAGGAAAATAGAAGATGATGACCTAGTGCGCCGCTAGGCCTCACATTCCATGGAGCAAAATGGCATTGCTGGACTGCCGAACTTGGAGATTTCATTCCAACTAATCGGATAAGTATAATTAGCCGTAATTATTTAAAGGAGTTACAGGGAACAACTGTCTATTAAGTCGTGAGTACATCCGTTAAGTGCGCGCTTAAAAAAGTGAAGTTTGACATTGGTCCCATATTTTTCCGATATCAGGGAAAGGAGTAATTAATTAAAAACAGCTTGGCAAATTACAACCGATTACGTACCATACTTGTTCTACGACCTCCGTGAATTTCTAGCTGAAAATAAGGCAAAACCCAAAACGACGTCTGTTGACGACTTTGACATTTGCAGATAATTATCACTTCCAATCGTACATGATCTATTCTTTTTTTTCATTACGCTCGGGTGTAGGTAATGGGTACTATTATATACATGCCTCTAAATTATACGTTATAACCTCATTTTCAGGGAAGTAGTAGAAAATAGCTGTTATGAAATGGTATGTATATTATTCAGATGATATAAACGGATGTTCAAAACGAAAAAATTAACCTTTTTAAGAAGATGTAGTTTAAAACGGTTGAGAATTCGAAAAAAATGGTAAGAATAAAAGTTGTAGAGAATTTAACGAAATTTCATTTAATATAAGAACATTTTCCCCTATATGAGGAACCGTTATCAATATACCTACAAGCGGAAAAATTGTACCTGCCACCATACATACCTACAAGATGGCGTAAGTAAGTTTTTCCTTCATGAATGGGTGGCTCTTCTCTCAGATGCAAAATACAGGATGAGTCAAAAACTCCATCCATGCAAATCAGAGAATCGTCGTACTTTCAAACAATGCCCTGTATCACTGTGTGAAACGCAAATTCTCCTTAAATTTTCAGGAAACTCCATTGACGCTATTAATTTATGATACTAAAACACCGTATTTGAAAAAGGAAGTTCCTCAAAGTAATCAATTGATATCGTAAGGCCGAATATATTGATCACAAATTGGGCCGAAGGACGGTGAGTGTTTTAAATGGGGGTTTCCGTTGAGTAATACTCAATACGTGGGATGGCGAGGAAGCATATGTTCACTACTAAAACCCTTAAATTATATCCACCTCTATTAAACCTTCGTAATCGTTCGAATTCCGTTTAATTTTCTTTGAATGCTGATCAGCGCTTTGGATAAACGAATTAATAATCTGACATTCTTTAAGCAACTGCATTTGTGAAAATACAAAAGATTTCCCTAATCAAATTTTTAATTAATGTTTGCGTGTAAGTGGTTTCCATCATAAATAACAAAGCAAACTCTCCATAATGCCCTCATTTATACTTTTAATGCTTTTAAGCTGGCGATTTACGCGACAGCAATTCTGGAAAACTGTTGCAAAGTTTAACCACAATCGCAATTAGTAACCGTCGTACTAGGGAAAGCTTTGTGGTTAATTAATCGGTTATGTAGACCATTGTGCCAATCATAGGATTATCCAATGTACAACGGTTTCATTCTTAAAATTAAATAAAGCGCCCATTTAAAAATGAAGCCACTTTGATTTTAGCGGGTCACGTTCCAGAATTTGCGTCAAACTTAATTAACAGCCCTCTCGCTCTTAGATTTTAATTACCCTTACAATCTAGAAAAACGCGTAACATTCCGTATTAATGCTTCCTGGTAAAAAAAACTTTACAGCGGTGCGCTTTCTTAACAGTAATCTGAGAATACATTTAGAAGTAAGTAGCTTTTGCATCTTATGATTAATAAGATTTTCAACTTTTACAGCCTTTCACTGGCACCTAAAATTTTAGCGAACATGCTCAAGCACTTGTACGTTCATTTATTTTAAGAATAAGTGCCTGGAAAGTTGAACAGAATTCCAAATTTTATCGTGATTTAAGATCTCCATTACATCCTTGCCAACTAAATAAAAAATAAATGAAGAAAGATTTAGGGAATCTGAGGAAAAATAATATTCTTAATTGCGTGTGGTGTATTTTGCTCTTACAACGGCAACTTTAAAACCAGAGGTTTTAGTGTCTTGATTTATGAAGGTTCATTTAAATAAGAGTGTTGATTAAATTTCTTCAATAAAACGTGCATTTTACCCAAGACAATGGCTCGAAATGGATTCTATAAAAGCGTTTATTACGTTAGAGTACCTACCGATTTAATATATCAAAAGGGATTTACTTAAATATTTCCTTTTGAATCAAGAGCAGGATGTACTGCATTATAATGTCGGCTAATGCAACATATACACGAAACGTAATTTCGCTAGCAAAATCATCTTTAGCTAGAAATTTTTCTCATTCGATTAATTCGATATAGTGTTTCGTGGGTCATAGATCCTACATACCTAAAATTAATTTTCGTTGCTATTAATTGCTATAATTAATTATGAAAGAGATGAAAGTAAGATATATCCAAAATCGGATGATTTTGTATTTTTCATTGGAGAGCTTTGCTTCTCTTTAAATATGCCACGTCTGGTACTGGGGTAACAAGACTACGGCCGCCGATGCGAGAAGCTCAATTCGTCGATGCATTGTCTCATCACTTCCCCAAGGGAGTGGAAAATGTGCTAATTGGATCCGATGACAATACAATAACGCAACTGGTCAACCCATTGCATTAATATGGTTTAGTATCCATAGAATTGCTTACGCAATATTTTATATACCACACTATTCACTACACTTTTTATTTGACTGTTACAGATTAGGCTGAACGCGCCCTTCTGAGCTCCTTGATATCACGTTGGACTACATACTGGTTCTCGATGCAATAAAATTGTAATTACCTAGGGAATTACTATCTTTGTTTGAGATTCATTTAACAATTATAACCATTGTTTTCCACCGAAGCCTGTGTTGATATACTTTTTCTGCTTCGTTTTGCTAGTGTACCCAAACCTCGACCCACCCATACTTTGCCCGGGCTTACCTTGTGCTCAAGGTAATTTTTTTTACTTTTGCCCAAAGTGAACGTAACAAATTGTAGGAGAACAAAGCAATGGAATTAATAAGAGAAATTAGAAATTGGAAGAAAAGGTGGAAAAAGAAGAAAAGATAACATTTTCAAATGGCCATGAAAGTTGAATAGAAGAAGTAAAGTGAAGAGTGTGTAATTATCGTTTATTTGACCTACCTATAGTTTATTGTTTTTTTACATTTGTTAGTGGATAGGTTAGATTGTGGTCAAATCATTATTTATACCTATATATAAGGGTTTTGAGTTAGGGTTTTCAGTTCGGTTTAGAGATTTGTAGGTTTGGATAGGTTCATTAGTTTAGTATTTCTTTTTAATATGTAATTTGAAAACCAGCTCCCGTCTTTTTGAAGTCTCATTGGGTTTTTAGCTTTTAAATACAGATGGGGGTACTGTAATGGGAGTCCACTTTGCAGTGTTCGAATTGTATGTCTTCACGAAGTTGCATTTGTACCATTTTATTTTATTTATTTATTACTCCTTCTCTTGTTCTGGGTCCTCAACTGCTACAGGACGCTAAAAATGCGTGGGTTAAGCGATAGTGAGGCTTGGTGTCGAAGTTTGCGTTGAACGCGTTTCGATTTTTCTACGCGGCTGCAACGTGGACAAAAATATAGTTTGGGTCAATGGGATTGGTTCAAGGCGGAAACTGTCGAAGTCCGGCGAACGGCTACAAACTGCCCCTTTGCACTTGCGTGCAGACGTAAATTTTCCTGTTGCGTTGGGGTCGTATCTGTTGTTCTACTTGTTAATTGGAAGTAACACAGAAAGGAAAAATGGGGATAAACTTGCAACAGTCTCGATGGTGTGCCATAGCTTGTCTATCTGCGCTAAGTTTTTGCGATTACGAAAATAAATAAATAATCCAGTCAACCATGGGGTCAGCGCAACTCCAGGAAAAAAATATTTAGAGGGTACCGTAAACCATTTGATTATTCGTTCACGAATTAAGGGTGTCATTGCAATTTGAATGTGCTGTTCATTTTGTTTTCCATTGATTTTAAAAGCAGGAACCCTTAAGGTAATAGATTATGTGTAAGTGTTCATTTATCTAACCAAGTTCCTCATTGTTGTGTAGGTTTAATTCGAATTAAAGGGGAAGGTTTAATTTTGAAACAGATGATTTAATGTTTATACCTTTTGGGTTTTTAAAAAAATCTTCCCAATTGCGTGCAATTGTATTCTTTCTAATGACATCTGTCATTCCTATTAAAAATGGGACGCGGGGCGCGATATAAAATGAAGTTCAGTACAGACTACCATATTGTTTTCATGGAGACGATGGGAGAACTTATGATTGCTATTTTGGACGTCTAGATTATATACCTACAGAATTTTCAATAGTTTTACAATGATTTATATGGCTTCTGATAGTTTTGTATTATATACGACGAGAAAAAGGTAGTAACCATCTCGTGAAGGTTTCACCCGATGCTTAAAACATCCTTTTATCGTTTTGATAATAAATAAATGTTGCCGTGCTTATAGCGTTTTACTCATCACGCCATCTTCAACCCTTGGAATAATGCAGAATTCATGGCGAAAAGCCTGTTGTCATTCCGATGAAGATAGTTTAGAGCCGTGAATTGAGATGTTTAAAGGAACTAGCCAAATTTTGAATGTAAATTTCCCATCTTCTGTAATATACTGCTTTTACATATCGACAAATGCACCCTTGCAACTTTCTACGGGCTGAAGCCTTATGACAAATTTACACGAAATCGGGAACTCTCCGATGCTCATTTTTTTTCCAGTCTTCTCAATTTACGCAAATCCAATTTAGCACTCGGCGCATTGCTGCCAACATATAGAAACGGATATCACAAAGGTTTTCTTGCACACGTAGTTACACGAAAATAAGATTACGTCTAGCGAACTAAGAGTACATGCATATAAATACAAAGGTGCAGCAGTAGGTGTTGGCAGAAACCAGCACGTTTGAGGATTTTGCAAATGCACATGCGAAAATCTCATATAAAGTTTTATTGCCTCGACAATGTGCTTTTCTTTCAGAACGAACGATAAACTGAATGGTGCTTCAAAACCCGAAGGTATTGCAATCGTCTGCTTTTGTTGACCATTTATTCATGAATATTTCCGTCGGAAAGCTAAAAATGCATGTGTAAGGTACGGGTTTATGTTTACCAATCAAACTTTGTAATCAAATTTGCCGATAATTAATATTAATTCGGGTATAAATGTGGAAATACAGAAAGTTTAGAGAAACCGTATAGGGTAAAGTGGCTCAACTGACGTCAAAGTTTGAACAAATGCGCATAGAACGTTGAAAACTGCTTTATTGGGATTTGTAAATGCTATTTTATGACTGTACGCTGAATAAATCGGATTTGTTACTTTGTCGCATATGTATTTCTAATCCCATTTGTTTTTATGCTAATGTCAGATATCATTTTTCGTTATTTGAATCTATAAACAGTTGGATTAGGTACACTTTCGACAAATATATAAACAAACCATCACTAAAAGTTGAACCTGTGAGTTTATTACTTGCACCTGCTTTGAAGTTAATGAGATGTTTACAATCAAACCACTTTAGGACGCAGTAGAATGAAACAAATTACATTCACCGTCCAGGAAAACAAGGTATATAACCGATATACCTTTTCGTTTACTTAAGTATTGAAGTTGTTATCAGTGATGGCAGTTGAAATATATCAATGTGCCAGGTGTTTCTCACCAACGCATTTTTCTAAGCCAAACAAGTAGAGGAATATCCTCACAAAAATATAAAGGAAGGAAGTTTCTTTCCACCGAAATTTGTCCGATTTTGGCATCGGCTCATTAAGGTGATTAAGGATTAAAGTCCTTTCCCGGCTCATATAGTTATTTGTCCTAGGTATAAGTACCTAAGCTACCGGATGAAAAAAAATAAGGTTTCATTCATGTTTAATTCGAAATTGGTACACCCACGGTCCATAACTACGCCAATAAACATTTCAGGAGAATTTTTAGTGACCAAATTTTAGTTACCAAAGCATTAGCAGCACAAAAATTGAGGTTATGTGAGTTATGTGCCGCGTTTGTCAGATTCATGCCGATCAAAGCCTGTTAGTAAAACATACCCTTTCGTGATCACTTTGTCAGTCCGTCAGTACCTACGACTGTGTCCCTACACGATCTCTATTTTAAGAGATACTGCTCTGCTTTTGTTTTCGTTGAAATGCCAGGTTCCTATTTTGGCGAAACTGATGAAAGGTACCTGAAGTAAAAAATTCCAGAGTCATCAAGATAAAATTGTCTAAATTATTTACCTAAGCGTATTTACGTAATGAGGAATGGGTGTATCCTTTCGAGGTAAATGTATTTTGATATGATTTCTTATTTTGTTAACATATTCTTTTTTAGCTTATGCAATATGTTTTAATTTAGATACCTATCTTTCTTTTATCTATATCACAATCCGAAACGCATTTAGTAATGGAGTACTTAATTTAATTAGCTGGATTTTGGCCTGACCGTCCTCTTATGAAATGCTAAAACGAGTTCACCAATTGATCGATATGTTCTGTTTGGATGAAACTCATCTAACACTTGGTACTTAAGATCAGACGTTCTGCATTGCAATTTGTGAGGAGAAGCGGTCAAAGTGCAGGTAGTTGCTTTTCTTGTGTCTTTTCCGTTTCCGTGCATTTTTGCTACAGTCGCCGTCGTGACGAATTGCTCTGCAATTGATTACATGAAATATAGAGAAGTTGCTAATGTTCAATCGATGTAAAGTACCTTTTAATTTATATTTTGCCTTTGTCGTTAATGTTAACGCCAGGTAATTCAGTTAGCTAATTTATTTATCTTCCTGTCTGAAAATGAGAATAGATTAAGTTGTAGCTTATAAGTAATCAACGGTGCTGAAAATTTGCATTTGGAATTGCCAATTTATTTACTGTTTTTTGCAATTAAATAGTGTTTGTGTATATGTATTGCTCATTGCCTTAAAACATTTGGGAGTTTGAAAAATTGTGAAAGCGAATTCGTTAATTCCGAATTCCGAATTCGTGAATTCGTTAATTCCCATGAAATCAACTACTAGTGAAAATTAAACTTTACTTGGATCTCCAATAGGAGTTAAAATTGGCACACAATTGATTAATATCAAAAATTCACTAGAATTTATTCTAAAACACATCATGATAAAAAATGAAACACAAAAGCTGTAAGAAAAAAAATGAAGGCTAACCGGTTTTTTTATCATAAACACGACCCGTTTACAAAACGGACAAATATAAAAACACATAACATTCAAGAGATCTCAAGAAAAAAATAAGTACTCACAGATAAGTCACTTCACATAAAGCTGACAGCTTTTAGCTCACTTTTGTTTAACACATAAACTGGGTAATCCAATGACTTAACGTCATCTTACCAAGGACAAGGACGGAACACAGACTTTGTTCTTTTAACTACGGAAACGCATGTGTAAGTTTCAAACGTAATCGGCGAAAACTTGCTCGAACAAATTTAGCGCAACGTTCACACGCTTCTTTTAATCGACCCGCAAACACCATTTACGGTGACACATCTTCCTTGGCTAATCAGCATCGTTTATCTCCTCTCCTTCGTACTTAAAGGTCAAACCACCTCCACTCATCCGTTCGATCTCATTACCCCGCACTTGGCGTTGTTAGTCAATAATAGTATATTAAGATACAAGTGTATAATCAAGTCTTTAAAGCACGCGCAACGAGTTTAAAGGCACGACGCAAAGCGGAGTGCCTTTAACGTTGCAAGTGCTTTAAAGACTTGATTATACACGTGTATCTTATAGTATTTTTTATTATACCTGCAGTATAATTTAAAAATAGGAAATTCAATGAAATCATATTGACGTTATACTCGAATACATGTCTAATTAAGTGGGCTGGGTGTTCGTAATTTCACGATAGCCATGGAAATGTCACTTGACGTTTGCTTATAAAAATCGTCGTCTTTGTGAATAAAACGATTTCCGTTGAAAAAGATAATACACCGTCCATTAAATCGCTTGTTGTAAAATCTAAACAAACGTTAGTAAGTTTAAAATCTCAATCCAGTAAAGCCTATTATCAAGCATATGAAAAGTTGTTTCCATGGATGAATAGGAAGTTACTTACGAATAAAGTCTTAAATGCATCGATAATGCTGGCATATATGAAGGAAATGTCAAAGGTATTTAAATATTCTATCCTTTGGTGCATTCATTCAAAACTTCACTTATTCCTGGGACTAAAAAGTGGAACAGATTTGGTAGCATACCCTAAATTACGCGCGTTTGTAAAAGCTTCAACCAAAGGATAGGTACAAGCCAAAGAAATGTTCTGCATTTATAGAAAGCGACCTAAGAGGATTTTTTATTTCAGCCTCAGATGACAGTTTCAAAAGTCATACTTGAAGTATCGTTACTTAGCAACTTTAAAGCACGCGTGTTTTAAAGGCCTTTTTTCGCACGCATTTGAGTGTTTAAAACGGAGATTGTGATTCAGGTATAATAAAAAACCAATTAATTTGTCCGATAACTCCTTTACAAAACATTTGGCCAGATAAGACTTTTATCTTACGTCCACATTACGATTAATATTCTCTTATTTCCAGTTAAAAGCAAAAACTAATATTACAATGACAATTTAACAAATTAACAAATGTCTTTTAACCCCAGGTCCTATTAAATAAATTAAAACGTTTTACATACGGGATGTCCTAACTGCTACTTGAAATGCGAGAACCGGAAATTACGTTGATCACACGTAAATTTTCACTACAGAGTGGCTCGCTCTCATCTTCGGCATTCTTTCAACTTATAGAAACGGGACCCCCTGCCGTTTCCAAAACTTTATATTTGGCATTCGGGCAAATATGTCGAATAAATAAGTCGAATCGCCACGATTAATAATTAAACATTCAGCCCTGTGATGTATCAGAAACGTCAAACTTAACGTACAGATTATCTGTGAAAAAACCTTATTTTGCGTTATTTAGTATGGGCAAAATAACGTTTTTTTTTTCAGATAACCTGCACGTTAGGAGGTTATTGCAGGTGGCGCTTTCCACGATTTGCTATTACTACGAGCTGTTCGTGTGCTGATTCTTAATGTTGAGCAAAAATAAGGGAAGTGATTTGTATTTGGTCGGTGGTTTTCCGGGTAATAATTTCTATTTTCTTTTCGGAGTGTGATCGTATGACTGCTAACCTCTTTTTGAAGAAAATGTAAGTCTTGCGCTAACCGTTACAGATTCGAGAGCAGCGACGTTACCAACAAGACTGCTGTCTTTTGTCGCGAACCGTGCACTTATATAGCTCTGCGTATAGTACGATAAGAACGGTAAACGCCGAATGCACAAAAAAACCCTTACAAATTGTATGCTGCAAGTGTGACCCGGGTTTTGTTAGATCAACGTTGCGACAGAAAGGAACTTCATAATTTCCCTCTCGCTAAGACTTTAAATCCCGATGTCTAAAATAATGTGCATGAAAGGTGGGTTTCAACTAACAGGCAGTTCCCATGCATTTTCCTTTTTCTATAACTACGCGATCAATACAATTACCATAAACAAACTTTTAACTTCAAACGCTTTTTTCTTTGGGATTGTAGGTTTAATACTTAAATCTTATATATTCTAATAGCGCTCAGGTATATTTTTGACAAGAATATGTAGGTATTTTCCAGGCGAGGTCTTCTATTCGAATGTGTTTTGGCAATTTTGCACGAGAAATGCCACAACCTCGACGTGTAGATCCCGAATAATTTGTGCAAACGTGGAAAGACCGCCTAAGGCTGTTTTTAACAAGACGATCCAATATGCAATGTATAGTCAATAGTCTCATTACTTTAACCTTCTGTGCACGCGAGGAAGTACTGTAATTATATACCGAATAAACTACACAATGTTCATTAATTAAATAAAGAAACCCTTGTACTGAATACCGTAATGACCATAATTCATGAAATTATAACTAGTGAAACGAGCATTTAATGAGACAGTAATCAATGACTCCTCTTTTTCTGTGAAAAATTACGTGTATTCTAAATAAGTAAGTGGTAAGTCGCTACAATTAGAACTTTCCAAGTTTTTCTTATGGAGGGCAAACGTTAAACGTATATTTAATCTAAAGTTTATTGCGATTTCATTAAAATTGCAACCGAGGGTTGGTACTCGTAAATAAAATATTATGGCGTACTATTTTCATTTTCCCTTTTATGACTACTTTAACTCCTAAATTCATATTCAAAGTGCGTGATTGTTTTGCTAAATATATGGCATGAATATAGCTGGAAGTTCATAAGTCACGTAATCATTGGCTAAACGTTCCGTTTGCAATTTCATAATTCACCAATTTACTTATTTTAAAACGGCGCTTGTTTCAGGATACATCTTTTGCCTTCCAATTTCAACTTTAGGAGTGAGTATCCAAATTTTAAAATTGATTAAGGTTTCACTTGCATTAAGCCGCTTAAAAATTTTTATTGTGTATGTTGAAGGGTCATCAAACAGTTAAAATCACATAATTATATAGGTATAAGTGGTTTCAAATTGCTCTTTCGACATAACGATGGACTATAGACACAGAACGCCGACGTTTCGATGTCTTGTAGTATTAAAAGTGACGTTGTGTACATACATACTCTCCATTAGCATTTGTTTACTACTTTATTGTATACACATTTTAGCTACTGATAACTTCAAAGTGTATAATCGTTTTATAAGGTGTTATAAAACAAGTCCTTAAATGGATTCCGCCTCAAATTATTACAAAATATAAAAGTGTAAAATTGTGTACATCCAATAAATACCTTTGATGAAACTTTATTAAACAAGCGTTTTTTAGATAATTATTATAATTCCGTGTAATTAAAGTGGAAGAACCTTTATTATGCGCAGATAAGTTTTATGAGATCTTTGTGTACTTTTGTAATCAAAACAGTATATCCTAATGGGCATTTTTTTTTTCGGTTATGGAACCGTGAGAATCGGATGTTGATTTGCAAATCAAAATACAAGCATTGAGTAATTATCGTAATCCTTCACTCAACGATACAAGTTCCAACGTTCACTCTACGATTAGGTTTCTACACCCCATTTGAATGAAAAATGTTGTTTGAAAAGCACAGGTTCGTAGATCCATAAACATATAACGACTTTCAACCTTTCAGCTTTGTCTACAACAAACCAAAATACTAGCTCTTGGTATGAACATATGCTATGTATAAAACGTTAGCGAAACAGCTTTACAAACGTGTATAGTCCATGATACCATAAAGCAGTTCTACTATTTTTTAAATGATCAGTTTGTTTATATAGAGCTATATAGATCCCTACAAATTCGTATTGTAACTTTCTACAGGAATTTTCAGTATTTTTTTGTTGTCAATTAATTGTGGAATATATTATATAGTAGGATCTTCCTTAGTTTGTGTGCACGTCATCACTAAGTGTGTTTTACATAGGATCATGCAATCAGTGGAAGTGAATACGTATGAACCAATTACTAAAATTAGAAAAAAGTTGCTTATTTTTTCTTGGTAAACCCGATGGCAATTTTGGGTTACGCAACTTTTGGTACAAAACATTACAGTGAGACTTACGCTGATGTTTCTATAATTTTATTGTTCGTCATGAAACTAATGGATTTTTCATCGGCTAATGTAGCTAAACGCGATAAAATAATGAAACGATTACAAACAGTTGGCTAATTTGACGTATCGCAAAGTAATCAAAAACAATTTCGATTGACAGGTAACCTGAAAACAAAAACACCCTTTTCACTAAAGGTTTTTTATTGTATTTTTTAAAAAACACACCTCAAGAACCTATATTTCATCAGAATCGAATGAATAGTTTAGGAAATAGCACTAGGAATCTTATTTTCGCCTTAATGCCAATTAATAATAGCGTTGGGAATACCAAAAGAGCATTGGTTGATTATTTTGGGGTTTCTCGGATGTAATTTAATTATTTATTTGATTTTGATTAATTAATTAATTCGGATACGCGATGTAAAGGGAGAGGTAGATAAAAAAGAGAGATGCCATATTGCAAACCTAACTTTACTCTTCAAAAATTGATAAATTATGCATTTCAAAATTTACAACAGACGAAAAAGGTTCTTATTATATATTATATATTAGTTCCATGGATAAATGCGAATAAACAGCAAAACGTTCAATTAAAACAAAGGGATTACATACAGGATGTTCATTTGAAAACCTCCCACCACGGATTTAACAAAGAACACTGAATACAAGAAAAAACGCCGAGACACGTCAAAAGACTTTTTAACCAAAAACTACTTCACCTCCTTTCACTCTCTGCCCCCTTTACAATTTTAAATGACAGGTGGTATCGAGTAATGGCTTGTGTGAAAGGTCTTTCAAAGTCCTTTATTTTGACTTTTAATTTTTTAAATCGGTCGATTCGTTTTCGACAAAATTAGAAAAATCTTTATTTAATTTATTTAATGGACCTATCTTAATTTGTTCAGATAGAAAACAAAAACAAACGAAAATATCACCTATTTGTTGCTATGGGAAAGAAAGAATTAAATTTGCTGTCAGTTACCTTTGTGACAATCTTTGGATAGTGAAAATTAATTTATTGATTCAGATTTTACTTCCAAAAGGGTGCACACCCTTTCCGAAAGAGTGGAAATAATTCTAATTTTCTCGAAAACGAATCAACTGACTTTAAAAAATCAATCGTCAAAATAAAGGACTTCGAAAGACCTCTCAAACAAGGTATTAGTCGATATCACTTATTTAAAATTTTTAAGAAAATGACACTGGGGCAGAGGGTGAAAAAGGGTGAAGTCGTTTTTGGTTAAAAAAGCCCCCTTTGGCAAATCTTTTGACGTGTCTAGGGGTTTTTTCCTTTAATCAGTGGTTTTCGATAAATCCGAGGTGGGAGGTTTTCAAATGAACACCCTGTATAATGAGAGCAAAATTGAAGAGGCAGAAATTTCCTACAAGAAATGTTAATAGCATATTTTTGCTAAAGTGAGCCGTTTAGGCTCAAGAGCTGATTGAATGACAACATTATTCTGTTAATTTCTATAAACTGCCCCTATCTCCATTTTATACCTATGCGTATAAATTTATCTTGTATAGTAAAACGGGCTATTCAATTGGTTTCCCGCTATATTTATAATTTACTGACTAACCGGTATATTCCTAGCATAAGTGCAGATGCCGAGGTGCATACCTGCAATAAAGCGCCACCAGAGGGCGCTAGCTATTTACCCGTCATCTCTCTACAAGGCGCTTTGAAGCAGATCGTTTGTCGTTGATTTTACTATTGTGCAAGTGTAATAAATTTATTGTGTTATTTCTTTTATTATGGCTTCGATTGAAAATTGTTTTGTTTGTGACGAAAGTATTTCGGAGGGTAAAACTGTGAAGGTGAAATAACGGGGTTTGAATACTTTTAGACGATTAAGTTTGAGGAGAAAAGACGGGAAAATAACTTATTTAAGAAACCGTGATTCAGTAACCGTTCACGAAACGTGTCGTAAAAAGTATGGCAATGAGAAATACTCCGCAGAGTAATAATTTTAGTACCTAAGTGGATTAGGCTTACAGGGGAAACCACGTTAAAAAAACGCGCCGTGTACTTTACCTCTTTGGATGGTGTGGAAACAAATATAGCATTTTAAATCGAAATTAATTGATCATAAATTATTAACATGGATTAATTATTGAATTAATCGATTAATTGAATAAAAGATATGCCATTATTTCGTGATAAAAATGTTTACTAGGAACACATTTTATAGGAAACTTCTTCCTCTTTAATTTTGCGCTCTCCATACTTTTTCGAAACACACATAGTTTTTGAGATATTTGCAAAAAACCGTTTTTGGGCGCCATCTTGGCAAGATGGCGGCGACGGCGGCATGTTTCGGATTGTGCATTTTGTGAATTTTAGTTCTAGATCCCAAAACCTATAAACCTACAAAGTTTCAAAACTTCCGGACTTATTTCCAGGTAAAAATCCCCAATAACTTGCCTAAATGCAGATAAGCAAAACTATTACTTTTAATTAATTTGGTAAGGCATTTTAATTCGATAAATTTGCAGGACTTTGTGTCTTTAGAAAGTGTTAGGCGATATTTTTGTATGAAATGGACAGGTGTGTTAAGAGCTAATGGGCTTGAGCTAGAAATCATTTTTATTTGTTTAACGTTTGATTACTTTTTAATTTTTTGAACTTTACGTTGTCATCGATTGTGAAGTTAAAAAAGTGGTCGAGATATATCAACAATAAGAAAACTGCACTTGAATATCATTGAAGTGTTTAACAAGTAAGTGATACTGTTTTTCTATTTTCGTCTGTGGGGCTTGGCGAACATTAAATTTGTTTTGGGAAGTTTTATTTTAGGGAGTCTTGGGCATAGTTAGGGTTTAGTTTTAGACTTAAGGTGTGTATAATTTCTTTTTTTTATTTGTCACGTGTTTATGTACTTTGATAATTTTAAGTCTCTTGGTAATTCGGGCAAGCCGAGTGGTTGTGTGTAAACTTTAATAAATGTTTGTGAAAATAAAGCACATTTTGTTTTAAAATCTAGTGATTGTGACCTTTTGAAATCATTTTCAGTGACGAATAGTGGCGTGACACTACACTATACACGTGAATGCAACTGTCTCATGCACCGGCAACATCACCATTTTAAACCAACCATACATAATATATTTCTAAAATATAATAATACCTCAATACTGTAATAGTCTAGGCGATAAAGACATCTAACTGGACATTTTGAGGTGGAAAAGAAAAAAATGATGGAAAATGTTTAGTTAGGTGTCAGAAACAACATATTAAAAATCCCACCCCCCAGACCCTGTGCTAAAGGCTCCAGCCACCCCACCATCCCCCAAAAACCGTGTTTTCGCTCTTTTTGGCTGATATCTCGCGATCTATGAGGTCTATATGAAATATTTTTAGCTGAAAATATTTCTCGGGACATTTCATACAAGGTAGATACTCAGAAATTAGCCTAGGTGTACCTCTTAGCCTAGGAAATTCATAAAAGAGGCGAAAATCATCAATTTTCGTGGCTTTTTGCAAATATATCGCGACCTTTAGGGCTAGATGAAATATTTTTAGCTGAAAATGCTCCTCGTGAAGTTTCTTACAAGGTAGATACTCAGAAGTTAGCCTAGGTGTGTACTTCTTAGCTTAGAAAATTCATAAAAGGAGGCGAAAATCATCATTTTCGTGTTTTTTTTTGCGGTTTTTTGCAAATATATCGCGACCTTCAGGGCTAGATGAAATATGTTTAGCTGAAAATGCTCTTCGTGCAATTTCATACGAGATAGTTAACTGAAGAGTTGGCGTAAGGCACCTTTCACCTTCAACTTTCATGTGTGAGGAAATATTCATTGTAAAACAAAGTATTTCTATATACCACTTATTCATGTAAAAACAGTACCTATTTTCACTTATAATTGCACAAGAGGTTTGTATTTTACCGAGTAAATTTGGGTTGTTTAGGTAATGAAAATCTGTTGCCTAGCAATTAGACGAAAAAAACTGTCAACTAATAAAAATGCGACACCGAAGGTGGAGCATTTTTAGGTTGACAGTTTTTCGAGTTCAATTGCTAAAAGGAAACAGATTTGAATTGCAACAACCCAAATTTACTCGGTTTAAATACAAACGTCGAGTGTAATTCGGCAGGACAATTTAACGAACAAGAAATTCACCAAACTAATCAATTATTGACAGACGTCAAACTAGTCATATGGGAAAGGATAATGCGATAATTGGTTCGAAAATGAATAAGTGAAAAAACCACTAGTGCATTTGTCGCTAGAAAAGTTGCAGGTAACTTTTGCCGCTGTCAAAGTGACAATTGCACTGCGGCTTATGCGATTTTTTATACATGAATTGAATTGTCATATTAAAATATTCACACGTTCATTTATACCTCAACGTAATCATTATCCTCTGCAGATTCCACTTCTTCAGGCTCTTCGACGTCCTCTAGTGCTAGTGGGTCGTCTGAAATTACCGACTCGTAGTTCTACTCGCCTTCCTCTTTACCTTCATGGGTACCCTGAAACGACGACGTCGCATTTAGGCACGATGTTCTATGACACTGGACGCAGAATTCGTTCTTCAGACCTACAACAAGAAGTATTATGTCTAAAAAATTTTCTAATTAAGTATACCAATATAATATTCTCTCGTGTGTCCTAAGTGCCCGGTAGAAAAGGTTTACCTGATTTTCTGAAACTGCAAGCAGTCATTGCAACCACGTTCACAGCCACATGAAATAAGTTTGAGGATACTTTCCTGGGCTGGATCCGAAGCCGTTGTGATAGGCGTCAGGAAAGCCTCCTCAAACTTATTTCTCATGTAGCTGTGAACGTGGTTGCATGACTGCTTGCAGTTGCAGGAAATCAGGTAAACCTTCTCTACCGGACACTTAGGACACACGAGAGAATATTATAATCGTATACACAATTATAAAGATTTTTTTGACATAGTGCTTCTTGTTGTAGGTCTGAAGAACGAACTCTGCGTCCAGTGTCATGGAGCATCGTGCCTAAATGCCACGTCGTCTCTTCAGGGTACCCATGCATCAGGTAAAGCGGAAGACGAGAAATACTTTGTTTTACAATGAATATTTTCTCACACATGAAAGTTGAAGATGAAAGGTGACTTTACGCCAACTCATCGGTTACCTACATCGTATGAAATTGCACGAAGAGCATTTTCAGCTAAACATATTTCATCTAGCCCTGAAGGTCGCGATATTTTTGCAAAAAACCGCAAAAAACCACGAAAATGATAATTTTCGCCTCCTTTTATGAATTTTCTAGGCTAAGAGGTACACCTAGGCTAACTTCTGTAAGAAATTTCACGAGGAGCATTTTCAGCTAAAAATATTTCATCTAGCCCTAAAGGTCGCGATATATTTGCAAAAAGCCACGAAAATTGATGAAATTCATAAAAGAGGCGAACTCTTTTATGAATTTCCTAGGCTAAGAGGTACACCTAGGCTAACTTCTGAGTATCTACCTTGTATGAAATTTCCCGAGAAATATTTTCAGCTAAAAATTTTTCATATAGACCTCATAGATAGCGAGATATCAGCCAAAAAGTGCGAAAACACGGTTTTTGGGGGATGATGGGGTGGCTGGAGCCTTTAGCACAGGGTTTGGAGGGTGGGATTTTTAATATGTTGTTTCTGACACCTAACTGAACATTTTCCACCATTTTTTTCTTTTCCACCTCAAAATGTCCAGTTTGCCAATTTTACAGTCTCTATCGCCTAGACTATAATAGCTGCATAAAGGATCCTTTTTATTCGATCATTTTCCGGAATGAAAAATTGAACCGCAATAGAAATGGAAATATGTACTTCCAATTGCAGTTTTCACCGCCCCACCTTATTATTTAAACTGTTCACTCTAGCTGTCACACAATACTCCGTTGTGAAGATTTTTCTTATTTTGACGACTTATTTGCAATGGAGATGTTCCGTCAATACGCTATAGGAAACATCGCCTCTAACGGAAAGTGAACGATCCTCCCATTTTGAACACAAATTACAAAATATTGTTACAGATAGAAAGGCAACATATCTGAAAAAGTTGACAGAAAGGTATTGAAAATGTTATAAAGGGTACGATGGAAACCATCCACAAAATTGAAATTTTAAATAAAGAACGGCTGTCAGTCAAACCAGAGCTCTATATTTTAATTCCGCCAATTTTTTTCCAGAAAAGTGATCTCCTGCTCAACTGCGCCGTTTGGCGTTATGATTAATAATTTTTTCGCTGTTTATGCCGGCAAAATATCGTGTGCCTGTCTAACATAAAATGGTGTCCCTCGTTCTCGTTTGTAATCTAAAACGTCAAAGTTAGTACGCTTGATGCTAAATAATGTAAAATGCCATCACTGGGAAGTGAATTACAATTCAAACAGTGCATTTTAAAATCTCGGGCGGCTTTATTAAAATGAAAATTTATAGCAAAAAGTTGTGCTAAACGCAAAGGATTATTGATATTACCTGAAAGCATCCAAATTTTTATGGAAGCGGACGATAGGAATAATTTATGTGGCCATTTTCCGGTCAAGCGCAAATATAGCTTCAATTTAAATAAATATTTATGTATTGGATATCCCTTAAATATATATTTTCCAATGGTAAAGAAAATCCCCTGTTAGGTATATTTCATTTTGCTGATAAATGACAATATCAACGGGTGGCCAAGGTGGTTGAATTTTTACTTGTAATTCGTTTAGAGATCTATAAGAAGTCGTCGTGAATATTCATTAGCGAAAGATTGCCCGTTTTTACTTGCTGTAAACGTCAGGTGCAAACGTCGCTACAATAAATTACGCCATAGGGACTCTATAAACTAAGGGAATCCCACACATGGGATTATGATTTTTTAATCTGCGCGATAAATGATTAAGTTTATTTTACAGATTTTAATACAACATTGCCAACAAAATATGATTTTAACTGTCTAAATAGTGTCAGCTTATACGAACCTAGTGTAATGTATGGTGTTTTCGAGAAATTTCGAAACCCACCAAAAAAAAAGGTCAGCAGAATGATTTACAACATGCTAATTAGGTTTGTAAAACTATCACACATAGTTTAAGAAAATTTATAGCGCAAGACATTTTAAGGCCATTACCAAATATTGAAATTCAAGAAGCATATCGAGTTGCTTCATTATAAAACGGCACACTAATAAATGAAAGCGACTTTAATCCTTTTCGGTAGCGTGCCATAAACATAAATTAATATAAATGGATTTCTCTTATATACATATTTAACTTAAAAACGGTTCGTAGTTATTTTATCATTTCTATTAAAACTAAGCTTTCAAAATTTTGTATTAATTAAACGGACTCTTAATTAACTATATACATATACTCGTAACAAAATGGAACGAACTCTTTCCTCTTAATTACGTGTAGGTATATCGCGATCGTTAATAATAAAATCAGGCGGTTAATTTTTCAGGATGCGGCTTTTGGTAATACTTATACATTTATAGTACAAAATTAAAGGCAAACATTCAATAATTTATTTTTTTCAAAAGGTACCCTGACGGGTTTATAGTTTCATTTTGTTATTGATTACGCTATTTTTTAAATTTCATGCTCGGATTTAGTATATTTTAAAGGACAGGTAACGCTGCGAAGATTTGTATTGGCATTGTTTGGTATAATCAGGTTCAATGTAAAGTATGCTTTTCTTCCTTAATCCACTAATGGTGATGTATTTCGCAGCTTATAATCATAATTTAAAAAAATATGGTCTTATATTCCATGGCATTTTATGAGAAACGGTCAACTCGTACACTCACTAATAATGAGCTGTAAGGCGCGCTAACCAATAGGAATTATAGTTCTATTAGATGTCACACACACACCAACATCTGAGTCTAGCTTAAGTGTCGCTTAAAATCCATGGCAATAATTATCGTATTGTCCTCAAACGGGGAAATGCAAAAAAAACGACGGGAGAACCTAATCTTTCTGTTTTTTGACGGCTACATTAAATTTAGAAGTTTTATATGGCGTGAAAGTCTTTTACTCGATGGTCCAAATATCTCTATTTACAACTATTGGTTTTCGCGTATAGGTTAATGTACAATCACAGTTGCTTATATAATGTAATTTGCGTACTCTGAACGATGCGTAATTATTGTTTATAACGGTATTGTAATGTGTTTATTGTGTTTATTTAATTAGTAAGGATGTACGTGTTGTAGAATAAGTAACATCTGGAAATTATTGTGTCATTTTTGTCAAAGTTTATCTCATGTTTTTCTCCGGTCGTAGATAAGATCAGCACTTATCGCTAAACATTAGTTAACTTTGTAAACGGATTTTGACGCAGGTGCTCTTTAGATAAGGTTTTACGTTATTTTAACAAGTAAATAAGGAAGTGGAATTGAATATGAAACAAGAGAGGGAAGAGTGTTGTAACGTGGCGTGGTTATCTTTTGCCGTTCGCCTTTGGCTTTTGGCCGTATTGTGTGAAGTCGGCGCCGTCGTCGTACGTTGCCATAGGCTCATTTGTTGGAGCCGGGCCCGCTGAATATTGGAGTTTTTGGATGTCCGAGAAGTCAAGTGTTGGACGTGTTTTGTTAAATTAGGTAGAGTTGTGTTGTACAAAGTCAATCGGTTTCCGGTTCGTAAAGTTTATTTGATAAAGTTAATTGGTAAATTAAGGGATTTTAAGTACATCGGTCGTGTTAAATTGAATACTCGATTTCGAGTTAAGAAGTTTGGCGAGGCTTTTCTCACCGTGAATCAGATGTCCTCGCGGGAATAATGGGCGAGTCTAACTCGCGCGTACGACTCGCGAGTCAAACTTGTGCCGTCTAAACGCGCCTTAAGACTGAATATTTGGAATATTGACTTTACAAGGTAATTAATACTTTATTTATTTGAGGTTGCTGGACAGGTGTTTTGCAGATGGCATAGTGACCGTTGGCCATAGTACACCACAATACATATTATGACAGATTTGACACAGTGCGTTCATATTTAGTTTCACGTAATTCGTGTAAGTTGGGGGTTTTATTAATGAGCACTTGAAGTATGATTTTTAAAAGTGACCAAACAAAAGGAGTAAGAAGCAACCCTGCCACCGTACTGTAGTAGTTGTTAGTGAGCTGTCTTTCAAATGAAATATTTTCACAATGTCACCGTTATACAAGCACTCGTCAAACCATTATACAAGCACACCGGAAGTCGAAAGAAGCCGAGGAATTTATAAGTTTAATATAATGAAAATTAAGTTAAGGACATATATTAACTATCTATACTCTGCGTTTTATTAATCCAATGCACACGAATAGGAATGTATCCGGTTAAACGAGCGCCGGTTAAGCGAGCGCCGGCTTGCGATATTATTGCCGGATATGGAACCACGGGTTAGTAGTGTACCGAAAATGAAAGCGCACGGCAAGTTCCTTAGTGGGAATGAAAGCAGCAAAACAAATTAATAAGCGGTGCCTACGGGAAATCAAATGCAGGAAATCGAAACAATATCCCCCAGCAAAAAGCTTACCCTGCAATTAAACGTAACGACAGAAGTAACTGTGCGATAAAAAGCAAAAACTGTACACTGTCGACTTAATGTAGAAGCAAAAATCAAACGGTATGAATGCAAAATATATTTACGTATCGAACGTATCAAAAATTAATACGGTACTTACAAATGTAACTAGCAAAACACTATAGGTAAAAGATCTCCACTACCTTTTATAAAATTCGATCATGCCATGGAGCTAACGCCGGTTTTTCCAACCAGCCCAGTGTATTCGGATAAGGACGTTCAAAAATTAAAAGTTCTTGAATTAAAATCTTCTCTTCATTCAAGTGGATACTTTTTCAGGGTTTTCGCTAGTTCTCTCTCCTTCCATCAATTCTTCGATGGATCACTATATCTTGTTCAGTGATCTGATTACTCATATCACAAAACTCTCGTCGTGTCGTTCTCGTCGGGTATCGTGTCCCACCTAACCTTCTCAACTGAAGTCTTTGTGTAAAATCGTACTGAGGCCAGGTGTTGTAAAAGAAAAATGGCTTGAGATTATTCACAGTGGTTGATTCGACTGGGGATAAATCTTCGTAAGCTCCTTGCAACTTATCATAGGATTGAGCGCCACCCAGCTTCTTTAAATGTTTAACTCTCCCTGTATAAAACTGGGTAGATACAAGGGAAGTAATAATGAAATGCAATAAGGAATTATTGTGCTTCAATCAAAATCAATTTAATAACTTAATTATATTTTTTTACTACGCCACTGGTTTCTATGTTAAAATATCTAAAATAAACGGTTTTCACCTATTTCGTATCTTACATGGGTAGTAGACATATACAAATTAGGTACATACGGGACGAAATAGTTATGTACAGGGCGGGCTAAGGATAATTTCTTTGAAGAAATTTGAAAGGAATGACTAAAGACTTCTATTTCGGGGACACAACAATCACTGAGCACATCTAATTACTTCACCAAATTCGAGGTGTCATGTCTTTTCGAACTGTTAAATATAGTAAGCTTTTTTAGTTAGATAAATGAATAGATACAATCATTTGTAGCTTTCTTTAACTTCGATGCCGTAAAGACTTTTTATTCTGTCTTGTCTGCTTACGTGTATCCTCAATATCCAATTCAAATGTAACATTTTGCTTAAATACTCAACAAAGCAACTGAGGCTTTGTCAAGAAATAAACTTGCACTACTTGGTTATCGAACTTCATATTTGCCTTAGTTTAATTATATATATTGAGTGTTAAATAATTTTAAACTGACCTAGATGCAGGACTGTACATTGAAATTCAGCCAAAAAAAGGAGTCTCTTTTGTTTTGTTATATTAGCCACTCGTGGTTCACCTGTTCTGTCAGTGTGTAGCTTGTAATTTGCCATGAATAGTGACAGTTAACTGTGAAATTTTGAAATGTACGGTTGGCAATTATCAAGCTTCACATGTATCTGCTAAAACCCTGGCTAAAACTAATTCCATTTCAGTCTTAAAATTTAGTATTCGAGGAACGGTAACGCGGTAAAACACTGTCGATAAAGTTCGTTTAGTAGAATTAATTGGATTATTAACACACTCTGGTCACCGATAAGGAATTGATGCTCAAGATACGTTTCCAATTGCGAACTATCAGGTCGAGCGTAACAGAATTCAATTTCCACTATATTTAGTAGTGCATTCAGAAATTATTAAACAGGTTTCGATTATAAAGGGAAGCTTTGTTTTCTAAAAGAGCTCAAATTCGCATTTGTCTTTGAGAGCGTGACAGCGTGACAGAAACAAAAACTTACACCCTCGCTCAGTAAGCCGAGTGCTGACTACTGATAACTTTTTATTGGTTTCACTGTTCAAACTTTGGTTCATCATCTGATGCTTTTCTATATTCCAAATAAATCTCTTCGGCTGCATCTTTGATGATACGGCACTTCCTAATTTAAAGTGGAAAATGTGGCGTGACGAAAATGCTTTTGCTCAATTCTAATTTATACGATCGCAGGTAGACAAGTCCGTTTCGTCACATTCCTTCGGCGAACGCCAAGGGTTAATTATTAATTTTTACGGTTAATTTACCCGTTTATTATATAACTATAAAATGGGCGCTCGCATTAATTAACCAAGGGGCGTTTTTACGCCATTCTTTTACGGGACATATTTTTATCGTGTCCAGATAATTTATGACGCTTTTTCTTTTATTAAATGAATAGCAACTAGGCGCCCCTTTATAGCTATTTAATTTCGTGATATACCTCATAAGGTATATATAGTCGCTTGATTACCCGTACTAAAATTGGATTAATTTACAGACTGCAGTTTAAATTCAAAGTAAGCCACCGCAAGGTTGATAAATTGAAACTTGCACTTCAATTCTGCATATAAAGTGCACACGGATTTGCTTTATGAGATTCCGAACCATCTAATGCATACTAAGTACAGTTATTGTCAAACGAACTGGTTTATTACACCTTTATTAATCCACTTATTGGGAGTTTTTTTTTTATTTATAGAAGCATTTTCATATTTCTCGGTTGAGTGCTTTTGTATCAAATTCTGTTCATTTCGGATTCCATTTCTATAATTTTCGTCTAGAAGCGTCATTGATTGGTTTATGTGTCCCCGGACAATATGACATATCAAATTGTCCTTGTCCTTTTTTAGAACCAGATTTATAGTAGCAAAAGCAAAATGATACAAACTGGTATAAATGACAGCACGAAATAACAAATTCTGGACTTCTTCCTGAAGTTGTTGATTAATTTACATATCTAGCTCTAAATTTAAATATCATGCTTTTGACTATACAGTGCGGGTGTAAATAACACTCCCCCACCCTCTCCCCTTTTGAATTGGGAAATTCGAAGGGATGAGTGGGTAAGAAATAAAATACTATTTCTTGAGATAAAATTAACAGTAGGTACTAACTTCCAAGAAGGCAACTTACTATGCGCCATTTTGAATTTGTTTTAATGGATAAGGGTGTGATGTGATACCACATTTTAAACTTTTTTTATCCCCAGTTTGTCTCCCGAGCTCAACTATAAGTTTGTTTCGTTAACATGTAAAACTGAGTTGTTATCTTTCGCTATTATTCATGACCTTCAAAATGAGATCATAATAGGAGACCCCTCTTAAAAAAATTCAAAATGGCACATAGTCGTTGTGAAAATTTTCAAAAAAGGTTTCTAATATTTTTAAAGCGCCGAATTTCTTATTTTTTTGAAAATGTTTAGTCATTCTAAGTGACTATTAGAGATTCTCTTCTGATTTTCCAGGCATTTATTCTTGAGAGCTGTACTGTTTTCTTAATAGAATCGTTCATCAGACACTCTTAATGGATTGGTCAAATTAAGGTAAATGAGGTATTGTCACTCCATTCTTATTGTGATAGCATCTATAAAAGTGAAAAAGTTTGCAGTATCTTCAGGTGCTATTATATTATTGTAGAGATTCAGCGATAGCGATATTGAATTGAGGGTTCTTCGTTTTAGCCTCGCTCTTGGGTGACAAAACGGTAGTTGCATTGATAAATCAAGGGGTGGAATTCGTTTCTTGTATTTATTTTGTTTTTCCGGCTTGTTCTTCTAGATAACAATATTTATTTATTAACCAAAGTGATCTTATTTTTTTAAATACCCCCCTGCAAGAAAACACTAAATTATACAGTTTGATTGGGCCTGAACATCACATTCGTATAAAATTCGAATGCATGAACAATCTCAAATCGTCTTAATAGAAAGCGGCATTATACAAATAAAATAAATAGAAAAATGGGCCACGCTATCATTCGTACGTGAATTAACAAGTTTTTGTGGCAATATACGTACCACTTCGAAAGTTTTTAAAACGGTTTGTCCGTATTCAGAAAAGTTAGTGCAGTTGTAAGCTTAGTAAAACCCTTCTAAAAGGTTTGTCTGTCATTTAAAGTTAAAAGTTTCTACCGTCCGAGAAGCCACCGAATATTTCTCTTCTGATTTATCAATATTCAGTTTAATTGAATAACACTGAAGTTTCCTAAAGCTGTCAGCGAGTGTTTTTGTTAAGTGTGCTTGAATATCGCAAACCTTCCCGGCCATTATTTGGATTCTTTGAAAAAACTGTAAGTTTAAGATTTTTTAATTTTATCTACCGCCGCCTGCGTGCGCGGTATTATGTTTAAACAAACTTTGTAGGCTTTTCTTTCTTTCAGGGGTTTTATTTTAATTATTTCATGTGTATCGGAATAAATGTTAATCATTGTCAATCAATTAATTGTGTGTTCCGAATCCATTGTGCAATCCGGATAGGGTTATCATGTCAGATTTTTTTCAATTGGTGCCCAAGATTTATTTCAGGTTTGCGTTGAAGTACTTTTGGGACTTATCCCTTTGTAACTTTTACTTTCTGCTAGCTTAGGTGAATAAACGATTTATAAATAGGAAAGAATTAAAGAACATTAATTCTGAATAATATGACACTCCAATATGTCTTGAGAAATTTATAAACGCTAATACCTCATTAAGATTTAAATGAGTAGTTTGATAGAGATTATGAACATATTAAACTAGTTCAAATTCCATTAAGTTGCTCTAGCGAGCGATTGTTGATATATTTCCTATAAATTAATAGACAATATTGCCATTTCAATAATGACAAATTGTTACTTGCAGTAAGTTATCTATACGAAACAAAGTTTTCCTAATTTGGTCACACTAGGCGCCGTATTTACTTCGTTGATTTATTCTGTGACTAAGAATTTCCGTCATTATATGGCCAGCACTTAAGATATTGTAAGACCGTAAACCAATAAAGCGGTATTACCTAAGAATAAAAATTCCTCTTCAAGCGATTAGATTGTTTCCCATTGATGAATTGGATACGGTTCAATTATTTCACACCCACAGATAAGTGTAATTTAGTAATAAAGTTGCACCTCTAATTTCTAGCTAAACAAGGGTGGACAAACTCGCGGTCAAAAATGTCAATGGCATTTTACAAATGCTAGGCTTTTTTATTACAGCTCCCATAATATTTTCTTGCATTTTAATATAAGCTTTGATTAAGTTTGAAAAATAAAAAAGCATAGGTAGATATATAAAGTCCATTAAAATTTATAGGAATTACTTATTTGAAAATCAAATCTTATAAACAATGGAATTTACGAGCATCAAAAAGGTTTCTTGTTTTTTCATTAATCGTTGAGTTGTAAATTTATACTACAAAATTGCTCTCGACCACGTTCACGGCATTATAAAAAGCTTAATGTCTTATTGGCATTTCAGTGGTGTAAAAAGACATTTTGAAATGAATTCAGGTCTATTCATGGGGATTTTATAAATTGTAAGCACTTAGTACTTAATGTTTACATAAAGTATCGGCAAGCATCTAATGACGGTATTACGTAATGACGGAACTCTTATTTTCTTTCAACTTTTAAGCCTTCCTGTATTACGTACACCTACTTTTGCATTAAAATATTGTGTACCTACCTACATATAGCGCGAAATATTTATTTAGTTTAGAGTAATGAAAGGATCTTCACAACTTTCAACAGTTTTGAATAATTAAAAAGGGATCCGTACAGCAGTTTCAAATATTCACTTACTTTGAATATTCATGCTACGTTTTTTAGACAATTAATGTGAACTAATTAGACAACTACAAAAACTGGAAAATAGTAATATAGAATAGTCTTTTCCTCCTCAACTAACTTTTTTTCTTAGGTGCATGTTTACTCCGTTCATAATAATAAATACTTGCTTAAATGCGTTTTTAAAAGTAGAGGAATTGCGACATGTGAATTTTGCATACAATCTGTTTAAATTGGAGTGGTAAAGGAAAATACCCTTTCCCTCCAATCATCATCACCAGTTTCAAATATTCACTTGCTTTCAAAATCCGTGCTACGTTTTCTAGACAGTTAATTGAAAATAATTAGTAATATCCCTTTTCCTACAATCATCATTAATCCATTGTACAACTTAAAACCTCAACCATCAAATATTTTTAAAATTCGTAAGACGGTGAATTGGTCTTTCTTCAAGAATGGAAGTTGCACGAGGGGTTCGGCTTGGAAGTACTACCATCAAGTTCGCCTTACAGAACCAGAGTTTCCTATGACTGTGTCTCCGTTACCACAGTCTTCCACAGTTTTAAGGGGAGGGCAGTGTATTATAAAACCAAATAAATACTTTTTTCTACTTCAAAGGGTTTGCAAGAACTTCAGTTCGTTTAACCGTCAATGCCCTAAAAAGGAAAAATACCTGTTATAATAATACGTCATGCGAACGTTCTTATTGGCATCAGCACCTATAGTAACGATGGGTCACCCTGTGTAATGTAAATTTCAATTTTTTTAAGGTTAAGTATTGTCGCCAATTTAGATACATAGTATTTGAATTCGAGGTCCATGTTGTTTTGTATCGGAGTTGTTAGATGTATAATTTTTTTTAAATAATCGCATTGTATTCAGTAAATCACGATTAAAAAAAAGATTGGGGACATCTGGAAATAATTACCAAAAGTGTTTTCCAAAAGTTTATTTCATTTAAATCCGGTCATGCGATAAGGAGTTCGTTATCGCTTCGTAAACACAGCATCCGAAAGTTGAAAAAAGGGGTAAATAGGTGAAGCGGGCGTTTAATGAAGCTTTTTGGTAAGCTGGTTGGTTAGTATTTGAGAGAAAGACAGTCAGTCTTGGTGTTTGTAAAGTTCTTGTAGAAGAATGAGATTTTATTGCGTCGTTATAAAAGTGAAATTTCATGTGCTATGTTTCGTGTACGGAGTAGTATGAGTGTTGTATCTATCGAGCAGTTAAGTTAAATGGGTCTTTCCTGTAAGATTTTCCAAGTATACGATAAAGTGAACTTGTCCACTACCAAAAAGCCACTTTTACATTTAAAATTATATTAAAAAGCAAGTTTCGTTTAAACCAAGAATCAAGTGAAAGTAAAGAGGTGAAGATTCAGAAGTATCATCAATTGGTGTTTGTGTTTTGTGCGTCTTTTATAGAAAATTACAATTATGGCCGGATGTTAGCATAATAATTAGCTCTTTAAGGTAATTAGAATTTTCTTTGGAAATTGTTTCAATCGATCGCATGTGCGTGGTATTTGTTCTCAGATCCTGAGTGCCTTTCTTTCTTACAGCTTTATTGATTGTTTTTTGTCGAATAAATTTGTATCGTGCGTAAATGGTCAGCTGTATTTTTAATCGTGCCCAGGATATGAGTCCTCGTGATAAATTTTCCATTCGCGTCCAGGATAATGTCAGGTGTTAATTAAAATTTTCTTAAATAATTCTTTGGAATTGCGGGGAGGCGATAAAAGCTGCTGCGTTTCTTGTATTAACAACAAGTAATAGTGTATGCCGGACGTGCTTTGGAAAATGTTATATGTCATACTTTTCATATAAAAAATTGTGGTGGAGTTTTTTTTAACTAGCGGGACACGAGTTTATGTGGTTGGTTTGCCATTGCACATCGCAATACGTTAAAGCATTTTGTTTACAGATGCTAGGATTTTTACGATGAAATCGTTTACTTTACGATATATCATTCCATTTGAAAATTCCATTTCTCTGGTTTGGGGTTCATCTTTCGCTCCCTAGCATACGGAACCCGAAATACTTTCCAGTACTTTCTCTTGGTGATTTTTTAAAAGCTTTGCCCAAAAGCTCTAGCTTTACTACTTTCTCGAAAATAAAAGCGTGTGATTCTTATTTGGCCATCCGGAAAACTTATTTCTTATTCCTAGTTGCTTTTTCACTTTGAGACAATAAGCATATTACTAGAACGTACTATTTTACGAACAAGGGGATAAAATCTATGGTAGTCGAACGGAAAAAACATTCGAGAAATGCTTTTCGCGCATATTTTCTACGTGTTAACAAGAGTCGATATAATTGCAAATTAATGTACTTACTTCCATAGCAACTATATGTATAGTAAAAAATCCCTATTGTTATTAGTCAAAATGTAATAAGAGCAGATGTAATTTATTAATTACAGTGACTATTTCCTTACCAACATCAATTTTCATGCCATGCCTTTCAGCTCGAGTACAATATACACCTGATGGAGAGGTAATTAAGGTGGGCGATCGCAACGAAAAAAAAATAAGTCAATACAATTACTGCGCTACGAAAAAATTAATGAGCGCAATATTCTATACTAATAACCGCATTTTATAATTAAAATTGAGCATTTGATTAACTTTTTGTACATGCCGTCTTAAGCGATTTAGAGATTACTAAGCGATTTTAGTTAATTGAAACTAGCTTACGCATCCGTGCTACCACTTAAGTAAATTAAAGACTAATCTCATAATTAATACAAAAAAGTGCCTCATTTTTATGTAATGGCCCGCCAATATCGCAGGTAAAATTCTCATTAAGTCATTACTGGCATTTCTTGTGCGCCCCGCTGCCTTAAAAGTTCCTTTGTACTGAATTAGTGGTCACACGCTTCGCAAAACCCGCATTAATTGGTAGAATCCAGAATTAAAGCTGACTGGTCACTACAATCTGGAGTTTTAAATTGATGATGGTAATTGAATAATCCCATTTAAGTGTACGCGCAATTGACGATCCTAAATGATCCATCTGTTTATATTAATTCGACAGCTTCTGCTCGATAAATTAATTTGATTTTATTTGGAGGACCTCATCAATCATTTTTAAGTTAACGTTTTTGAAGTTTAATTCGACTACATTCGTCCAATAAGTGCGCCCATTACTTTTAAGCCCAACCTTCTTTTGTACAGAATTTTTGTAAATGTCGGTGACGAAATGTCAGTTGGAATAAAAGAAATCAGGGTGGTGTTTATTAATTCTGTCTCAATTTTTGATTTATTAGCTATCAATATCTGCAAAACCTCTCCATTATTCTCGGGACTCTTTTAATAGATCGATTTACGTTTGCTGAAAATACGCACCCACTCAGTTTTTCAGCAACTAACTCTGTTATGCCGCAGTCGGCTAGGGCGCAACGACAATATTTCCTTTTTGTGGACGTTACATGTTCTTTTATCGGAACACTCTACGATGTCTCAAATTTGTCAACGGGGCGGTTAAAATTAATGGACCAAGTATTAAAATGTGGTGCAGTGGTTGTGGAGGTATTCCAGGGAATTGCTGTCCCATTACTTGGATGGCATGCAATCTGTGTGAGAAGGCAATTTGATCAAATCGTCTATTTTAGGGTGATATTTAAATACGAAGTCTTTTTCAAATTAAACTTTGCTAACCATACCGAATAATGTTTCGGACGGTTAGATCAATGTTTTCCCATCAAAAGTTGGAGCGTTAAATTTAAATTACTTAGGTATAATATATATAACAAATTCGTTCAAAACGAGCCTACGCTAAATTTAGAAATAACGTTCGTCTATTCACAGTAATCTGACATGAAGTAATTAGTAAATCTGAACTAATTTAAGAATGAAAGCCATAGTCCGTGAGGGTTGTTTGTTAAAAAGCAAAGGAAAATCAAGTGCTAAAATGCTAATTAATTCTTCTTAAAATTAATAATAATTCTAACTAACAATTGGGCAACCATCTCCCAAATCTGGGATGTTAACCATTGGGAATCATTGAAACGTTCATTACGACAATTAATCGAAGATGCATTGTTAGTGGACGTGCCCGACAGTAACATGCTGTGCCAATAATCTGTCATGGAGGTATAATTTGGAATAATAATTTATAATTATGCTAATATCACAGCGATTTACACTTATCGAAAGATCATATTATTGTCAAACAAATGTTAACAACCAAACAACAAAGTAAGTAACAAAGTAACTTAACAAGACAAAGAAACAATTACAAAAATGGTACAAACTAAGAAGTATAACCAGCTTCGAGGTTTTCTTCCCTTGAATATAATGGATTGTCTAGCAAAAAGGCTTCCTGACATTCTATTGGAAGATCGGCAGCTTGTAAAAGTTTCTCCCCAAAATTTTAAAGCTTAGGAAACTTTTAAACTTTTAACCGATCGTAAATCTTTGTGAATTATGTTATACCTTCCCTGGTAAATCATGCATACGCTAGTGAGTAACATAGTTGTACATACGTTTCTTTATGAATAGTATTACTTCTCAGTGCTTTGAATGTTAACGTGAAGAACTTCAAAAGTGCGGGTAAACGACAGGAGTAACTATGCCTCTCATAATCAGAACCCGTGGTCGGGGGGCCGCTTCCTTTCTTGTTTGCGCTTGGTTCGCGTCGAGTTGTTAGCGGACGCCCGCACCCTAGCGTTCTTGGCAGGACCGTAGCCAAAAGGGAAGGTAGGGCAAACGGATGGGGTGGGCAAATTTTCGCGCCGCAGATGAAAATAATATGTCATTTCAAGATCAACGCGGTTTTTTTAACAAATTCGTGGCACACATGTGGACACAATGTGGAACGAATGGGGAAATTTTCTTTCAATTAATTGTTGCATATTTTTATTTTAAAAGACATTTAGATATCAGTTGAATATGCACTAGAACATGCACGAGTTAAGATCTGACGATACATAATCAAAAGTGCCAAAGTGGTAACATTTACATTACATTTCTAATGGTACTGGCTATGCCCAGTTTGAATTTCATGCAAATCAGTTCATAAATGGCCGAGACGACAAAAATGATCAAAGTACTCGTGTGAGATCGAAGGGACTTCACCGCATTTTTGTGTGGCAGATCAGTATTCTATCAGCCAGTTATGACTCCACCACCAGAAGACCCACTTCCGACGTCCCGTTCATCCGCAATTCGGGTTTAAGGTTTTGACTCTCTCCAAGCGTTCTCTTTTAAATCAATGGACATGATTCATGAAGCCATCGATCGAGCGAACATGAAAGCATAAGCGTCTCGCTTAACAACTCGACGTTAAAACTTATGAAAATTTGTAGTGGATGAATCCATTACGTATGTAGGTAAAATGTGCGTACCTAGAGATATAAAATTATGTGTATGTATGATCTGAAAGGTGGAAAGCAACCACATAATTTTCCACCCTTCGCATCAGAAATGGTATAATATACTTTGTGCTAAAAAATTCGTAACGGTAGATCTAATTTTGTATTTAAATTTTTGATGTATATATATGTAAAAAGGGACCTTTAGAAATATTTGGGGTTTGAGTAACTTAAACAATAAGCGTCACGGATTTCAAATTTAAATTATCTCCCAGATAAAGTGTTTTGGTGGAATCTGAAAGAAAAAATTGGTCAATTGCAATGCATTTATTTCTACCTATTTTTTTGCAATGAAGAATTGATTCTTAATTGGTTTCGGAAACCGGTTAAGCTATACACCCTGGAGTTTGTCGATAATCTTTTAAATCAGTACTATCGGTTAAATTAGCATAGTCAACAATTTTAACACTAAATATCATGCAAAATTGGCATATTTAAAAACGACTGGGGGATTATTTATCACCCAACTCCAATTTTATATGTAAGGCGGGATTTAAACCAACAAATTAAAAATAAGAGAAGTCCAATCCGTCACTTTGTATGTCGTAATTAACCACAAAGAAGGGGGGGGGGGCAGTTTAGTTTGAATTGAAAACTTACAGCGGCCACGCGTTTTGCGTGAATTGCGTAAATTGGCGAAATCTCCTTGGTTATACAATGAACACTAAAGGAGGCCCCCAACGAGTCATTATCCATAAGAATTCCATGCCGTTACCATTTTCGAGGCGATTCTAAGACACCCGACGGTCAACAAATCATAGCCACTTGCCAGTCAATCCAGTGTTTTCAGCTGTATCAATTGCACAGAAGAAACTGAGTCCATTTTTGTGTCCGTCGGAAAACATCAACTTCAGGAACCATTGTCTAAAAAAAGTGCCGCGCAATTTTCAAATCCTCACCGTAAAAGTTAAATTGCTTCCAGAACAAAAAAGAGAAAGAAGCCGTATCTCCACTAAGATGGTTTCGTTTCACTTCATTCAGGTCCCAAGCAAGAAGTATTACGTTGAAATCGGAAAACATATTACAACAATAATTGTACCGTAGTATTTTGAGTCGAAAAATGTATTTGACCGTGTAATCAGCAGGGATATTCCCATAGTCCCCATATTATCTCTCCTTCAATTTTAGTGTCAAAAGTGAGTTTATATCCGTCTATAAGGTTCACTAACGATTTCATAAATTGTGGCTAGGATTTAAAACGACGGTCCAAACAATCTCTTAGCGTGAGTCATACAAGGAATCTTCTAGAATACTCCCATTTCGGCATTAAAGCTCTTTCATTAAACAAAAGTATATGTATTTGCTACTATAGTACCAATTTCTTCTGGCAAACTCTTCAATTTATTTGTTTGTTGGGACAAGTTACCCCACACATCAATATCTACCCATACAAGTCTCTATACAGGCACATGATTTCCAAAATTTCATTTTTGTGAAGGTTAGAGTACGAGGGATCTTTAAAAATTCGTCCCCTTTTGATCATAACATTTTTGAGTAACGGGACTACACCGAGACGGAATTGTAAAAGGACCTCAACACTATTGACCATAATAATAGCTACTTGAACGTCGATCGCCATCTGGAACAGTGGTCTTCCGGTACAGAATTGACCGACGAGGGTAAAAAAATCGACTGCCCAATTATTATGTGATTTGCCTGCATCTGTTATTTCTGAAACTACTAATACACTAAACCTGTCTAGTGTCTAAGCACCCCCTCAATTCCATTTTAGGGTTGCGTCACTGAATACATTTGAAACAATGCACTTTGTTTAGTTTTGAAAGTAAAACAGTTGAAACGTATTTAACTAAACAGTGCCAATCACTTATGTTTGCTTAGAAATATAAGTTTGCTGAAACTGTGTAGTAATAATTATAAGCTCTTCTTGGCTTCTCGTAAAACTAAATATCGAAAGGGCCACACATTTTAGTAACGTTTTCCATTAGCACGACCGCAGTTTCATTTATTTTATGTTAATTAACGATTTTTTGCAACACAAATGGCATTTCATAGTTTTCAGCGAAACATCATCACGGAGAGTAAGTTGTTTAAAATTTAAACAGGAATAACTTTGCAAGAAGAATAAATACCCCGTAAGAAATTGCGCAATTTGCAATCCTTTTAGTTTTCCGAGTCATATTATTCTAACTTCAGATTTCTTAAAGACCGCCGGTACATAAGTTCCACTTTGCTGTGCTTCAAATGCAAGTTTATTCCTTATGTTTACATTATTTTCTTTTTAAGTTGCGCTCTGTGATGCTGTATTTTAGAATGTCTTTGGGTAAATACGCGTCTATTTACATTCATAATTATATGTCATTAAATATTCTATTTACTTATGCAAAATGACTGTGAGTGCTTTGTTTCGTACTCTGATAGTCTCGCTCCATTTTAAGCGGCAGTAATTCGTCTAATAATATTTGCCCTAGTCCGTTCGAGGAGGACTTTGGTAAAATTGGGTGTATTGAATGAGTCGAGATTTTACACACTTCAAAAAGAGAAACGGCACCATTCCGTAGGAGCCTCTCAATTGAGAATACACATATCGGCAAGAAAGTATTGTCAACACAATCCGAGCCTTGAATAGAATTTTCCAATCGAGATGTCTTATTTTATATCATTTGGGCCGCGATTATATTGATTTTTTACTTTCTGAAAGGTGCTTAGTTACAACGTTTACATCTCTTTATCCCAAAAAAATATGGTAAATGTTTATTTATGTCCCCTATATGCTGATTTACTCCTCTTTACTTTCAATTTATTTGCACGACTGAATGTAATGCGCTGTATAATTCCCATGAAGTAAAATTTTAGCGAGAAATATTTACCTTCCTTTTATTTATTATTTATTATTAAAAGAGGCAGGGCAATTAATGTAGATTTATTGATTAAACTCAGCATGTACCATTGATTTATGTCCCGATAATTAAATGCCAGGTATGATAATTAGAATTAGGTCGTCAGTCGCGGGGTGTATCTTTCCATCAGAACTTTGCTTCAAAGATTGTTGGTGGCTTTATTTTTCCATTTTAAAAACAAGAAAATAATTTCCTGTGCTAGTCATGTTCACTAAATACGTTTTTGACTAATTACTTTTTTTTCATATCATCAAGGATTGGTCGCATCTATCGATACTTCGTTGTATCGGTTTAATAACTATCATTTCAGTAGCTACATGTAGATGTCAAGTGGGCAGTGACAGCAGGCACAGTCATCAACCTAGGTACCAAGCATAAGTACGGATATCAGACATAGGCAGCAGGCATGACCATCTGAATTGTTTTTTAGAGAACTTTCCAACGCTCTCCAGAGCCTCTACAATTCGACCGTGATTTTCAATTAAAGAGTTAAATGATCCCCGTAGAAAATGTCTCTGGAATTCCAGAGTACTTTTTGGGAACATTCCGGAACTTATTCAGTCAGCTAACGTAGTCTTATCACTCCTGTTCAGGGCATTTTTAATCCCCTCCAGAGCTAATCAAATGTTTTCAGAACTTCCTAGGTTTTTACAGACATTTCTAAGGTGCTCCTAGAGCCCAATATTACTGTAACAATTAATTCTGTAATTAAATGATTAAATGCACTCCTAGCTCGGTAATAACTAATCTTTTTATGATTCTAACCTTATGGAAATTTGTTTATTTATTCCTCATCTGGTGTGATTACTTTCATTATATTTGTAATTAATCCAACGCCTGGTCCCATTCAAAAGATTTACGCACCGCGGCATTAACCCACACAAAAGATTGGTATCCATTTCACTTTACAATTAATGAGAAAAAATCGTCAAAATCTTTTGTTTGGATTCACTGATCATTCATAAAGAATATACAAATGTGTTCACGAAATAAACTTCCGTGAGTTGACCTCTTCAGGAATATGAAATTGACTTTGAACATAAATTATTGAGTCGAAGTTTTCTCGTTTCATTTTATTGCCTTTTAGTTCTGTTATTTTTCAATATAAAGCGGTACACGTATAAAATTTCCTATATTGCCAAATTTGTAAATTCGAAACCATACCCTTTCTAAGACTAAAGGGACCACCTGTTAAAACGAACATCAATTAATTCATAACAGGGCTACAACACGTCAAGTATTCAATGTAAACCAACGCACCTTCAATTGAAACAAAGAAAATATCACTATAACTATTTAAAGAGCAAACAAAAGCATGATGGTCAGGTCTCCATGTGCAAAAAAATTACATTTCGCTAAAGGACAAATTAAAAAATGATGTCAAAATAAAATTTAAGTTGGCGGTTAATGAGATATTAGTATGAGCTTTTTTAAATTATAGTCATATTGGGTTCATATCAACAAACAGTATAGTAAAATTACTTATCTTTGCATTTCCATCAAGTAGGCTGAACTAATTTTGTTAATCAATTCAATCAATTTGTTATTATTTAGTTGATGAGTTATTTTATGTTGCTAAATAAAGTATTAAAAAATCACTTTCTTACCATCTAAAGACCCAATATTGCGTCAACTTTATTATTAACTGGCAAAATATTGGCTTTACAAATTCTTAAGTAGTGGTTTTTATTCTTTTCTTATTGATGTAAAGTAACGTATCGATATGATTGGCTAAAGAATAATTAATTATAAAATTGACAAAAAATCAACTCACCTTGCTAGATAAGAATGCAAAAGCGATTAATTTTACTAGTATTCTTTGTTCAATCGTACGATAGAACAGGTACACCTTTCTCCCTATCCCAGCCGATGGAACACCTTGCCTTCCTCTCTCTCTCTAGGTGGGACACCTTGGGGTCCTCTACGCCTTGGGATTTCCCCTGTTACGTCCCAAGGTCATGGCCTTAGATTTTGGACTTTGACATTGAGTTTTCCAAAAGTCGTGGCCTTGGGTTTTGCCCCACGGTCTTGCCCTTGGATACTGAATCAAGGGCATGGCGTTAAGGTTGGTTCCAATGCCTTGACCTTAGGTTCTGATCCAAGGTCATGCTCTGGGATTTTTGCGACGAATGAACACTGTGATTAAATGTGTTTAATGTGATTAAATGAACTTTTCTCAATTTTTAGCGTCGAGTTTTAAACAAGGCGATTATGCTTTCTCCCAATCATCCGAAGGAAGGAGGAAGGAACCGAATTACATGAAATTTTGTATGTGCGCACCTCATTAAAGGATGGTGAGCATGTTCAGCTGAGCAAAAAATCTGCAGTTGAGGTTCATGAGCGATGTCGTAAAAACTACAGTAATGAAAACATGATTGCCATTCGTTTGAAGAAGATGGAGCATGGTAAGGATCAAGTCAAAAGACGTTCTACTGAAGATCATTTCAGTTTCAAAACTCATTGTTTTATGTGTGCCTTCGTTATACCGCCTGAGTTTATAGAACAACAAAGAAAAAGGAAAACCAATCGCAATATTGTGTACCAAGTTAATAGTTTTGGAAGTGAAGGAAACTATGTAGCTCCATGGCTGGGATAATCAAACGTCTTCTGCCTGTTTCAGACTTGGTAGCCTCTGATGTTCTGTATTATAGTTTATGTATGAGGAATTTATACAATCGACCAAAAACTTAGAGAAGAGAAAAAGCGGTCCATTTTCCAATGAAAAGCAATGGAATACATTTTATACTTATCTTGAGACTAATGAAGTAGAGTATCAGTTTTCGCGCGTTGAGTTGCTAATTTAACGCGATTATTTATATAAATTGACTATTTTATCTCAAATTACAACCTGCAGTTCAGATTCTGTCAAAGTTCTCCGTTGCAATAGGTATATTGATTAAAAAATAAACTTAATTTCCACAATATCAATCAACCAGAAGGCACACCAACTTCCGAGTGCATTGTCTTAACTTTTATATTCAATTTGTATTAGATGCAATGCTGGAAGAATTGCCTTCTTTCATCTCGTAAATTTTGTAGTTCAATTAGCAATGGAGGAGATGGTTCTTTTGGAAAAATGAAAAAGATTAGCAAGAGTTAGATTGAGGTGGCGTTAAAATTAAAGTTGCTCGAGAATTCTACGCGAGTTGTGAAACTTTAAGGTTTTTGTTTCTAATGAAATATAAAAATAAAAACCTGTAATAGAGTGGAGAAAGGAACTCTGTTCCGGTACGGCAAAGAAAAAATAAAGTGAAACTTCCAATTTGGTTTCAGAAAACACTTCCGAACTATGAGTGTGTGCACGCTCTCTATATAGAAGGTTCTTTAAATTGTAGACTAAACGATCATCTATTAATTTCATTTGGCACTGCCCCGAATGGGCAACTGTTCCTTCCTGCGACGAGTGAATAACATTTAACTGGTTGCGGCAAAATTAACCCCAAATGAATTCGTATGTTAGATAACTACGAAGACTACCTTACCGCGTAACACAAGGCGATATATGTATATTGGTAAACCTACACGGAACATGCATTTACATAAAATGCTACTTGTAAGGACATTCGACCTGCTTGTTTCAGGCATGCGGATTTCAGCGATGCATTGCGACTTCCAAGATAAAATAGCCGATGTTAATATCGATTGTAGTATAAGTGAACCAAATTTCCTCAAAAGTAGGTTAATGTAAAAGAAGAGGAGTTTTAGGTTCTCAAGTCCCACGCCATTATCTTATCACGGTTTGTTACTTTTTACTAAAAGAATAGTCATAAAGGGAGCGGCATTTGCACTAGGGAAAATCGAGTAACTCTACCCCTTAAGGGTAAGAAATCTTTTAGGAGCTACGGTTAAATGCCTTATGCCAATGCTTTAAGGGCAGTTTTCGCCTTACTATTTCTTATATAAATCACCGTGCTTTAGGTAGCACTACGCATTTAATTTTCTTCATTACTTCACTTCGAGCCTCAATAACTATGCCGATTCATATAGAAAACCATTTCAAGCAGTGGGAACGTAATTAAAGTACACCCCACGTTAATGCCCCACCTCTTTTGTGCTTTTTTTTCAGTTCTCCTCCTAAATTTTGTGGCGAGCTCGACTGCATGTAAACAACGGCGCTGCAAAGCGGCCCTACAAAAATAATGAATGTAGGGACAGGCATGAACTAGACCGCTAAAAGCCTGCGGGCACTATCCCCCTTTTACTTTGGATCTCAACTTTCATTGTATTGCTAACAAAATTATCTTCTACTACGTTGCCCGATACAAAATTATTCAGATGTCTAGAAATTGGATGAAGGTTAGTTATGGAATAAAATCAATCTGAAATTCCTGTAATTGATTGCAGCAGATGGTATTTTCTCGTTTTGAGAAAGACAAACAGTTGTAAATGTGACAAATAACCATCCTTCATTTGCTGACCGATATATTATGTAATTTAAATTGTTTAAATTGTAAACGGCTAGGTTACTTAATGTATGATTGTAATTTAGCACAACAAATCTGAAATTGCAATTCCAATCAACATTTGCATTTGCATTACCTAGATTTTGACCGGTTATTTTTGAAGCCGTATATCAATAATTGTCAATCATTAATTAATTGTAATTTTACCATCCCCATTTACAAGAATAGTAGGTACAGATATTCAATACACTGATGTTAGTGTTAATATCTAACTAATTAAAAACAAATGTAACTTTACATTGAGATATTTAAGGCAGGTTTGAGGTTATTTACTTCTAAACATTTTTAATTTATTTAAACCACTTAGACATTTGCCTCATGCGAAACCTACAAAACTTGACCTTGCCCTTTGACCCTTTCCTACGTAATCAGCTGCTCAACAACTTTGCTTGCTTTACGGTACGTAGTAAATCTGAACGAAGAATAAAAAATTGGTTAATTGTGTTAATAAATGTTTTACATTTTCCGTTCGTGTATGTTATTTGACTGTTACCTCCTCGGTTACCTGTGAGAGGGCAGCTCCATGTTCTGTGTCATTTGGCAAGATAATCTGCCCAGGTGTATCTTGTATAATTCTCGTCTCTAGTATATGTCGGTTACGTTCTTTCCCCCTGTTTCCTGTAAGAGTGCACATACGTCGCTTGACAGGTTTTCCTCTAGCAAACACCATCAACGACGTGACTCACGTGACAAAACCCCTCTCGCATCGTAACTTTTGGAAACCCCGTTTTTGGATGGGTAATTTATTTTGCTGTACCTAACAATAACCTGTAACATCCCACCCTGCATATACAGAGAGTAATTAGTTCAATACGTAGCAACCTTACGTACCAACAAAATGAATAAATCTCTATAAATACTGAATCTGAGGGTAGATGTATCAATGCGCTAGTTTTTGTAGCCCGCGGTAGAAACTGAAACACGGGTTAATTGATTAGTCACTTGATTTAAATTTAAAACTTTCGCAGAGCAATCGATATTTGACCCTTATCTCACGTTAATGCTTATTATTTATGGAGTACATGAGAGACTGATATATGCCACTCTGTGGGTTGTATATGCAGGAGATTGCAATGTTTGTGTTACCTTGAATCATAACCACACCTTGTATGTACTAAATTATTTTTTCATTTACTAATTTGTCAATTTTCATATCGAATTTAAGCAAGCTATGACGTAGGTTTTGATCCCCATTATATCTTTACTGCAAGTTGTTAAATATTAACCTTATGAACAGAAACAACTGTAACGGGCATCCGGTCACGACGTCAGTCTGTACTTGTACTCACCACATGCATCTGTAGTCTGGCATATTTCCAACGAGGAACCAGATACCTATTCGAGGGGTCGGATTCTACTAAAAAGTTTTGACATTTTCGGGATTAAAACACATTTTAATCTCTTTAGTCTCTTGGTTTATTTTTGGTCTTCTCTATAAACCTCGCCTTATATTTTCCCTCCTACTACTACTTTTATGTTTTTAATAGCTCGGACTTTTATATCGTAGCTTAAAAAAAACAACATTCACTTATTTCTTTAGATTATATTCAGGTCATTTGGATGAGTGAATTTTGTTACTATATTGTTGAGCTTAAGAGTGCCGGAGGTAAAGCGGAGAGTTGCATGCACATAAGAAGGGTGTACCTCCGAGGCGACGTTTTCAATTAACTACATGCGAAATTAGATCACACACTAGTAGGCGGGGGACACTTTGTAATCCGAAGGCGCAATCTTCAAATGAGTATAACTTTTGTTTGAAAAGTTATTTTAAAAAACTGTTCGACAATTTTGTTCCTTAACTCACCAAGTATGTACACAACAAATTTCGTGGAATTGTCTCCATTTTTGTTCTCCGGCCAAGAATTGCAGTGGAACTTTTTCGAATTTTCAAAACCTAATTCCAGATTCGTCATTTTCATGTTAAAAAAACCCAGATACCAAATTTCGTCGAAAATGGAAATTTTTTCCCATTCCCAATTAGGGGTGCGCCCTTTTGTGGTAGGAATTTTGAAAAAAAAAATTGAAAATCGAATAGGGCATACCCGAAAACCTATTCAAAGACGTGCTACCCATCTTTGTAACTCTTATGGTTGCTGAGAAACAAATTAAAGAAAAAATCCAAATTTTACCACTTCTTTGAGGGTGGCTCCCAAACGAAACACGTTAGACCCTCGGGTTATTTGGAAAAAGTGCTTGTCTTGATCCCCTCTATCACACCATTTTTTTTTACTTGTGGTCATGTAACATCCTGTATATTTAGTATAATAATAGAGATAAAATAGAAAGCCAATTAAAGATGTGAAGGTTAAAAGAGGATGAATTGAGTGATCACTTTCTTGTGAACGGAACGGAAAAACGAGAGAAAGGCACAGCGAGGGAGAAGGAAGTAAATAAGAGTCGAGATATAATTAAAACATACAAACTAAAGGAAAAAAGAAGTGACCAAAGGATATGAAGAAAAAGTAAATAGAAAAACATTAAACAACAAGAAAGCCATAGAAAATTGAAGTGGAGGTTTATATAGAAAGTAGTGGAACAGAAGAATTGTGGGAAACATAGTCATTGAGGCAGCCAAAATACATGTGAAATATACACAGAAAATAGAAACTAGAAACAAACGACATGGTAGGCGGAAGAAATTAAGCAGCAAGTAAGAGTTAAGAAAACAAAATAGCAACAGTACCTGAATAATAGAGCAGAAAGAAATTATGAAGAACGAGTAAAGAATAAAAGTGAGAAAATTAGTAAGAGAAGTCAAACAAAGATCGTGGGCATACTTCGGAGTCAAACTCGAACGGAACAGCAAAGAAAACCAAACAATTATTCCTCAAAGTTTTAAAAAGTCTCAGAAATAATAAGAAGACATCTCATAGAAATTAAAGATAAGAAAGGGGATGTTCTAAGAAATGAAAAGGAAGCAATGAAGCGACGAAAGCAATACTTCCAGCAGCTGCTCTTATTGGATGGAGAATGCGCAACAGAAAAGGGTAGATGAAGCTGAAAATATTAGTGTAATAGAAGAAAGAAAGAAGCAGGAAAACGGCGAATAAACAATGGACGAGTGATAAATGAATTAAAAAATGTCAAAACACCAAGGACTGACAAAATTACTACAGAAATATTTTTAGAATCTTTAAGAAGGGAGCTGATGCGTTGGTCTGTAATACTACGGAGTCAGACAAGGAGGAAACCTAAGCCCATCTTTATTTATTATATTCATGGACCAAGTAACGAGAAGTGCCAAACTAAAGACAAACCCCCGTGGGATATAAAAATCTGGAAATGTCTGAATACGCATTTGCAGACGACATAGTGTTAGTAAGGGGGTATCTCTAAAAGAAACGGAAAATCAAGGAGCTTGACAGGATTGGAAAAGTTAACAAACTGTATTACAAACTAAGCAAATGGATCATCAACAAGATAGAAATCACGAAGGAAGCAAAGATCAAGATTTACAAAGCAATATATAGATCAATAATCACATGTGTGAATCATAGGTACCTACTAACGGAGAGAGAGAGAACAGCAAAATGAGAGCAGTTGAGATGAAATACTTAAGGAGAGTTAAGGGGGTAACCAGAAAAGACAGTGTCCGGACTGAGGAAACTGTAGAAGAATTCATCAAACGAAGGCAATTAGGATGGTGGAGGCATTTACTAAGGATGGACAGCAGTACACAAACCAAAAAGATCTGAGAAGGCAAGAAGACAAGAGGAAAACAAAAACAAGGATGGGAACAAATTGAGAAGATATTAAAAAAGAGAGAAAGAACGTGGGCGAAAGCAAAAGTAATGGCAGAAGACGGATAGAAATAGGTTTATAAGGAACCTAAACGTACTGAAATAAGAAAATAAAATGTAAATAAAATAAGTAGAATGTAAAGATTTCCTTACACCCTTGTGGGTATATAAGGAAATGATTATAAACATAGAATTAAAAAAATACGTCGTACACTTAGCGAACTATTTTGAATAACCAGAAAGGCAGAAACTGTTACGCGAAGTAACCGTTATTGTATGAAATATTATGTTTCCCAAATTCTCCCGATTTCTCCACGATATTGTATTTGTAAGATTTGCGTTTTGTAATAGTTCCTTTTTTTGCAAAGAAGACACAAGAGGAACGCGTTATAATATAAATATCAGTTTCTTTATAACAGTGTCATGAGCCCCATTTTGCAAATCTTTTATGTATACAGTACCTTAATTTAGTTTGGTTCTTCAGTTCTTCTACTTACCTGCGTAGGTCTATCTGTAGGTTTCCAGAAGATTCCTTGACGAAGGTTAAACTTTTGAAAAATTGGCTAAATAAACTGCACAATAGAGACAACGAGCGACAAGGTTACGTCCGGTTGAGTTCCGATTTTTCACTTTATTCGTCCCTTGGTCCATCTGTGCACATGATAACTCACGAAAAGTTTCAAACTTTCCAATTCTGTTTTCAGTAATGGGTCCAGCTCCAGGGACCTAACTGAATAAATATTGGTCAATACTCGTTAACCTTGACGCTCGTTGTCTATATTGGTGCATCTTATTCTTTTCTTTTCTATTATTATGTGGACGATACATATAGAAACGTATAGCACAATCCATTTTCAGAATACGTTCAAACTTAAAACACAGTTCTCGATCGTGATGGTGACTAAGCTCGTTGGAAAGATTAATGGAAACATGAAGCATATTGCCTCTCTTTCCTCACTTGCGTAATCAGTCAAATCTTACCCCATTTGTGGAAGCTGCTAGCATGGTGAAAAGTAATAAAACATAACTTATCCATCAATTACTAAAATTACTTTCAATTCCGAATCCGGTTTGGGTTTCGAGTGAAAAATTAGCGGACTTCTATCAACGTGCGTGTGAATGGCAGGTGGGTTAGTTGTATTTTGTAACGATATCAAATTACTTACCTCTCCTTGAATATAAATGTGTTTAAGTTACAATCTAAATTTGTATTGAAAAGTTTATCAGTAATTAAAGAGAAATATAGTCTGAAGGCGTTTACTTAATTTATGTACGCGATGAAATCGTTACAACTACGACGCTTTTAACAAACCCATGATTAAGCTCCCTAATTTCAATGGCGCTCACACTATTTAAAATGTAGTCTATGCTAACGGGTTTAAACGAAGGAACGGCAACACGTAACCAATTGTATTTGAATTAATAGTGACTAATTTGTAGTTGTGCATTCTAGCAACGATTGTTTACTATTCATTTAACAAGTCTAGTGACGTAACATCCGGAACAGCGGCCATTTGAATCTTTTACAACTACTATTCATCTAACTTCCCGTTTCGAAATGCCTCGTTAAGCATCCGCAAAGTGATTCTTTATTTACAAATCAAACCAGTCTTATAATGTTATTGCTAGCTATTTATTCTTCGAGATTTATTTATAAAATATATTACACGAGTTTATCTACACTGTACAGAATCATTTCTTTCTAACAAGTATCCATATCGGTAATAATAAATAAAAGTATAGTACATATAATGGGTACATTAAAAATTATATAGCACCAGTCGAGACTAATAAATACAAAAACGATTGCATTAAGAATTTACACGTAATTACAAAGGGGGAAACTAAAAGTGGAAAGAATAGGAGGGTGTGATAAAATCCTAACAATTTTAGCAACCAAACGAAGAACATAGAAACGGAAACTTTCTAAGTGCTTATTCTACTTGCATCACAGCTCCAGACGGCGGCGCAAATGGCGGATCGTATCCGATTAGGTGACAAATGTGATAAGTATCTAACACAGTTTAAATATGCGCTCTCTTGTCTCTCGTTAGTCCCATTTAACATCACTTCATTATAATATACAATATCCGACATGTCTCTACATTTAACGGACTAGAATGACGGCTCCATTTCCACGCACAGAGTCACAAAATAATCACGGCTGATTTAATTGCACAATAACGAATAAACAATTAAAATTAGTTTTATCAATTAATAACAACAGAAAGTCTGGAAGCCGCCACTTAAGTCTTGTAATTCAACCACGCGATACATACACTAACACATTCACTCATCTCAACATCACTGATTATCTTCACAGCAGGCCCCTATGACTTGACTTGTTGAAATATTATCTATCCAGTCTAAAGGATTTAGATTATTTTAAGAGATCACATTTAGCGGTACAAAAAGGTCAGCAGTAATAATGCGACTTCAATGAATATAGAAATCTGCGTCACGACCCCAGAATTGGTACGACTCAGTCCTAAGGATTCCTCAACAGCTGCCGGACTACTGCTTCGTGACACTTTGCTTCGTGCTGCGCCCTCGATGTGGTTACCATCAAGTTCAATTAATGGAGTACCCGACAACCAACCTTCCGTACTATACTTTTTATAGTTGCACTGATCGCTACTGCTACGTAAAAAAGGTTTAGTGATGTTCGGATAGTGCGCCTCCAGTATGTCCGTGCCCTGCAACAAATAAATCATTTCAGTCCCCGGTTTATTCAAATTTCTCTACTGTAATAATATAACGATAGATTGATTAATGGAAACGATCAATTACGCAAATGAGATTTTTATGCCCACCTTGTGTAAAACGCAACGGATAACGTCTGATTATTAATTAAATTTGAGGAACAATACATCACGGAAGTTGACAGGTCTTGGAATCATTAAGATTCATTGAAAATCAATAATTAACCACTCATTAAGCAGCCACAATGCGCCTGTGTCCGACGTTAATAAATAATTAAGGCGATCCCATCTTGTATTATTCGAAGCTATACAATTCACACCAAAATTTCGACATTTCCCCAGACGACTAACCTAATCTGAAGCAGAAAAGCGGCGAGCTTTAAAATGAAACCTTGTACAAAACAACCGACACCAATTTACAAAAAAAGATTTTAAAACGACGGCCCACCCCATTTAATATCTGCGGGAGCTAAAGATCTCGATCGAGTTTAAAGGGATTGCGGATACAATAAAACAAATTATTTTCAACGTTTATGACCTCATTTCTATTTGAAAGAACGTTAACTGGACTGAGATATATTTTATTAACGCTCTAAACGTTCGTCGTATTAAAGAGAATTTAGGGGTGTAATTGAAATAAACATCCTAATGTTGACTCTTGAAATTTATGTTGTCCATAAATACACCTAAATTTACGAATATTATACACATGTAAAGAATGGGACCGGCAGTTATTTAGGATGATTCCACTGGCTATAAAGTTTAGCCTAAAATGTAAATCGAGTAGGTGGTAACAATCAGATTTATTCTTGCTTTGAACTTTGGTTCGTCTTCGCATTCATTTATACAAAGTAGGTATACTGAGAGTGTGCGTGAATTTAATGCATAAAGATCTTTTTTATATCTCAGCTAAGGGGTTGAAAATTCAAATACTCGACTCAAGTAAACTTAAAAGTAAAAATATATTTAGTCATGTATGCTGTTTTCGAATGTGATCATTGACCTTGCAAAATACGCACCAAGTGGGAGCAGAAATATTCGTCGGCAACTGTCGTTTGTGCCGTATTTTGCTTGGATGAACCACCCATACAACAATATTATACAAATGATAACCGAACTCTAATCACGAAGTCAAAAATGGGTTGTTGCTAAATATATTATGAAATGGTTTCACAAAGCAAGATTTTTGGTATTGCTCGATAATTTCTGATCTTGTCAATTGCTAACTTCTGCTCTGGTGCATTTTCCTAAAAATTATAAAACAATGCTATGGTTTACTTTTTGTCTATACGTCCGTCAGTCCATTTAAATCCACTTCTACAGTTTTGAACTACTTTTAGGGACTTTGCAATTTTTGCATCTGCAAATTTGAAAAAAAGGCTCGAAGAAAGGTCTCAACGAAAGGAACGATCTACGATGGCGTATCGAGATCGGCAATAACCCTTCATAGATCCCAGTCGACGAGCGGACGAGCGTACTTAAAAGAGTACTGAAACGTTTGAACAGAACAGGTCTATTGGTAGGGGTCAAAACTTTAAGAGGCAATATGTATATCAAGAACGAAGGGCACTTCGCAAAGAGAAAACGGAAAGCCTGTATTGGATATGTCAAAAAGTGCGAATACTTCGAGATGGGAGTGTCTGATGAGGGACTCACAATGAGAAAATGGAACCTCTGGACAACACATACGTTTATGAAGAAGCTCTAATAGTTATTAACTCGAGAACGGAGGGTCGGAAGAGAATTCACATTACATTACAAAAGGGAAACGCAACGTCTGGACAAGATGTACTCGTATTTATTGGTATGGTCAAACTTACAAAACAAAATTATTTCTATATTATTATAATATACAGGGTGGCAATTTGAAAAGTTACCACCCCCCACGTCTTAGTAAATAAACGATCAAAATCTGTTGCGGTAATTCCCCCATGTGTGATACGTCGTTGGAAAGCTCTGAAAAACTCTTCCAACCATACCAAATAGCATTACATTTAGTTTAGTAATTATCGTGCAAATCAAAAAATAAACTAATATGATACATTTGAAATCTGTCGCATTTAAAACGCAACCGGCGAACATAGACGAACTAAGACAGAGAATAATTCAAGAATGTCGAAATATTGCAAAACCAGCATTTGGAAAGGTTCGACAAGAGTTTGAGAATAGATTATACTACTGTCTTACGGAAATGGAATGCTATTTGGTATGGTTGGAAAGCAGTTTTTTCAGAGCTTTCCAACGATGTATCACACATGGGGGGTCACTATTTAAGATTTAAAAGTTGGGTTGGCTGGGGCGCAGGGGGTTGGAGGGTATGGGGCGCAGGGGGTTGGAGGGTGTGCGTCGCCAACTATGTCATTGGGATTCCCCCTTCGAATTACCGAAACGGATTTTGATTTTTTAAAATATCTCGTTTATTTACAAAGACATGGGTTTGGTAAGTTTTCAAATTGCCACCCTGTATACGAAACAAACCATTTTTAGTGACCAAGAAGAAAATTGGGCGATTTTTCTCAATGACTTGATTTTACCATAGTACCGATTTGGATGCATCGTTTTTGGGAGAAAATTCGGTTAGTACGTTTTCATTTCAGCGGTACTCGTATAACACAAAAATCATTTCTATCATTTTATCTCCGAAATTTCGATCTTTGTTGTTTTATGTTATTTTACGTTTTCGGTATACTATTACAGCGTCTGTCTTGACCTTGCTGCTACTGCAAGAATAGGAAACAAAAAAGCGGTTTTCAGTAGGGGAATTTTTGGCCACTCAGCTCGCATTCGGAGACCAGACTTCTAATCCGGCTAATATTTAAAAGCACTGATCCCTGAACTGTAAACATCGATTGGAGAAGGTTTGACATAGCTGTTCTCGAGTTAGAAGAGGAACGGACGAACAGACCGATGGACAAATCCACCGCGTAAGCGGATTTTTTTCTTTCGAAAAATTCCCCTAAAAAGAACTTGGGAGTGTTCTTGGGGATTGCAGTTGGACAGTGTCATGGGGGTCTTAACCCAGAGACTCAGCAGAAACGAGTTCTAGAACGAGTTACTGAGCAGATTTTTATAAAGAGACACATGCGTTAAACATACACTTGAGGAATATATGCATAAACTTTTAGTAACAATTCGAGCATAATATATAGTATAATACCATATTATGGTATTGTATTTTGTATCTTTATCGAGAGCAGAATGTTGATTAATTTGCAAATGTAAAGGATGTTGTCACACAACATATAGGAACTTCTCGCGTTCGTTATTTTCATCTTACAAAAAAAAGAATAAACTTGCTTTGTGCAATAAGCTGCATTGCAATGTACAATTTTGCGTTATTTAGTATAGGTAAAATGACAGACAACCTGCGCGTTAAGTTTAACGTAATACATCACAGGGTTGATTATTGTGTAATCTACGTCATATAGACGTTATTTTGGATTCAGCACCATTAAAAATGTTGGACCACCCTGTACGTGAAATAACTTCAATTGTTCAGTGTAAATCTGGTGAGTTTTTATGAATAAATACAAAGTATGATCGTTCGTTTGAATATGTGCTTCGGTGTGTGTTTTTCCTTTTAGAAATTTTTGAACATGCGAAATTTCCATTTTAATTTTATTGCCTTTGTGGGTTGTTCAGTTTAGGTAAGGTGTTTTATTTAAAAATTAATTTAAAAATGCACATAATGTTATCGCTGATAAGAAGACGCAGGTGTTACGAAGACGTACACGTTTCAGGTTATAAGTGGGGACGCGGAACGCACTCCGTCGAAGCTGAAGTGTCTAATTGTGATTGGTGGTTTATGTAAAAATTCAAAAAACCAGGAGATTATTATATGAGGGGAGTGGTGGATCCTTTAAAAACTAGAGACACCGTTTTAATGGTGCTTTTTGCTCGTTTGTTAGTAATTATCGGAGAGCGTTGCACATTTTGATACGATGTTATCTGGGGCTTTCGGCTCTATTTGTTAAGTTAGAGACGTAATTAACTGGGAAAAAGTAATCGTGTTGCGAGATTACAGTTTGAACGCCGTAACATGGCTTAGTAAAGTTTGTGAGAAATGTTGTCCTTTTTTGGAAAAAGTATTAGTACGAGTGCGAGCCAACCAAGCACTTGTTGCATAGTGAAGTGTTTCTACAAGGTTTGTCATTTATTAAAAGTAAAAGTATTCTAGCGGATGAAAGGCCACCAAATTTTGTCATTATTTTAATTCAACAAGCCAGTTTTGCACTTTTGCTATCATCAAGATCATGTTTAGTGAAAAAGAAGTGAAGTTTCCTGAAGCTGTCAGATAATGTTTTTGTGTCAACTCTAAGTGCGCCTGAATATCACAAAATTTTACGTCCTGGGGTCTGTTTCATAAAGTTACTTTGCAACCGCACTATGCACTTTGCACTTTTCAGATAACATTTGGGCCCATAAAGACTATTTTGACCTCGATTTTGACACCTGATAACACTCAAAATATGTAAAGTAGAGATGAATAACAAACAAAATGCTACGTTGACTAAAATATTTTTTGATACAATAATAATCTTTGCACTTTAACTTTATGCAAATGAAAAGTAACAAGTGAAAAATTGCAAAGTTACTTTATGAAAAGGGCCCCAGATTTATTAGATTATTTCAGAACTGTAAGTAATCCAGATTTTTTATTTATTTGTCTTTCGAACGACTGCGTGCGTGTAAAAACCGGCTCTTTTTCTTCCAACGTTATTGTTTAACTTTTTTATGCTTGCCAAATAAATTTTTGTTATTGTCATTTCATTAGTTATGTGTTTAATCGAACCCACTGTGTGATCCAGATGGCGTTTTTATGTCAGATTTTTCTTTGTGTACCCAACAATTATGTCAAGTGTTAATCAATTTAGTTAATTCTTGGGAATTGTCGGAAGTTGATCAAGGCTACTGTGTCTCCAAAATTTAATAAAATTAAAGTCAGTATTGGGATTTTTCCTTAAAATGGAAGCCGGGTGTGAACGAGGAATACAATAAAATTATTTTGTTATGAGCTAGACGGACAGGTGTTTTGTGAGTCGCTTAGTGACCGTTTACCATTTCGCGTTATTTTGTTAAATAAGTTGTAGATTTTTACAGGAAATCGGTATACTGTCACTATGTAATTGGGCGCAAGCCTGTTGAGGGCCGCGAACAAGAGAGGGATAATAAATAATAAATGATCGTTGATACGGAAAGGGATATTTACACAATGTTTCGATACTTTACGTTTATTTTGATATGACTGTTGCTGGACGATATCAAATGAACAATCAATCAATCTATACTATATACTATATATCAGTTATAGTTACAAGAGATATGACCTCGGATATGACTGTACCATCTAATTTGTCAAAAAAAACAAGGTAATGTGGAACTTGAATTATCTAGTTCGCGGGCCGCAATTATGCAAAAGACCAAGTGTTTCAGTAAGGCGGAAAGGTGGCCCTCCCTTGATTTCAGATAGATTCGATTTTCGGCCTGTATTGTTTGAATGGCTTCATATGCTGGTTCTAGAATGATGGAATTTGCATTATAGAAAATACCTTTTCGTAATATTCCGAGTGCTATCATTTCGCATCAGTGGCAATCAGAACTATTCTTTCCGTGCATTGTTCGGGTGAGTCATACAAAGCGTTGAAGCACATAATTTACATAAATACATTGGTAATAAATCATCGTTGATAATGTTATATCTCAGACAGTGCTAAAGCGAGCCGTTGATACCATCAAATTTTTTGCATGAATAATCCTGCAACAGAATCACACAAAGAATTAAAATCGCGAATGCCGTACAGAACAGAAATATCGATTCAGTTCCGTACAGAAAATGCAATTACAAAGCGAGATTTGCCAGGAAATTTAATTAAATATGACATGGCGATAAATTATAATAAATTATCTCATTTTAACAATTTTTTATACCACTCAGTAGCAATGGATAATAATGATTCGAAATTAACTATTCAATTACAAACACTGATAAATACGAAAATGAAAGTCATCAAATGTAATGGAGGTCGCCGGTATCTTTTGCCTTTACGGCTTCTTTAAAGTTTTATGTTACCTCTTTACAGACATTTCAAACAAGCATTATAAGTAGAATGCTGGTATTACACGTTTGAATGATCTGTTAGAATGTCCATTAGAATCTTTTATTGTGAGTATAGATAAAGTCGAGGCCCAATTTTTCGGAATTTCTATACGCATTATTACTATTTTACTAACCATCAGTTATTCTTATTGTACGAAATGGAATGCGTCAACGGCTGCATAATTAATTTTTGCCAAAAGTTTGTATAGGTACGTAAACGTAAGACTTTTGAAATAAAATGTAACTTTGAGAGGATCTCCTCATTAATACCCATTTTTAGTGATGGTTTTGTCCGCCCGTCTGTCTGTCTGTTCGTCCTCTAACTCGAAAACGAAGAGCTAGCGATGTCAAACATTCGCCAATCGATTTCTACACGTTCCAAGATCCCCAAGGTTCCTCAATGCGAGCTCATTGTTAATAAAATGTCAAATGTTTCTTTCTATAATTTTGGTTATCAACGTGTATAATGAAAATTTTGAAAATTAAGATAATTGGTTTTCCGAGTTTATTAATTTTCGTCGATCTATCGTTGTCGTTCGCAAATGTTATCCCCCACACAGTCTTCCAAAATACTGGCCGATTAGAACAAAATTCTCTATGTGCCCTTGATAACCCACAAAAAATTTCTACTCCACTAAACGAATATGCAAAAAAAATGTGATCAGACAACATACACATAATGAAAACAAAATTAATTTTTGAAAATTAGAAAATCAAAATTTTAATAGCAACAAAAAGGATCAGAATTTAGTGAAATTTATTGGGAACTTTATTTGGTATTTATATGACCATGTTTCAATTGAACCTCGCCAAAAGATGGTCGCGATTACGTGACGTTAAACTAAATAATTACATAAAAATGGCTAGGGTGCCTTAATTAAGCGTTTCCAACAAAAAAATTTGCGGTAGAAGCACTAAATTTTCCACACAATCTTAATTAAAAGTTCACTTCTTTGCATCGAAATGTGAGGTTATTATTACTCAAAATTTCATGATTACTTTTAGGTTGGTAAGAGTGTGCCTAACATTCAAACTTCAATTTCTTAAGAGGTTATGTTACTTTTCCACGATTTAATATACGTTAAAACTGTGTTTCTACTCGTAATTATACCACAATAGCAGTAAATAACGGACGATCAAACATGAGTTTCTGTCGAGTCGCCTTTGGAAGTTCAATTTAAGTACGATTTCCCATGTAAACAAAAATTCCAAAGATGACTCGACAGCAGCTCATTTTTGATCGCATAGTAGTTCTCTACATGTTTTACATTATTCATGTGTACATTATTTACAGATGAGCAGCAATTTTAGAGCTTGAAATACTAACAAAATATATGTACTTTTGAAGATTTACTACTACAACTTGATTGCACTTAATTTTTTCAATTCTGTAAAGAGCCCCGTATACGGAAGGATTGGTCTGTCGAATCCGTCATTTCTGACCGATCGAAACGACGAATCGCTGGTAATTATCAATATCGTTAACGATTTCCTTAATCGAATGGGGTATCGCTTGCAAGTATTGGAGGAGCACGAGGGTGTCATGTTGCAGTCAGATTGACAATGTCAGCAGTTAGTACGAAAAAGACGTTCGAAGTTAATCGACGGCAACAAAGAGGCGGCCTATGGAAGATGCGAAAGACGTCCCTTTCGAATGATAAGGCTGTCGATAAGAGTCATCGGATAATACGGAGGAAGCGTTCAAAGTTAGGCGACGGTCGATACGAAAGAATTGGTTTATGGAACATGCAGAAGGTGCCCGGGTTTCCCGTCTCAGTGGTCGATACAAAAAATGACATTCTTCCTCCCTAAGGCATTCAAGTTTGGATTGTATACGGTCCCAAAAGTGGTTTTATTAAAGTGTATCGACATGTGACAAGGAAGTGTCGCTTATTTGGTGTAAGTCGAACTAAACCTAAAATTGTATTGTATATTATACCGACTATACTACTTTTACATATTACATTAACAGCTGTTAATATACACGTTGAACCCAGTATATTTCAATCTAGTAAACGTAGAAGTTAACATAACCTCTTAGTCTTACAAAAATTAACTCTCGCTTCAGATTTTTCAGGATTCATCAATTTAAAAAATGACAAAATATAAGTAACATAACCCCTGATTTCGACAAAATGAAGTGAACTTTTATTAAGATGCAAAGGGACTTAATCAGGTCGCGTACCCATGGTGGCGTGTGCTCAGATCGATTTTAGATATACGGTAATTGGCTAGGTAATTGGGCTACTAATTTTGAAAACACTTTTTTTAAATCAGAAACCTAAATAATGACTGAAGTTTCATCCATTTTCTATTATGGTTGCTAAAAGAGGTGCAAATTTTGAACTTTTAGAGACGTCCGTTCCCTGTACCACCCAATTTTTTGACATACTTAACTGGTGCACCCTGAATACACTAGGACATGAATGTTCAATACTAACATTTACCCTATCATTATTAACGAGCTCCTAGCGAGCGAATTTTGCAGTGTCTGTCCGCCTGTCCGTTCGTCTGTTAGCACGATATCTCAATATCGAATCGACCGATTACGATGAAATTTTCTAGGTGGATTCTTTATAAAATTTTTAGATTGGATTTCGTGAATTGGCAATGTAGGTCAAAAAATAAGGAAGGCCCTTTTGACATCTCTATTAGTTATGAACAGAATTGCATGAATTTCAATATTGGCATATAATACGCAATTCCAAAAGTTGGGTCTAATCGACTCAACATGCAGTGCCCTTTTTGCATTTCGATCATTTGTCTACTGAATTGCAGACTTTTTTATTTATGAAGGTATTTGAATAAAATTTGATACATAGCCACTTGGAATAAAAGCAAATTTAACACCAGTTTCAAAATTTCGTTTTGCGCATGCGCAGTGCCAACTTTCTTATTTATGGAGAGATTTAAATGAAATTTGATACATCACCACTTGGAATAAAATCAAATGTAACGCCAGTTTCAAAATTTGGTTTTGCGCATGCGCAGTGGCAACTTTACAAAAAGTTAAACGGTTTTGATCGGGAATCGTCATTTCGGAAATTCACTGAAATTCATGTCAGAAAATCCGGGTTTTAAGAGTTACTTAAAAAACTTAACCCGAAGTACGTGTTCTGTAAAAAAAACGTATCACAAAGATGCTTTCGCGTGTCAGTTAAATTGAACAATTTTCGGGGAACAGGCTAAAAATAAGGCATCGTAACCTTGAAGGGACAATCTTGCATTACTAAGGAATTGAGTTGTTCGAAACTTGGAAACTTGATTTCTCTTCATTTAATACATTTCTTTGTGGAAAGGTCTGAGATTATTAATGGTAAAAAGGTATTTTTTTTTAAACTTGTGAATTGAACTTTTCCTACCACATATTCGGAATGATATTGTATTATTGTAGCTACTACATCCGATTACAAAATAAAATAAATCAAACGTACTTTTCCGCACCCATAGATTTCTGGAGTCGGATGGGCCCACAATTAATAGGGTATTAGGGTTCATCCATGAGGCCTGAACACCTTATTATCAAAAATTATTTGTAAGACATTCGCCTTTGACGTTTTAACTCCTCCGACGGATGCGTTTCCCCTAAACGTTACATTTTTCCTTTGTGAGTACTCTCTTCCGACTTTAAGATGTTCACAGTTGAAATTTTGACCCACCGGTGGACACGCTTCGTCCACATTATTATTTTCCCTTTGTAAGCACCCTCTCCGACACTCCGATTTTGAAATTTGCACCCCTCCCCATTGCATGTTTTATACAAGCAATTATTATACTTTCCTATTATTAGAAAGATCGCACTGTAACGAAGCACCCGTTTTTCGCTCCCCCATCTTATATTTTTCCGATAATTACATGCCGAGTAATTATTAAAAACCGAAATAATTTGCATTTCTTTCGGAGCGAATACAGCGAGGAGCTGGAAATTCCCTGTTCCTCTTCCATCAAGTAGGGTTTTCTTTAGAAGGCAAGCGCTCAATTTTGGAAGGATCTTGTGCCATTTTGCGTGCCGTAATCACAAAAGACAACGTTGTAGCATCAAGTGACGATTGTACCTTACTCGACCGTGATCGGTATGTGAAGGAAAAGTCGTGGATACTGTCGATACGCTACTTACTTAGTAATGCTATCATATCCTATTGAATAAAATTTATCTGTGTTTTATTTACATTATGGCGTTATATGGCACGGATTGCGAATTTTTAAAAAAATTGTATCCAGAGATGCTTCTAGCATCGGTAAGTATATACTCGATGAGCGCATGCGCAGTGTCAACTTTCATGTTTATGGAGATATTTCTCTGAAATTTTAACCATATAATTAAAGGCAAAAATGTGGATATAGTAATAATCAGATGTGCGCATGCGCAAACTGCTCCATGCCAACTTTCTTGGTTATGGAGATATTTTCTTTGAAATTATTAAAATAAGATTGCGCAATGTCAACTTATTTACTTATTGAACTTTTTTTAATTTTAACTATAGCACGTTCAAATAAAAGCAAACATACCGCATATTTTGAGATATTAACCATGATTTAACCATAATTCGTGTTTTAGTTTTATTTAGTAGTTTAAAAAAAGGATTATTGTTTTTAGATATCATCGCTTTTTTTGATATTAGACGAAAAAACCTTGAGATTAAAGTGCTTCTACGACAGTTTACTTCGGAACTTACAGTATCATATAGAATCTGCTCGTGAAAAATCATGAATTAAATTTCGGAAATAAAATAGCGAATTCGTGTTACAAATTCACAAAATACTTAAATGCCATTTGATCACATGGATACTTTTCATGAGACTCAAAAGTTACTCATGAATTTATTGTATTCTTCGCACTCAGAAAATCCTTCTAATTTTTCTCAACACCTAAACATCGTATAACTAACAACGGGCTTTCATTTCATTACAAGCCCATTCAAGTGGCATTTCTTTTATTAATCCCCCAACACGAGTCTACGATGTCTTTACGGAATCTCTTACAAATGGGAGTGCACTAAAAAAAGGCCAAACTCTAACCCTCTTCGGAATATAATAAATAATAATAACGAAGATATTTATCCACAAGAACGTATGTGGTTTAAAATAAACGTCAAAATGTGATCGTGTCAATTAAACTTTAATTAAGTGTTATGATAGCATAGTCCGTCCTATAAACAAGATTGAAAATGGAAAGATACCAAAATTATAAGGACCAAACTATCGAGCAAAATGGAGAAGGAAAGCTTTAAGATATGATACATCCCTTGAACTTTAATTAGATCAAGATATTAAAGTGAAAATGAAACGCACAGAACAAAGTGAAATTATCTGGTTTTGCATAACAAAAACAAACAGCACTTATTAGGTAATAGAAATTTATTTGCGCATTTTACTTAAAAAAGAGACTAATCGCAAAAACGCGCCACGTTCCAATTCAAAGCTAGATAATCAGCCGAATAGAAATGTATGAAAATAGCTGTTTGTTGAATTTAAATTGCAAACGGCAATGTAATTTTCTGAGACGCAAGTTCGTCACGCGAAGTTTATAAAATCACATTGGCACGTGATAGCGCATCAAAATGTAACTGCTCTATTAAGGAACTTACGGGTAACAAAGTTGACTGTGTCGTCCAACATAGCGGTTTGAAGGATCCCCTTTTCGTAGCCTCTTGAAAACTTTGAAATTGATTTTCCCAATCGTAGGAGACGAGGCGAGATTCTAGTGTCATGCCTGCCAGCTCCGGGGGTGCCGATATGCGCACGGGATTTGATCCGCTGTAAGTAGAAAACCAAACATTTAACAATGACGCTCGCGTTTTATTAAAATTAGGTAGGTATTTACTAACTAATAACAATTCAAGTACTTACGGGCTAAGCTCTTGAATGCCGAGCGAATGTAAAACAGTTGGTAAACTTGGCAAACTGTGGCAGGCTGCCAAAGAACGTTGTCGAGGATAGTAAAGTCCCATAACTAAACATGTCTCCTCTCTACTTGTTAACCCGCCGAGCGTTATTGCTGATCTTCCTGAACTGTTATAAGTGCACTCCGCTATTAAGTGGTCTCCAGGTAGTATTTTAGCGGGTGCTATCAGTTTTCGGTACTCTTGATAATCAGCGTCGAGGTTGTCATCGCTCGCAATAGGAGCCTGCTCCACTCCGTCTCGAACATGCCTCAGAGCTACTTGTCTACCAATTCTATGCGTTCTCATCACAACTGCAAACATATTCACACCGGATTTCGGAAATGCTTGCTTTGTACATTCGGATATGCAATGTCCGGAAGAGACAACCCTTTGTTGTCCCGGCGGTATAATATGACGCCAGTTAGGATCTATTCCAACAGATATAACTCCAGCATCATGTCGACGCAACTCCGGAGTATAATATAATTTTAACCCGGAACCTTCCAAACCTCCCAAATTGTCATCATAAGGACTTATATAGTGCGTTTCTAGGAGATAATACCGACTAGCAGACGGTTCGAAAGGATATCCGGCTTCTGGAGGGAAACTGAAACCTTCCGATCCCCGTGCCCAGCTAGCAACGACAGTATTACAAGCTAAAGGTTGAGAGCCTGTCTCGTAACACTGTCTCCCGGGCGTTCCGGCCAAATGCTCAACTTGGGATGTCTCCTGACATTCGTATAGGACAACGTGTTGTAGTCCGCTCGCCGTCCTAGCGCCTCGCAAGGGCTCGTACTGGAATTAAGAGAAACTAAATTAGCGAAACGATTTGACGATCGTTGGGAAACTAGCTCCGACGCAATTTATATAATTTCAAATTTAAATATCAAAGAGCTGTAAAATTTCGTACGAATTTATATGAGGGGGAGATGTACGCATAATATTATTTGCAAATCTGCGAAGCGAGAAGGAAAGCTGAGCAATTTGCATACTATGTGCCGACTTACCCGAATAAGGTGATGCTTCCGCGAAAGTGTAGGGAGACGAAACACCCTACACCAATAGAGGGTATCCCCGGGCGCCGGTGATTGTACCGACGGGTTGCGTAACTCCCACGTGCGCGTTGTCTCCTCGGGACCTGGAGCGTCTTGATCCGCTCGTTGAACCAAATATAAAGATTGACTACCCCGCGACTCGACGTCGTGTTGGGGTAATGATCCTGGACCGACTAATCCACCCACAGGCTCATTCCGGTGATAAGCCCATACTATACGCATAGTGTCATTCTGTAACAAGAGAAAAAGAGGCGCTTGAGTACTTCCGTTCCTTATCTGCGTTACGCTGTAAAACCGTTTCGCACATCCTATAAAAGTAGGAATGCGTTATAAAAGTGAAATTACGAGTTTCGTTTTGGCCTAGCGCTATTTTTTCATACAATATCCTGTGTGAGCCTATCGAAATAAAGTCAGTATAAAACAGCTGCTTCAAGTTTTGCTACTGTAAAAGTGTCATGCTGAATAACATTGGATTTCACTGGCAACAGAGGTACATTTAACGTTTTCTTAACGAACAGGTCAAAAAGAAAATACTCATAAAAAATTTCACTTCAGCCACTAACAGAACCGGTGCATATAAATAGACGGCACTAAATACTCGTAAACTAAACCATTACAGAGCTAATCAGGAATCTTAATTAACTCAACTCCTGGACTTTCAATGACGCACACCCGTAGCAATCCGACTGAGCAACACGCGCCCTAGCGACGATATTCTGATATGATTAATTAACAGTAAGCGATTTATGTTACAGATCGTACAGATTCGAATGTAACGACTGTGTAGAAATGCAATCATGTAAAATTTCTCCGCATATTTTCCATGTATTTGACGTATTTTACAAAATATAAAAAATCGGTCCATAAATAAAAGGCAGCACATACGCAAATCCATTTCATAGTATGTCCACCCATACGGTCCACGTGTTAGTAATTGCTTTGAGGTAAAAAAATGTCCCCTATGATGATTTGCTCAGTGAAGTGGAATAAATAGAACATATTTGTTTAACTTTGTTGCAAAATACTGTGATACAGCTATAAATATATCAACGTAAGCAGACTAGTGATTCGAAGCACAATATTCACGCCTCGATCCTAATTCTAATCGAGTAAGTACTTGGTATAATGTAACCCTCACCGAGTAATATCGTGGGAACACCTGACCCAGCTATTGAGGGACCTGCCCCCTCACTATCAAGAGGATTTGCTAGATGAAATTAAGCCAAAGATCCAGGAACCCAACGAGAAAGTCGACATTTATTTTGCCATAATGCAAGGACTTTTTGCTAGATTACAAAATCCACTCACCGAACGCGACCAAATGCGAATTATCCGCCGAAACTTTTTGCCCTTTGATCTCACGAAACTCGGACTAAACGCACTGGCCACCCTCGGCGGACTTTTGGCGGATTTCAATCTCTTTGATGCTATTCGACACGACGTCTTACGTACCCAGACTCGCTTACCCTTCCAGGAACCAGGAATTAGCTGCCCCAATCGACGACGTACCACCTCGCGTTTTCCCATTCCCTCTATGGAAACGCGTGATTTACTCTGTTTTAATTGCCAACGATTAGGACATCACCAGGTGGATTGCCCCGAACACTGAAAGTTTTTCTGCTATAAGTGCGGAGACACTGGGGTTACCATTCGTGCGTGCACGTTCTCTTCGGGAAACGGACCACGAAACGCTCGCTAAGTTGTCACGAGGATTCGGAGGTTCCGACAACCAAAATATTGTAACATTTTTTAAACCCAAGTTACACTTTTTACTTCAACACGCCACTAACCGTTTAAGACCTTATGTCAAAATCACTACATTAAAAACCTGCGTTTAATGGGATTGTTAGATTCGGGTACTTTACGCTCCTTTATTAATCAAGACCTTTGCATTGAACTAAAACAACTTAATTTAAGGTTCGTGAAGCAATTTACTTCCCGAAAGTTGCTAATAGTGCCGATGCACAATCCACTGGTTACATCATAGCTCCGTTAACCTTAAAGGATAGGACTGTGCTGTTTTTGCCTACTTTAACTACCGACTTGATCTTTGGAATCGATTTCTGGGATAAGATGGGACTTATTCTGATGATTGTTGGCACTTCGTTGCTACAACCCCAACAGCGACACCGGGTTTACCAATTATTGACCACCCACATCTTACTGCTGAACAACAAAAATCGTTACTACCCTCCTTGATCAGAAATTGGAAGCCAATCGGACTCGGCTAGGTATCACCACGGTGGGGAAGCACGGTTTGCAGAAAAAACACTCATCTGCACATGTGAGTACAGAAGATACAAGAGAAAAATACAAAAAGAGGCGAAGAAATAATAGATAATCAAAGAAACAACAAAATCAGGTTGGAGCTCATTGGAAACGCACAATACACGACCAAATTGCAATGATTTGTAGTGAGGTCTACGTTTGAGAAAATTCAAATGCTAATGCATTTCGTGTAACAATTGAGTTACAAATGGTTTTCACCTTTTTCGACCCTGTTAAATCCGATTCTCCCTGTTGCCAAATTTGGAAATGAACAGGAAGGGAGATATTAAAGAAGGCGTCCAATATGGCGGTTTTTGGACCACCCTGGCGTATTCTCCGTCTAAAATGCCCGATTTTTAAGTTCAAGGATCTGCATCCATGTTCTATTCTGTTGCGTAAACTACGCATGCGGTCGTTTTATTTGGCTTCCGCACCTATAATAACGATGGGACACGCTGTATGTAAATTTCATCTATTGTTAACGTTAAACGTTGGTTGGGATTAACAATCCTGATCATGTTTAGTTGAATTCGAGAACAATGTTGTATCATAACTATTTAATTGTTTGGTGTTTGATTTTGTTTAAATAATTGTTTTGTTTATGTATGGGGTTTTGGCAATTAAAAATAAGGTTAAATTACGCGTTAAAGGACGAGGTTTAAAACTTCTGGAAATTATTTGCGTAGTATTTGTAAAAGTTTATCACATGTTTTTCTCCGGTCGTAGGCAAGAAGTTTTCTTATCGTTTAAACTGAAGCACATTTTCTCGTTTACGATAAAGTTAAAGACAAAAACTTTAAGCTATCAACTAAAGGTTTTTTTCCGCCATTAAAGTAAGTCTAATTACAACGAAGTCAGTGTAGTCAAAATCGAGTTTTAAGTGAAGAACTGAAGTTCCGAAGTACCATCATTGTGTGTTACAACCGGAGATTTTGGATTATTGACACTTTAAGGTAATGAAGATTTCTTTAATTAATTGTTCTATGGATCGCCTTCTGCGTGGTGTGTGTTATTCTGGCACACTACGAACTCTCCTCGACTAAAGAATGCTCAAATGAGCAAATCGAAAATCAAACCAATTCTGAGTTTATTTTTTGACAGAATGGGATCATCCACAAAGAATTTATTTCTCCAGGACACACTGTCAACCAAGTCATTCGTAAAGGCTCTGAAAAAGGGTTAGTCGAGTCAGATCCAACATTGACAATAAATTGATGCTCAGTCATGACTAGGCATGGGAATTTTTTTCTATATATCGATAGGTATCGATATCGATAATTATCGATATATCGATACTTATCGATAAGTATCGACATATCGATAGGTATAACTATTGATATATCGATATGTCGATAACTATTGATATATCGATATGTCGATAACTATTGATATATCGATATGTCGATAACTATCGATATGTCGATAACTATCGATATGTCGATAACTATCGATATGTCGATAACTATCGATATGTCGATAACTATCGATATATCGATATGTCGATAACTATCGATATATCGATATGTCGATAACTATCGATATATCGATATGTCGATAACTGTACGATAAAATTATGTTATTGTTGAGATTTCAACGAGCGCTACTATTTTTATTAATAAAATCCATTTTCGGGTTTTCTCTCGTGTAAATTTACTATTTTTAGTTGCTCGACGTTTCGGAAACTTAACTTTGCTCCCTTTCTCAAGAGAAGCGCTACGTCACATCATCATCCATGCCAAATAAACGCAGTAATAAAATCTTTAGGAAATAGATCTTTTCGTCTTACTGACGATTGCTCAAAAAAAGAAGAACTTCAAGAACTTGAACAAAATGTTGCATCAAAATGGCTACTCTTTAGATAAAATAAAGAAGACAATCAAAGGGTGTAATCATGGCCTATGTATCGGTATCTGATTGATGGTTACAGAGGACCAGTCACAAAAAAAACAGAAAAAGCTAAGAACACTTCAAATTTAGATATACAGTTTCAATTGATTGACATTTACGAAATCTAACAAAAAAACTCTTGATAAAGGTAGCAAAGAAACGTCGAGTAACTATTAATAGTCACTTTACACCAGAATAAACCGGAAAATGGATTTTATTAATAAAACTCGATAAGATAACTATCCCTGTCGATAACTATCGATACGTCGAATATTTCTCTCAAATGAGGCGTGCAATTACCGCTAAATTACAGCGGTAATTGCATTGTAGAAAGCTAAAGAGCACTGCGATAATTGCACAGTTAATATGGTAACTCCATTAAAGTTGCAAGAACTGCATTCGGTTATTTTGATATTTTGTTAAAAGAGCCCTCGTGTCTTGTCGGGCTCTTTCGCCAAAATATAAAAGTAAACTCATGCAGTTTTTAGACACGCTTTCAAAAAAATGATCGGTAATATTATATCGATACCTATATATTAAAAACTATCGCCATAACGAGAACTATCGATATACCGATACTTATCGATATAGCGACAGTTATCGATCTTTCGATAGTTATCGGTGTATCGATAACCATCGATATTTCGATAATTATCGGCATATCGATAAGTAAAATATATCGATAGGTAAGTACCCGATACTTATCGATAGGTGAAAACAGTTATCGCCCATCCCTAGTCATGACAACGCCCTCTCCGTCACAGAATTCTTATGGTTCCCCAGCCCTGTGACTTTTTGCTAAACTCAAAAATGTCCCCAAAGGACGGCATTGAACTTTTAAAAACGTCCGGAAAAACCTGCCTGACCATATCGGCTGCTATCGGAAGTGGGAACAACATCTCTATCGCGTGTAGCTGCCCAAGGGGACTATTTTGAAGGGGCCAACATTGCTATTTAAAAAAAACAGTCTCGGTTCTTTTCTACCACACCTCGTATATCTGCTAAAGATAACAAATAAGAAATTATATTTCAGAACAAGTTTGGGTGTCTGGGGGTAGAAGTTCTGATCGTGACCGGACTGACCCAAGACCCAAATTCACCTCGAATCTTCATGTATTAGATGGCTGAGGATTCTTATTTTGCAATTCAGACTGATTTTGTTTTTGTGTAGAAAACAAAGAAGAAATTATTTGTACAATTTCGAATTGCCATAGTTAGTTCCTGGGCTATAAAGGTCCGAGGAATACAAAGTTACAAGTGCGAACTAGATGAGCTTTTCGTTCGTGTATGACTTTCTGGAAAAAAGCTTTAAAACAGATTTGTTTGCCCTTTCATTTAGTATCAGAAATTATGGATGATGAATTAGAAGGCTCGCGATACTACTTTTGCAACAAATCAAATTCAATATTTTCCGCACGCTCAGATGAACGGAGAAGGGAAACAATACATAGTAAAATGAGTTGAACTGCGCTGTGGAAGCAGAAAAAGTCATTAACAAAACTTTGCACAAAAGGAAATTGAAGTTGTCACCATAATTCAAGAAACACGTAGGTACTTTCCATTAAAAACTGTTTAATGGTTTCAAAAGAAGCTTTGTTTTTTTTAAAAGCCATAACTCATCAGTAGTCAACACATTTGTGTACAGTGAACCACCCATTTGAGTGTCCTAAGAAGCATAGATAATTGACGATTTCCTTTAAAACTGATTTAAGTATTTAAAATTATAAATGGTCCCTTTCCGTGCTAAAGACGAATGTTGGCCGTTAATAAAACGGTTTAGCATTCCATAATGAAATTGGAACGCGCCCAACTACTCATTTTTTTTATATTATTATGCATTCTATTTCCCTATTTTTTTCCTTTAGTAATAAAGATCCCATCGAGTTAAATATGCATGAACACATCGGCATTGCATGATTTCATAAAATACCAAATCACTTTATTTGCCATAAAGATTATTTATGGCGGAGAAGGAGAAATTCTTTTAAAATGCGATAAAAAATATAATAAAATCGTATGTGACTTGTTTATTAGATTTGGAAAGGTTGGGGGTTTAGTTTGAATGGTGGTGAAGAAGAAAGTCGTCCGTTAACTAATGCTAAACAAATAAATGAAAGCTATTAGTGATCCCATTCGTTAAATCTACAGAAATGGCATACGTCTTAACCTACACTTGTGACGACGCCATCGGTCTTGGGTTGTCAATTTGATGGATATAATTCGCTAGTGCTCCAAATGCAACGTATAACAAAACTTGGGTTTCGCGCTGTTTGTATGCAGTAGCTATCACTGCATGTAAAGGCATTTATATTCGTTTAGCAGACAATAGTTGTCTTCTTTACATTTTAAAAGACAGATCTGATTAGTTTGGTACGCTTTAGCTTTTAAATAAAACGAAGCGGTTTCTTCCAGATATTTACATAAGTGGTTGGGGTGTTATTTATGAGATCGCACTTGGAGTTTTTGGTGTCATCTCTTAATTATTCACGTAGCGCCGCCGTGAAGCTTTGCGTGATAACGAGCCATTAGGACGTAATAATATGGCACAACATAAGAAGGATTAAGGGGCAGTCTGCGTACGTGACCCACGTCCTATTTGTACGAGTTTCACTATAAATAGGAAACGAGCTGATTTTCCAATGTAATTTCCAACGCGCGCGCACCCTCGCTGGGGTATCTTTGTTATTCGTGGCAGTTGAGGCAGAGGATGGATATTGAGTTAAGGTTGTATTTGTTCAATAAATAAGTAAAGCACGTACTGTTGTGACTGTGACTGCACAAAGCGAATATGAAGTCGAAAAGCAGCTAGAAAAACATAGAAGACGTGGAATCTGCGCAGAAGTCTTCATCGAATCTTAGTTCAAATATTTGCGCAATATTCGCCGTTTGAAATAATTTACATGAAAAGACATTGAGCTTAGTGCAAAACGGTTTAAAAGGGCGACAGCCAAAAGCAAACAGAAGTAATTGGGCGCACCGGTCTCACTGCAAAGTAAGGGTCGCCTATACACGCCTGCCATTACGAGGGAGTTAAAGCTTCGGCCATATGTTTTTACTCCTAAACTACCATTAAACTGTCAGTTTTTTCTTCCACCTTCTTTTTTTTCGCCTTTCGTTAAGCTACATCTTCCGCAAATATCTACGGAGTCATGATGAATTTGCACACCATTAGTTTAGTATGATTAACGAAAGCTTCGAAAAGATAAGGTTAACAGACATGTCAGATTGCTGTCTCAATAGCCTACCATTAACAAAATGTTAAAATATCTGGAAACTTTTATTCTCTCGCCGAAAGGAATTTAACGATCGTACTTGATCCTTTTCTCAGATTATTGAAACGAAATGCACGAGTTTATTACGTTAAATTTTTATCGTCGCATCTTGATATGTCTCTATTTATATCTAAAAGGAAATTAGTAAATTGTTTAACGTGGCTTTAAAAGCTGTAGGCTTAATTTGTACTCTTTTTCTTAGACGACTGAAAATATGTGCCAAAAGTAGGTATACAGGATGTTCTGTTACGAAATCATATTTGGAGGCGGTGTTTCGATTAGGTGACTTTCACTATATAAAGATATCGAATTTTTCATACATTGAAACAACACACTCTATTTGCCATAAAAGTTCTGTTTAAATATGAAAGTACAAACGATCATGACATTTGCATCATGTTTATAATGTATAGAAAACAAGGGAGGCACATTTGCACTTTGCATTAACATGACATTGGACTGACATTTTTAGTTTCGATCCACTGTATGTATTTACAGTTCAACGTCGAGAATCCATCGATCCAACTCGTTCATATTAATTTCTAAATAAACGTCCAAGACTGAGGCATGAAAGTACTTTATGTACATATTTGATAGATATTCTTGCATTGTACTATACTGTATCGTATGATATGGTAGAATATTTTACTGTACTGCACAAAGCACACAAAACCGTTATTTGTGCTTTCATTTGATAAATCACTGGCCAATTTAGAGATTTACTACTTGACTTACTTGAAATTAACTCACGCTCAAGTAGTGAAAACGATTGAACAGTCCGGTCAGGTTAATATTGCTCTGATAATACGATTAATTTCAGTTCGCGTAATTATTTTGGTTATTAAGCTTATCACCTGACAAATGATATTTAAATTGATAACAGGCGAAATTGTTGCTTTTAAAGGTGTGTTTGGATATTCGCTTTTGCTTTTGTTTAATTTGATAAAGTGTGCAGATTTTTCTTTGTGTACAGTTTCTTTGAAATGTATTTGTTAGGCATTATTTTTGTATAAAATGGACAGGTGTGATAAAAATTAATAGGTTTGAATAATGCAATAATTGATAAAATTTTGTTTACGTGATAAGGCAACTGTTTTTACAGTACGACGAAGATAATGTGGGTCTTAGCAAAAGTGGAAGAACATGCAATATCGCGTGGATTATTAGAGAATGCCGGAGAGAGACGCTCTGGGACGCTTACACAGTTTCCGATGACAACAGTAGGGCTTCTCTCGAAGTTTGTAAACAGTGTTTGTCCTCGCAATAAAATTTCTATTTGACCTAGTTTTTGGAAATAAAAGCATTGAAGATTATCATCATAACCAACAATTAAGAAGATAGCGTCTAAATTCAACAAAAAGAAGTCTGCATACCGTGAAGACCAAAAGTAGTTCTCTGGTTGTTCGTCTGTGGTGTTTATTGAACATTAAATTTGTTTTAAGTACATTTAGTGTAAGTAGTGTTAGATTTAAGGAGTCTGTAATGAGTTGCAACGGTTTGTTTTATTTAAACTCCAAATTTACTTTCGTCATTCTTACGCCATCTGTAAATCTGTTTAGTTTAAATGTAAGTTGAGTGTTATAGGTTTCATTTACCATAGTTCTTTATTTTCCCGCTAGAGGTTACGCTATGTACCTTCCTGCATTTAATTCTACCTCTTCTTCTTTAATTCTGTCTTCCGTACAAGCTGTACTTGTTCCTTTAGATAAGATTCTGCTTTCATAGTGGTTGCTTGTGAATTTTTTTAATACGCCATTACTGTACTTTGGACTTTGGAGTTGTTCTGTCTATTTTTGATATTTTCACGGTGTGAGGAATGTACAGATATAACTCAGCATTATTCTTAACACGCAATTCTTTTAGGGTTTCTTCTCTCCTCGTTCTCTCCTAATTTTCTCTTCTGGTACGAGTATACTTTTTCCTTAATTTTATTTGGTTATTATCTACTACGTATAATACTATCGACATCCGTTGTGAAATATTTAATGGAAGCTAAAATTGAAGCAAGCCAACAAGAAATAAGAGGTACGATTCAGGATCAGATACAAAGCGTCCAAGATTTGATGTCCCAAAACAGATTCATACAGTAGAAAATGAAATGAAAGCTAAGTACAATGAACTACGAAGAAAATTTACGTTATTGACTGAAGAACGTAAAAAAAGTGATGTGTCATCTGTGATAACACAAGATGTACTTGCTGTTCCACAATCGTCCCGCAAAGAACCGTATTAAAACGTTGGTAGATACTACAAAAGTTCGAGTTAGGTCACCAACTTTCGATGGAAAATCAGCGTGGTCCACCTACCTAAAACAGTTAGGGGGCACCGCCGATGCCGATACAAATAAGTGGATAGTGAAAAGATTAATGAAGCGGCAACAATCAAAACGACGACTGTGCTGCTGGGGTTGTGGCAATAAGGACGCATTAGAAGAAATTGCTCCGAAAATACAGCGACCAATAACCAGGAAAACTCGAACGGGTCGATGGAAGGAGGCTAGCAAGCTGACCAAGATCTGACCTTACTTGAGGAGAAAAAAACTACAATCATCAAAACTGAGACGGAACACTGCAACTGTCTGCTCTTGTGCTGAGAGAGCTGACGGTTGATATTGGTATTGGAGCCAAGAAAGGTAAGCATCAAGTGCTGGTAGCAGACCTCGTTGATGAGGTGATTTTGAGAATGGACTTGTTCGGGGTTACGATTGACCTAAAGAATGGAGTACTTCTGTTCCTAATCACAAAGAAGAAGACGAGCTGCCACGCGCAATGCTTCTGAATGATGTAATAACTCGCGAGAAGACATAGGGCATAGGGTCGGCTACTCGGGTGCATAGCAATTTACGGCCATGCCAATTGGTTTATGTAATGCCCCCGCGAGTTTGAGAGAGTAATGGAACTGTTCTTGAGAGGTTTATCCTGGAATACATTTGGGCGACGTAATTATGATTGGTCGAACGTTCAATAATTACTGTGTCACCCGAGAACACTGTTAGCCGCCATTAAGACCATTGAACATTTCCATAAGAATCTATATGGCCAAAAGTTTTTGTAAGGACCGACCCCGAGAACTCCGGACAGCTCAAGAAAGTGTCTGATTAAAAACTGAAAAATGAACGAGAAACGGTCAATCTGGGATGAGATATCTCGATACAGTCCAGTTCTTAAGGCGTATTGGGCTCACTGGGACTGATCGTTGCGGTTAAAAGATGGTCTTAAAAGCGTCCTAGGAAATCATGATGGCACGAACGCAACTGTACAGCTAGTGATACTTGAGAGCAGAAAATTAGAACTACTATGCAATGTGTTTTGTAGTTTCTCCAATGAAAATGGTAAATAAATAAATATTTTTCTGTACGGAGTTAATTCATCTGAGGAAAATTGCTGTTTAGAAATTGTTACAAATTGACACCAAACTCGATTAAAAAGTAATAGCTTTTATTTCAGAATGCAATAATCATTGGATATACGCCAGTATGGCGCGGGTAAATATAACGAAATATAAAACCAATTCATGCATTTTGACAAGGGTACAAAGATAGCTTGCAAATATTTCGGCTACCTACATTTAAAGGGCGTGAAATAACTCACGTTAATCGTTAATTTCAATTCGAAATTTTATCCGATTGAATTCATTGTCCCTTTTTACACAAATATAATCGGTCGAAGCTTTGAGCGAAAAAAAGTCAACGTTATAACCCGATTAAGCGAGAGTCCGATTTTATTTTCAAAATAGAGACGGAATTACTGTTTCGAAACCACGATTACTGGTCGTTCAATTATTTAACGAGGAGAACCTGGGGCAAATAATTTTAAGGGTAGGAGTCGTAACATACTTGTTTTGAAAAAAAAATATAAAGGAATGGGGTCGTTGAAGGATAAACACGTAGGTAATTATTAGAATTATTTGGAGAAAGAGGAAATAACAGCGCTCGACTCCACCCTTTCCCTGTAGTTGAGTTAACATGAATGGTTAAACTCGATTTTGTTATTTCAAAAGGGACAATGATAGAGTAGATCTGGGAGACTTACCGTAATAGGAACATCGTGGTGATCACAAGTGTCTAGTCGCCTTCTAAAACGTAGCACGGTATGAGTATTATTTTCATATCCGAGGAGAAGTTGATAGTCCTGACTGGGGTCAACTTCCGGTTCACGATCCGCGGCGCTTGCGGGCGACTCTTTTACATGCCGGTCCTGAAACAAACAATGAATTTAATTAACGGTAACCAAATTAAAGTCTCGGATTAGTGTCGACCCGTATTATATTGTAAAGTTTTAATATATCAAAAACTTTCACATGCACATGAGGGAGAAATATGTTGAAGCATTTCCTCATTAGGTTTGCCATCCCGGATAGCCCGTTTTCGAGCTTAAGGGTATAGTTTATGACTAAGGTTAAGGGGATAATAAAGACAGCTTAAATACGTGTTACTGTGAAGACTACCAACTGGTCCAAACAAAAAGTCTAATTCCAACCAAACTGACACCATATGGAAGATGCGCAGGGAATTAATTAACGAATTCGCTCACCATGTAAAAACTCGATCGATCTTTCAACACACAGATAGATCCATTGTTGCCGTTTTGTTCGTTCGTATATGATAGATTAATTAAATGTAGTCAAGGGAAGCCACCCGACGGGATCGGCAAGGACGAAAGTTAATTTTCCAATGCATGCAACAATAAAGTAAACTGCTTGATGGCATTATGGCATTAAACCTGATCGTTATTCGGAAATTATTCATGTTTTCCATCAAAAAGTAGAACAGGTGCTGACTTTCCCATCTCATTCGGTACCTTACTTTTAAACTACCCCCCAAATTATACAACCCGAAAATCAAAATTTAGTAAAACGAAATATCATTATGCGATGAAAAGTTAATTATTACCTGTGATGGGGATGTTACATTTCCGCCCAATTCTTTTTAAATTGTTTCTGTCTTACTTGTTCCTTATTTACACACCCAAAGATCACTTTAGTTTAGCAATTCCAACTTCAATAGTCCAACTTTCTCAAATGCAAATAAGGCTCATTTGCTTTGTCCACTGTGGATATGTCTTCGTCTATGCTTTAAGGCGTTTGTCCATTGAACCAACTGCTAAAGCATCACTTTATATGCATATTATACTTCTCATGTCTTATAGCACCTGTCGTAAAGTCCTTCGCAAAAACCGACCCCAAAACTAACCGGATAATCAGAGTTTGCAGTTTTCGTCAGTCGCTTTAGAGAGTATTTCAGATTACAAGGAAAAGTGCCTTACAAAACGGACGAAATTTCCGGCTAAGAAGACGTATTGTAGTACTGAAGCTTTTGGGTAAACAAAGACAGCGGTTCGGTAGTATTTTTACGTAATCCAAGAAAAAAAACTACTCTGATTTGATTGATTGTTGATTTATTTGATTGTGTACGTACAAAAATATTGACATTTGCGGTTCCCACGATGAAATTATTATTATTAAAAATTATCATTAATGTTAAAAATTAAGCATGAATAGACAATGGGGAAAGTACAAGTAAATTTGTGTCTAACAATCAGCATGATTGGGATTGGGACCAAAATCTGCACTTGTTCCCGAAGGCGAACCGTTCTGCGGTGCAGGAAGTTACAGGACAGAGAACTCCGGTTGCCGTGCAATTTGCCGATTGATTGGTAAAAGACCCGGCCAAGAAAAAACACTGGGCAATGGATACGTGGAAAACCTGCGTCAGAAATTGTTGGCAAGCGGCAGAATGAAAGTGCAGTACGAGGTGAGGACCCAAGGTGATCGTTGCCTATCTGATTTGGTTTTATCGTCCACAGAGGAGACGCGTCAAGTTAACATGCGTCCAACGTTGGAATGCATTTGTCACGTTGTGTAGCGTCTGCTTTAGTGGCATACCTCTTTTTAGTGTTAGGTAAACATATCGAATTTTGTACCAAATAAAAGCATTTGCGGCAAGTGATGATTTTTGTGTTCAATCAGAAGAAAAAGCCATCGGAAAGTCATCGAATTCTTGAGCGTTTCAAAAGTGGTTTCAATGTTATTGACAAAGAACGCGAAAATCGATCAAAGTCTGCAGACGACGAATTACAAGCATTATTGGACGAAGACACTACTACACAAACACAACAAAAATGATGACGTGGCAGTTGAATGTTACTCGGCAAGCCATTTCCGATTGCCTGAGAACCCACGCATTGATCGAAAAACGCCCAGAATGGGCTCGAAGATACAGTGAAGTCATTATGCTTCATGACCACGCTCCTGCACATTTAGCCCGGGTAGTCAAAGAAACGATATCTTCCCTTGGTTGGGAAATGTTAACCTCATCCACCGTATTCCCCAAACTTGGCGACTTCTGAATATCACCTCTTCTTATCGATGGGACCTCGCACTTTGAGACTTTCGAGGATGTACAAAAATGGCTCGAAGAATGAATGTCAATGATGAGGGTTTCCTTTGGAATAAATTTCCCGAGAAATGAACAACATGTGTAGACAGCGACGGCCGATACTTGGAATCAAACATTTTTTACCAGTGCTCTAAAATATTTGCGGATTTTTCATTAAAAAAAACGACTTTTTAAACTTGCGCACCGAAAAACGTGTAAATTATCACTGTATGTCTTGCGGTTAACGAAAAGATTAATAAAGAGATTGTAACGTTTTCTCTCCCAGAAATAAATTTTGGAAAATATTCAGAAATTTTGAAAAACATATACAGGATGAGCCAGATAGAGTGGGTTTGCTTAAGTACCTAACTTTATTTTTCTTGAAGCTGAGAATATGTTAAATTGATAGTTTTATGTGCTGTGTAAAATCATTTTTAGAAAATTTGGGTTTATGAATACACTAGCTGCCCCGACAGATGCTTTCCTCTTTCTTAGCTATGAATACCTTTTCAAGTCGGACTGAAATAAATAATAACAAAAAATTTGCTGTGGCTAGCACAATTCTGCCCTTTTATGTCTAAGAATATGTGTATCAAATTTGGTTCCAATTGGTTCAGCCGTTTAGCCGGAATGGGGATTTTGACACACTTGCCCCAAAATCTCCCCATCTCTCCCCAAAATAATAAAAAATAAACGCACTCACTTCTAGTTGCTTTTGGCGATTCAGAGCTAGCAACGTACCTTTTTTTTGTTGCGCCAAATGCCGTAATTTGAAAGCAATTATTGTATTTCTGGATATGAATAAAAAAATGTATAGAATGGGGCATTTCCGGAAACCAAGGAATGTAGTGGCTCTGGTGGCGGTACCAATGGCGTCATTGTCACTTGGTCACTGGCGCAATATAATCCCGGGTTGTCAGTTTTAATCTTAAAAGCCTTGCAATGTAGACACACGAAGTTCTTTGGTCTAATAGCAACGATTTACTGTAAACTGTAATCGATTTCTACCATGTTGGTACGTCTAATTAGTAGCATCTTGAAAAAACTAAAATTGACAGTGTTTCTGAATAACTATGTATACCACGTGTTTAGTCTATCAACATTCAACACTTACCAAAAATGGGTATTAGGTATATCAAACTTTTAATATAAAAGGCGTGATTGCGGTGAAATAACCCCGAAACTTCTCAAAAAACTCTGGATAAACTATCCGATCGAATTGACAGCACACTATGATATGAATAAATTAATTTTTTGACGGATACATGCCGATCCATTGCCGATCGACGTAGCTGTTAAAACAATTGCCGTCGTACCGTCAAACGCGCGCTGTTTAAATAATCGATAAGTTTTCTCCAATTTTCTGCGCCAATTTTCTTAGTTTTTCTTGCCGTAAGAACCTTCTTCACAGTATTAGAAAACTTAAAAAAAAAAGATGAATGAAATCGGTAAAGTCGTTCTAAAGTTATTGCGTGACCAGAAGAAACAGGGGTTCATTTTTATATATAGAGATTAGGAGTGTTTGCACTGTTAATTTAGGTACCGTAAATAGGAATATTTTCAAACTTTCAACAATGAGTCAAACTTCATGCCATCGAAAATTGTAGCTATAGTAATGCATATAACTTAAATCTGGTTGGATTTGAGCGGCTTTCAAAAATCATGGCCTTATCGAGAATCCCTCGGTTTTGTGTTCAAAGAGTACGATAATCTATTCTCTAACCTGCAACCCCGATGCCATTTTGAATTCGGAAAATATTATACGAGATATTATATCATCACCGCCTCCTCGAGAAAGGGTAAAAAATATGCTTGATCAAATCATTTTCAATGAAACTCCATAATAGCAATACAGTTTCGTCACTGCTATTCGCCCAAATTAATTTCAAATCCATCATCCTCCATCACCTGGGTGTTAATGTTAATTATGTAATAAAACGGAGTGAGAGTATTCCCATGGACATTTTCTATTCCATCAATCTACTAGATAATCAAAATCTAAATTTTCCGATCCCAATATACTACGTGCGTGCTTGTGTTGTGCGATAAATAATTTGTACCTCAATAATTTGCGTTTATAAATATTACAATATTTTATGCAAATTGCTGTTTTATGTAAAAGCTCAAACTCGGGGATGGTGAAATTTTCCCGTTAGAATATTTCATCTTGAAATATATTGGTAAAAATGAGCTGACATTGAGATTTATTATAATATCTCCACTCGGGAAAGGCGGGTATAAATTTTATAAAATTGGTACAGGAAATGGGTACAGCACTTGTAATGAAATTACCAATTACAGTGATTTAATTCGTTATCGGGCTCAGAACCTCCCCGTCTCTAAGGACCGGGTCGCTTTCCGTTGCGCCAGTTTATCATGGACGACAGTGCAAACCGCAGTCGTACAGACTGTTAAGGGTAGCATCTACAAGAACTGCGTTATCTCATCCGCGACCCGCGGTACGAAAAGAGTTGGCGATAGCGTCGCGCGGGTCACAATTCTGTTGGAACGAGTTTCAAACGGTTTAATTACTCTATCTGGATGACTACAATCAGTTCAGATTCTCGAAAAACTCAACGACACAGAGATAAATTGGATAAAAAGGGAATGTCGGGGAATTAAACTAAACCAGAGTTCGTCGTTGCCGCCTCTTTGACCATCCAATCCTGTTCAATTTCATGCGGCTCTTGTAACTCGAATCCTGAAAATTTTAACTGAAATCCGCCGCAGTTTTAAGAATCGCGTATCGTAGACAATAAATCGAAAAGGAATGCATCAGCACTGACACATGCGCTTCTTTACAACCGTTATACATCAAAATTCCGAAAGCAAGAACTGACCGAGACGAAATCCGTCATCTGGTCCGGCGGCCATCAAAAGAAGAGGACATTTCTGAGAAATATTCTTCAACAACGTGCATCATCAACTTCTTTTTATTACACCTTAATTTATTGCTCTATTACACAAGTTTATGTGCGCGTGTTGGACAATCACAGATCTATAAAGTAACCAATTAAAGTAAAGCAAAAGGATAATGAAATAAATGGAAGGACGTTAGTGCGGACCACCGCACAAGGGTCGCAGCTTCACGGGCTTATTGTACCAATTTACTTAAAATGGAAAGGCATCTACGCCCACCTTTTCCGTTTTCATTCCCTGGCGAAAAAATCGAAGAAAATGCGCGTACCTTTCCTTTAACGAAAACTCTTTAATCCTATACGATTGGCCTTGCGCTCAAATAAATAATACCCTTTTACTTAAAATACGACGTCGAATGTTTCCCTTACTTCAAATAACTCTGAAATTTTTATGTTATTTACCTACATTCCTTGCTCACCCACCCCGTTACCCAACGGAAATAATTTCCCGAAGAAATACAAACGAGGCTTCCTTTCATATTAATGGAAAACTACTTTTAACCCTCATTACATCGCATCGCGTTACGTTAATGGTCGCGATTGTAAATTTAATACCTAATTCCCTCGAGGTGGTAATTTTTTTAACAATCGAGAATTTCATGTACCTATTTCTGTTACTTTATGACTCGTATCTAATACGCTATTTGATAGCTGCGATTCTTATCCGGGGCCATTTAACAACGTGGCTTTTACTACCTTACATCCACTCAGGAAACTGTAATGGAGTATCTATTTGCCTGCAAATACGAGACGTAGATTAACTACATTTAATTGTTAATTTTCCGTACATAGACGTGGTTCGAACGCGAAACATTACTCTCTGCCTAAATTTTAATTAATTTCCTTGTAAATCCCTTCGTCGCTTTTAAAGAAGTTTAATTAATAATACACAATTTGCCGGAATTAGTGGCTTATTTACCCTAAAACATCACCGACATGTTACCAATTTGCGTGACGAATAAGGGGCCGGGTGGAACGAAGAAGGGAGACGAGCCGTAATTAATATTAATTGTTGAAGAAATCCCACAATGAAAGTGTTTTCAATATACAACTCTTAATCACCCCATTTCGCTAATTAAACTGACAAAAACCGCGCGGTTTTGAATTTCGCTTCTCAAATTAAAGAAAAAAATGCCGTTTTATTATGACAGTATAATTGTTTGGATTTCGGTTTGGGTGAAAGGATTTGTGTGTTGTAGACTGACATAGAGTGGATTTTCATTTAAGTTCTCTCAAAAGTTTTCAGACTAAAATTAAATTTCAGTAGCAGTAAAGGTGCTTTTTAAACACGAGTATTTATATTTTCCTAACATAAAAGGGAAATGAAATTTATATATACTTCAAGTTTAGTCTATTATATTCATGGGTGACGTGCTTTCACATGATGGCGTAGAGCTTTCTGTAAATTTATTAAATAACTTTTAACGTTTAATACTTATTTTCTATTTTCAAACTTATTAGAGTCTTGAGAAAATTAACTGTAATTAACCTGCCTTCCAGAGAAATTTCAGAAACTTTTCTAGGAGACGTTCGCAACTACAACATGTCTAGGTATGGTTTTTTTTTAACGTTAGAGCTTATTACTTTATCACATCGATAATACGGTTAGGCGACCAAAGCACAATTGTGTCACAATTTGTTCGCACTAATTAAAATTAACTTTCTACTGCAATGGCAATTTTTTTAACACAAATTTTAGTCCATGCACATTTATTTACGCCTTTCGACCCATTAACTTTCAATAAAAATGTAAGGCCATGTCTTCGGCCATTTCTTAAAGAAAACCGATCATTATTCTTTCAACCTATCAAAAATGATTCCGTTACCTTAATTAAAAATGTTTTCTAGAATCAAAGGTTTTCCAATGCTACAAACGGTTTGGATATTCCTTGAAAAATTGGATGTCCTTGGGAAAATACAGTTTACGTTTTCTTGAATCTTTCTTTTACGATTACCTTTTGGAGTGAGGAAATGATCGTGCAATAAACTTTTTATTTATATCGATCGCTTTCAACCTAGTTTCCACTAGAGCAATATGTGTGCTTATTAGGGCTCTTAAAGGCTAAACACCGAAACTGGTTAATTTTTCGCTTTCGAATTAGAGTTTTTCATTAATTGAAGCGCCACTTTAACTATGATTTATTCGCCGGAAAAGTTCGTTTGCAATTGTATAAATTTATGCGATAATTTATTCTCAATACGAATTTGCACGTACGCCCGTTAATTTAGTTGCCCACGAAACTTGTACGTTCGCGATCTACTATTAGTTTTCCTTTTGGTCTATTTTACCACAAATAAATTTGAGGATGCGATTTCACTAAAGCTGATTTTCTTTTACCGTCGATTCATTTTAAAAAAATGCGTCACGAACTTTATTCAGTCGTAATATTTAGGTACTAATGAGTTTCGCGACTTCCATTAACTAGAATCCTGCTAGAAATTGGACTCACTGACAGTTTACGTCTTTCGCTAATTTTTGATTGTTGCACTAACGTGCTTTTTCCTGTGATTAAAACTTTTTCGCAGATACTTTTACCCTAATTTCGCTTTATTTCGCAAATTCAATTTTAGCCCGGACGACCTGTACTCTGTCACGGTCGTTGCATGTCTCACTCCCTCGTGCTCAAGCTGTAACTTCCAAGTCAAAAAACATCTCGACTCTATCCAGACCGAACCAATAAAACTGGATGGTTCACTACTATCTCTGCTCAAAACCTATTATTTTTTTGCAATAAATAATAGCCAGTACGGAGGTTTTATGTACATGAACTTTGAAATGATTTACTTTCTCCATTACGTAGTATTATGTACACGGTTACTTGTCGGAGAACCCCCGTAGCATTTAAAGTGGTGAAATAGGTGGCTCCACCTATCGATACAATTTTTATCCACGCGAATTTGACGCGCAAGGACGGGAAACTTCTATTCATTCTTTCTTCTTCCGTTAACTTTTGGTTCTGCGCGCTGGTCGAAAGCAGCTAATGACGTGTTCTCTTAAGGTGGATAATTAAATATTAAATAAGAAGATTTTCTACCTTAGATGATTTACCCGTAATTTTGTGACTTCGAAGTTGGGTTTATTTTAAATTACACGTATTTCGTTATGAGGATTTCATTGGGAAATTCCACACGTTGTAAGTACTGCCCTTTTGATTGCCGGCATTATAGCTGCTGCCGTTTTTTTAGATTTATACAATATCTGACCGTAGAGCCGACGTAATTTAATTAATTCATCGTTACGCGATTTGGTTTTGATACCATCTCGTGGATTGAGCCTTTGGGAGTTAGAGATGGGTATTTTCAGTGCTAATTTTAGAGAGTTTTATTCGGCTAACCCCCCGCTGAAAAATAGAAGTCTCAGCTCGAGGGTATAACTACTACAAGGGTGTTCCTGTGCAAATAATGAATCGTAATTAGGAGCTGTATCAGTGAGATAAAGGCCATCTTGTAAGACATTCTCGATTTCACCGGCCATGTGGCGAATGGCGATTAGCGTTAAAACAAGATGTATGCGAGACATTTAACCACCGATTGTAACTATTAACGCCATTGTGGTTTGCCATTCATTAGTGTGACCTGATCGATGATGAATGATCGAATTTTTATCGCGTTAGCAAGAGTACATTGCCTTGGCCTTCTGAATCTTTTGATTTGATTTAGGTAATAATTGCGACGTGGAGAGCTCTCTTCGACTGCACATTTACCCGCATGTAAGATTTTCCTTTTTGTTATGATTGCTCTTGTGTTTTCTTTATAGAAACAAATTATTAGCGTTGTCATATTGTATTGTGAGACCTTTGTGTATGCTGCCCTGGACATTTTATGCGACCATTGTTAAATAGGGGAAAGGAGGGTAATTGGACGTTTGTTAAGAGTCCTGAATCTACTTTAATCAATCATTTTGAATATACTGAGGGAGTATTTTGCATTTGTGAGAATACGCTATCCAATTGTGGAGGCAATTTTATATTGATATTGATTAGAATGAACCAGTATTTCTTTTGTGATTTTGCTGTTATTTCCCTTGTATCTTCCCAGTTTTATACAGAGAAGATAAAGTATTTAAAGAAGCTGGGTGGCGCTCAACCCTATGGTAAGTGCAACACAGCATCGAAGATTATGTACCCTAAACGAATCGATCAATGTGAAAGATCTCAAGCCTTCAATTGATGCCGTACAATGGAATCCAAACGCTAATTAGAAATGCATGTACATTTTTATTGTAAACTTAGTGTGACTGGTATCTAAGCACGTTTAATTACAGACAACCGTGGTAATTCCTATGTAGAATTTATTTTCAGTTATAAATGTAAAATTAATGTGAAACTGTACCCAATTACAGTCGGAACTGACGTGATAAAAACGGCGCGCAACTAAAATCTGGATTTTGTCCTGTTTACGTTGTATATGACACTTTGAGTTAAGGCTAGGTAAGCCCTTTCCGTATAGTTACCGTATAAAATTAAATGTGACCAATTATTTGTATCTCGCCAAATAACCGAGATATTGAGGCATAACATAAAAATTATAACACATGAAGGTTATAGCACAAAACCTTGTTTTGTTCTTAGAAGTTACTGCCTCATTCCTCTTCATACCAGGGTTCATTTACTATGACAATAATAAGTAATAACCATATAATTTTTTTCAGCTATTATTTGACGCATATTTTTATAATTAAAGGTGTGTAGGTTATTAGATTAATATTATGTATGTAGGTAGTGGAATATGTATTCTCGACAGAGCCGCATATCTGCTGCATTTGTGTGAATAAACATTTTATATTTAACCTTAGGAAAAAATTAGATTGTGTGCCGAAATAAAGCTGAACCGAGCTTTTGATGTATTACACAAAAGTGGGTGTAGCCATTGATATTTCGTTAGGTGCGACTGAACTGCGGTTCTCTTGTGTTTTGCACCATTACAATCACGCGATTTTTGTTCTACTGATTACATTGCATGTGCGATATGTTTCCAAACTTTTACTCAAGCTAAGAAAATGGCACTATAAACGTATTCGAGTTTCTAAAACAACCAACAAATTTGCACGCAATTAAAGCTTAATTACAAATAAGACAAAAACGAAAGTGTAATTAGTTAGTTAACTGGGTGTTTTCCCCACAGCGAAGGGCAGTTTTTAATTGTACATTGCTATCACACACCGTAGGTATATATGCTAAACAGCCCTTTGCAGAACAAAGCTATCTCTCATCCACTGACTTCACGGCAGCGTGTCATTATCGTTCTCGATTAACGACGTCTCTAAATTTCTCAATTACAAACTTTACAAAGCGCCATATATTTGGGATAACTTGCAAGAAATTTATCAAATACTTATCTACCATTTATCATCCAATTTTGTTGCTTCAGCCGATATTTCACAGTTGAGAAGTTATTAATACCGTGACAATGTAATGATGATGTTCCCCATTATTAATAACTCATTTGATACAGCAATGTAATGTAAAACCAGTTTAGTAATTGATTATTTTACATGTACATCTTTTAAAAAGGGGCCATTATTTACTTTCAGAAGTCCATTATCAGATGGTAGTGTGAATTGCAGGTAGCACTGGAAAATAATATAAATTACTTTTATCGACATTCGATCTAGGCATTAAGAACATTTAGTTTGACTGCTTAACACGACGAGTAAATCGTTTTGGTATTTAAATGAAGATCGGACGTGTTCATTAAAATGATTTTGTGCAAGATACACAAAAAATGGTTTAATTACAACCCATTTGAACGAATTCACAACAGAATCCCCATAATAAATTATTACTGAGATCGTATCCGAAAACTAACCGAGCCGTATCGCCAATTCAAATCTTCATTCAAACCTTAAAATAATCGTTGATTAGCTTTGGGCGAACTAAATTTAATTACCAAGAAAATTCGTTTAGTCTGTGCAAAAGGTAAGTGTTGACGTGTATCGCGTATAACCATACTAAAACTTTACCATATTCGGTGATAAAACAGATATAATCTTAAGAAAGTAGTCGAGATACGTGGGTTGTTGGCATTTGCATTGGCATTTTTGCAATAACTAATAAAAAACGCCATATAGTCGTAAGTTTTCAATTTAATTTGTTACATGCCTAAACGGACTGGGTTTCAATTTCAATTTTATGCCAATGCTCCTCTAAGTGTAATGTAATCCGTGTACATAAGTAATCAAGATTTTTATGTTGTACCTATACAACAACCTTAAAAATGATTTTTTGTAAATTTAAGTGGCAAATTACAGGGAGCGCCTTTTGAAATTTTAATATGAAAAGAAAAGTTCATCCAGCTGTCGTTGACGTCTGTATCGTTTTTGTGATCTTCCCACACATTATATTCTCAATGGATAATGGGATATTCGCAAAAAAACTTCGAGAAAAATAGAAAAATTCTTGGAATCTGATCTTCTCCATCCTTTTGAAAATGAGTTTCTTAAAAATATTGATAAAATAATTTTCTTTTAGGAATCTCTCATAGGAATCCTCTTAAAATTGTAAAAATTCGTTCTAAGAAATTAACATTTCAGCAATCTTCTTTCTGAAAATAGCAACATCAGTTGGTTATCAAAAAATTGGAGGCAACTTCCTAGAATAATCTGCTTAAAATCTTTTCTAGGTCTTTGAAATCTTTCTCCTCTTACAAATTTTAATCTATAAGGACTTGAATGAATCCTGCTTTTTAATTATACTAGACAGCGTTCTGCAAATTTAGGAAAGGATTAAAGGAAAGGTCTTTGAAAAATAATTCTTGAAATGCTGTTTAGGAGTCTATGAAATCTAATTAGAGATCTTAGAAATCTGACAAACCTAGCAGAAGATTTTCCTAGAATTATTAAAAAAGCATTATCCACGTTAGAAGTTTTAGAAATGTTACGAGAACCTGTTTAAGTATCTTAGAAGTCTTCTAGGAACGTTACTTTCCACACATCTTGTTCCCAAACCTCTTGGTAATTTTTTATCTTTAGCCACGTCAATCAAGTTTTTCAACGCCACGGCTGCGCATATTGCTCTTTCAAAGAGCGGTGATTTTACGCATGGAAACTGGGCTTAAGTTACTCTTGGCTTGGGGAAGTAAAAGGGACCAAAATTTACAAAAGGGTCCAAAATATAACATTTAATTTTTTTCATACGACTCATATAAGGATAGAACTAACGGATGTACCTAAGATTGCCCTTTCGGACTGTGTAAATTCTCCTTAAAACAGGTATACGAATTCAATCCTTCCTTGGAGAACAAAAATGGTCAAAAATTGAAGAAACAATTTGGAATTTCAAGTCAGACTTAGAAGCAGGGAATTTCGCTTTAGAATTTAGTGGATTTCACACCCACTTGAACAGAACACCGTGTAAAATCAAGTAATGAAAATGTATGTACTCGCTAAATTTGGGACCGATTTACTGGACAAATGGATAGGATAATATATAGATGATAACTTAATATAACCCCGCTCACTTCAAAATTAAGAAAAATGTAATTTTAAAAATCTATGCGAACCACGCACAAGTTTTTTCCAGGATTTAAGGAATTCGACGCACAAAATTTGCGGGGTTCTCTTAAAAACATTGGAAAAAAAAGATTTTCCTGAAAACATTTTTGGGAATCGTCTTTACAATCCAAATTCTCATACAAGTCATCTTCGATTCTCTTAAAATCTGGATACTTTGGCATATTCCTGGCGTCGCCGCTACTAACAGGGGTGCTTCTCCACTACTGGGTTAGGCCGCGACATATACCCAACAATGTGGTGGATTAGGTGTATTAGGGAGGTTTGGGGGGGGAGGGATAATAACTGGGTGTTCTTAAGATTCTCTTAAAAATCTTTCTAAAAAATTGACAATTCAACAATCTTTCGGGGAATTTAGATTTTTTGTGTAGATCTCCTTAAACAACGCCTGGGACTCAATATAACCATTCTTCGGATCTCAAAATAGTTCTAAAAAACGTCCTACAAAAATCGGATCTTTCTATAAATTTTTGAAATTTTACAAATCGTCTAGACACTTGCATTTCAACAAATCATTTTCCCAATCTTCTTAGTAATTTTAAAACATTTTTTGGCATCTTTTACAAATTTCGTTAGCAGTCGTATGAGAAATATTTATCAGCCCAAATTCCTTCTCAGAAACCTTTCCCGAGAAACATTTCATCCTTTTTGTCCACAATATTTGAAACCTTGGTGATCTCTTTATAAACATGGGAAATATTGCCAGAATAAATTGTATGAACTTTAGGCTGGTTTTATTATTTATTATTTATTATCCCCCTCTTGTTCTGGGCCCTCAACAGGCTTGCGCCCAATTACAGAGTGACCCGCATAATGCTTTTTAGAGGTGCCTCTGCAGAAGGTCTTAAGTTGTTCTATACTACTCCGGTATTTACCTTACGAATTAAGAAAACTGCAGGAAAACCTAATTCGGAGTAGCCGGCAGAATGCTCGAAAGTGGTCTAAGGTAATTTCCATCTCTGCCACAGATGAAAAATTCACCCCAACCCAGGTTCGAACACCCAACCTCCGGATTTATAACTGAACGCTCTACCATTGAGCCATAATGCCGGTGCATCCATCCGTCGTTGTAATTTTCAATGTTGTTGTTGTTGACAGTTACTCTATCGTATATTTTCTCTAAATTCGCTGTAGCTTACATTATAGATATAAATATTTCTTCGTAGTTCTTTAGTCTACGACTAGAGGTCACCCGAATGTACCTGATTTTACATACCTTTGTCGTTATGAAGGATACATGTTTCGACACCGTTTTACTCGTGTTAGTTTAATTACGTTTTGATTCTGCAGATTATTTCTTTTATACCAAGGTAACTAGTTACCTGTGTATTGTAAATTGGTTTTTGAAGTGACTTTACGATTAGTTCTGTACGTTGCCGATTTGCACCAAATCGTGCGAGTCAAAATTTTGCTTTTACTATCTAATCTTAATTGAATTATTGCTTTCCATTGAATGTTAGTTGCTATTTTTCAGTGTTTAAGTTACCCGACGTGACAAACGTTAGATTTTTTCTCGCACTTTATATGCCGTGCTATCACTCCCTCTCTTTTGCTAATTGCAGATTACTGGCAGATAGCATCCTTCTGAATTCATACGGTCGTGGCCAAGATTCCAAGATAATATTTACTGAGATAACGTTTGATAAGGGTTTTCGACACAGCCGAATCGTAATTGGTAATTGATATATTTTTTGTGATAATCATTAAAAAAATTATAACTCCGTTATTCCTGCGTAAGTAGGTACATTTCAATAATTATTTTCTGACTACGAGTTGATCGCTTTTTGTAAATTACTTTTTAAATAAATAAAGACTCATATTTGACCTTGTATTTGTAACGTTTGGAAACTATTTGTTATATTTTATTATTTTTGAATTAAATTGCCATAGATTTCAGTCATTCTTTGACTGCAGTTATTGTTTATGTTCAACCCATTCAATTTCTTTACCCTTTTAGCTGTATCAAGGACAAAGCAAGGATCTCTTAGTCTTTCTATAAGATTAAGTAGTAAGTGGCGCCTATCCGGTTTACTTATTTATTTTTAGTCGTTTAGTCGGACGTGAGAGTACAAACAGACAGACCAACAGACCGATCAACATTATTCAGATTTCGTTTGATTCGGATTCCTGGTGCTTCAAAACATGTATTTCCGCCAAAAAAAGTGGGGGTTCATTTTTTACCCCTTACTAACTTGCGGGTGGTAAAAATCTATACCTACGATAAAACTGATAGTTCCATACTTCTATGTGACTTCACACGCAGTTGAACCTTCAGCGGCATTCACAAAGACAGTGATCAAATTTCAACAGTGAATTTACCCTACAGGTATTTTCTCAAGTGTGTTTGGAAAAACATAGAAAATGTTACGTATACAAATTCAGGCTCGGTCACTCACGATAATTTGGGTTGGCTCCAGTCTGAAATTCAGACTTATTCGAACCCGAACTCCTCACTTCTATTATTTGTTTAGTCACTGTTACCTACGTCTCAAGAATGCTTATAATATTTACGTAGAAGTAGGTACGCTTTGTGCGCGTTAATAACGAGCCATTATTCATCCACTTTTTGTTTTCAAATAAAAAGTAAAGAGCGTTCCCCATTAACCTATATAAACTTTCGCAAGAGCATCTTCCTGGTTTTTGTCATTATATTAGGGCGTGTTTATGGGTTTGTTGTGGTTGACTCACGCTAACTTGGAGAAAATATTGTGGTGTACAATCGCTTAGTTTAATCTCCATTTTCTACGTCGAATAATTGCAAAAAAAGTGCGCGGATGGGAACCTGGCTAGGGACATTATTATTTGACACGAAGTGGAGATAAAATTATAGACGGTGAAATCACCGCCATCCCTCGCAGTAATGTCTATAGTGCCTAGGGGCACATAGATTAAGGCTTGAATCTGACGTTAACAAGCGCAGGTATGTAGAGAATATACCTGCTTTGGCCTGGCCTTCGCAATGCTATACGCGTGTAGTAATAATCTCTTACATAATTTCTATTCATTGAAAAAAATTAATTTCGTGTTGTAAGATTCGATCGAGGCAAAAGAGGAAAAATCAGAGCATCATTTCAGTTTATGCCTTAGAAAAAATTCCCTATAAATTATTAAGTACGCAATAAGACTAATGAAAGGAAGACTCCCAAAATTGTGATAATATCAGTATAAAAACTTTAACGATTAATTTTAAGTGCGACCGTAATCAGTATTATTTTAATTTATATCAAGCCTAAAAATACATAAAAGTTCGCCATTAAATTGCGGGACGCGGTTAATGCTCAACAAAAAATTTTCCATTTTGTCCGCTATAAAATTTTATTTACTTACACTGCAGCGCCAGCGGAAATTATCATCGATCAATTTGTAAGAGACAAAGTTTAGAATTTGTAAGGCAAGAGTGAAAAGTAATTTCGAATCAAGAGGGCATTAAAATACACAAAAGAATTTAAAGCGTAAGTATCTTATTTCTAAAAATGTAATTAACATAAACGGAAAAGTTGTAGGGACAATCTCTTCAATTTAAATATACAGAAACATTTCCTTTGCCCCTTTGAAAAGCGTCTTCCATAGAAGAAAACAGAAGATATTGTTGCGAAGGTTAATTAAATGGTATACGTTTAAAAGTAATTAAGACTTGGTTGGAAAGTTAAATCCCGGTTAAGAGGCTTGTTAGGTTTAGAAACAAGCAGTCTCATATTAATTACCCCATAAATGGCAGCGAGTCCCGCAACAATCGCTAATATTTATAGGCAATCCAATTATCTGTGACTCTAGAAGGCGCACGCGTATCTAAATATCTTTAGCGTGTGCGGTCTTTAGAAGACACACCTTAAAATACGACCTCCTTGGTGTACCGGCTTTTGTCTACACAAACTTGTGGAGAATAATTGACACTGGAACTTTACGGCCACCTTGAGTTAGAACCCAAATGGGTTGATTAGTGCGACTTGTTCGGAGATAACGCCAGGCTCGAAAACAACTGTTGGAATTGTATTTCTCGTCCACCATAATCCTCGAGCCCCGAGGCCTCTCACATTTTTTCACCAAACTCCGAAAATAATTAAGCAATGAAGACTGGAACCTCGAGAATCCGGTTTGGAAAAACTCATCCGACGATCAATCGGAATTTAAAATTAATAAGCGGGACACAATTGAAAAATTATCGGCTGGTTCTACACGGATACGTCGCATAACTACTGTTGAACCCTGTACATACCGCACGACCAGAAAAGAAGGACCGCGTCAAATATTATAAATGCTTCGGTCTCTTGTACCACAAGTCGGAATGTTGTAGAGGACTCCAACGGCAATAGATAATACAAGTCCTTCCATTAATATGACATTCACAGACGATAAACATCACTAATTGTGCGGTTGCAAAGATGGGAAGCTATCGCATCCTTTCTTAATAAAATATAATTTGTCTCGCCATTCCTTTACGTCTTGTTCTTTAGATTTTTTTTTAACACAAAACGATCGTAAACATCCGCCAATGCTCAAATTAATAACTTCCTCATGCCAACAAATTTTTCGAAACCCAGCTAAAGTTTTAACGAACTCGCATTGTTCGAGTACGATTAATTCCGCCATTGTATAGTAATAATGGAAATTATCATACGAAATGTAATTATAAGCGAAACCCTAAAAAGCCCCTAATTCTATTAAATGCACATAGGCTTTCCGTTTTTAGCTAAGAACGCCAACAAATCATAACAGAAAACCTTCTTCAGACAGAATGAGCATTTCTCCATTGTTGTTCTGAAAGAGCGCTTTGTCCACCGTCCACTCTATTCACCGCACTCATTTTGTTGTAGTCGTGCATGTAATTTTGTTAGAAAATCAAAATCCTCAATTAAAATTCTCTAGGGAGCGGCGAGTTCGTTTGTCGGAATTTTCTTTAGATAAATTTGGTAGGTTGTTCTTTGTCGCTTAGTATCTAACTGTTTAACTCTACTAGCAATAGTATAGGTGAGTACGAGTACGACCAGTAGCATAATTACTTATATTCTTTCCCGCAGAAAATGTGCGTCTGTTGCCTAAGTCACTGACGACGAATGCAATAATAATACATGGTAGGTGTAACACAACTGCCGCAGGTGACAGGTAAGCAACCATTTGGTGATCTAGGGAATGGCAGAGAAGGGCGTACGGAAATTTGGAAAACCCTCGGGAAAACCTAGTGAATGAGTTCTGCTGAAACCTTACATAATAATCAACAGACGATAATCCGCATTTGAGGAAAGATACGATTACTTAATCAAAATAAATGCCTCCAATGTCACTCTTGCTTTGATACAGAGTTGAGGCTGTCATGTGTCAAGGTGCAGATTCATTACTCATTTTAATTAGATAATACCAAAAACTTGTCATTTAATAAATGCTTTGGAATAAGATGACTAAACTTGTATTATTAGTACAATAAACACCTGCAATGTTTTTTGTTACTTTTTAAATAGTATGAAGCTTAAATTAAAAAAAAAACATATCATAACCGAAAACCTTCTTCAAGCAGAGTGAGCATTCTCTTCTGCTCTCAAAGGCCGCTTTGTCCCCCGTATGCTCTTTTCAGGGCACTCAATCGTGCATGTAATTTTGTTAGAAAATCAAAATCCCCAATTAACATTCTCTAAGCGGCAAGTTCGTTTGTCGGGATTATCTTTAGGTGTAGGTAGCTCGCTGTCCCTTAGTATTAACTTTCTTGTATCCCTTTAGCCTTACAATAGAATAAATAATTTGTATTTAATATCAACAGTAGACATGAGTGCAATAATTCAATGCTTCCCAGACACATCGGCAGATAGAGAAAATGTGTGTTTTGGCAAATGTCAGAGCAGGCATATGTGAATTGTTCTACTGCAGCAGATACGGGACTATTTCGTAGACATTCAAGTCTCTAGGTGGTCGACGAAATGAGTCACATAATGGAAAGATGATAAACACAAAGTATGGGTAGCCCCTTACATTGGATCATCGATCAATTTTAACATTGGAAATGTTTATGGTTTCATTGGTTTCGTATATGGATAGAATGTTCAGAGTTTCGTTAAAACAGAAAAGACAACGGTGTCGCATCAAGCGACGATTGTACCGTACTCGGTCGCCATCGGTAGGTTCGGGAAAAGTCGCGGATACTGTCGATACGGTACTTAATAGTGCTCAATTGTTTAGTTAATTCCAATCTAAAATTCTCGCACACATCTCCTTTGATAGTATTACGAGCATGTTACGATGCTTATTACTCAAAGGGGTTACGTCCTGGGTTACGTTGATCAGAGTGATAATAAGGGTTATTTTTGTTTTACATGTGGGATATGGCGTTATACGGTTATAATTTGCAAATTCCAATGTCTCCGATGGTTGCATAAATTGCGAAATCTGTGAATTTCGATTATAAAATTATCGATAATCAAGTCATAAATTCTTTGATTATTTAAAAATCAAGTCAGGTATTTTTGGTAATCAACAAATAAATCAAAGCATCCTGATTTGATATCTAAACGTACCTACTAAATGCATTTTCAACTCGTTTTTAATGCTTGAAATTCTGACGTCCTCCTTGCATTACTGGGACTCATTACTACGTACTACAAAAAGTTCTTTTCGACTTTCCATTAGTCTCTTAATTACGCGAATTAACTGTAAATGATTAATCAAATATTACCTCAATTAAAAACGATTAACCCAGTTTCAAAAACCAAAATTTAACTGGGTTGCCAGATTTATAAACGTTTAACTGATTTTTAACCAGCCCTATGAACCACAATGTCTTGTCCGGCCGTAATAAGTCCATACGACCAGAATTTACTAGAGAATTTATGTCCGTACGGATGCTCCTTATTGTCGTTAATAGCCAATTTGGTAAATTTACTGTTTCCTTGAGTGGCATTCCTTATTTCCGCAAATACTGCTCGCTATTTGCATGACGGTAATATTTGAAAGTCAAAGTGCCATGTAATGTACCGCGTTTCGTCTCTGGTTAACCATCATCAACTTTGTTTTTTCTTACGGAAGTCATTTTTACTTTTTGTATCATTTGCTAACCGGAGACGAAACGTCACACTAAAAATTTAAAACTAGCATCTTGTACATAGAAGGAAAAAAGTGGCCATAATAATGTCATTTATTTTGAAATATCTTTTCAAAATAACTTCAGTAAAAAATGAAAACGAATTTCCAAATAGTCGGATTTTTTTCATTTTCAAAACGGCATTTTGTTAAGCATCAAAATACGCAACTTTGCCTAATTTAAACTACCTACCTATCTCTTACAGTTTCCAAGATCCCTCGAATTTGAACCAGCCTGTTTAGGACACACGGTACAGGCTCTTAGAGCTATTTTACACGGGGATTCTGTATGCGAGATACCATAAATGTATGAAGTATTTTCAGTGCTGACCGACATTTACTCTCCAATACAATAAAAGTTGCAAGATTCGATGGGATAAATTCAATGGACGCAGAAAATTTTTTTTAATGGCGGTTTTCGGGATATTGACATCAACTTCCTTATTTTAAAAATCCAATATGGCGCCATTAAAAAAAGTTTTCTACGATCCAATCTTGCAACTTTTATTTGAAACTTTTTTCGATAGCTCTCTTTGAACTTTTTAAAAATGTCGATTTTCACTTTTTTTGAATTATCTACGAAACGATTAATTTTTTCAAAATATCGCATCGGAATATCCATTAGTATCAAAAATTACACAACTTTGCCAATTTAACCGAATCTGTAAGTATAATAGTAAAAAAGATAGCCATGTTATCTTATTCACCCTGTATATTATACATTATACTTATTGCGTTCATAGAAAGATATGGGGCTATACATAGACTCTTTACGGTAAAAGCCCATAAAAACGTGTATTATAAAATGAGTAACAGAACAAATGAAGAAAAGACGTGACAAGGAAAAGCGCGTGGATATCAGAATACAACGCAAAGACGAAAAATCTATTAAAATGATCCAGAATGGGCTGAGATTTATGGCAAACATCTGTAGGAACAATAAAACGAACACAAACGAACCTTCCGGACCACCCCCGAAGTGCTGGGGTTAAACTGGCAATCGTTTTCTGTAAAGGGACAATAGTCCAGAAAATTCTTAAGACATCCTTACACTTAAAGCATTAAATCATGTAAGTTATTAAAAAAAATTAATATCCGTTTGATGGTAATTTAATGAAGACTGTCTTGTATTCATTAGCATATGCGATAGTGGGAAGTTTTGCCGATCATATCAAAACGACACCATTTCTTAATCGGACAGACTCGTTTACCCTGAAACTCACATACCCAGGCGATGTCCTTGACCATATTTTAGTTACAATTAGCAGTCCATGTACTATATGGTCTAAGTGGTCAGATCGCCTTTATTTGGCAGTTGTCAAGAAAAACGCATGGGCTTGTCTAACATTTCAAAAACTATTACAATCATGACAGCTGTCAGTCTTCCACTTTCTACCTTGCTCCATACATATACTATTCGAGTTTTTGTGCGTTACAACGAATTAAAGTCAGTGTTTTGGGTGCGTTTTTGATGGCACGGGCATATTTTTTGGTGACTTGATGGCACGGGCATATTTTTTGGTGACATTGACAGCTGGAATGCTTGCGACTTGTCTAAGATTTAACAATCTATCCGCACACAAGATTTCAATTAAATATGTACTGACAATTACATTAATAGTATTTTACGATTCTCGTTGAATCCGAAATCTCTGATTCTCGGTTTATCTGGACAATAATGCTCTGTTTCACTTCCTATAGGTAACTCATTCGCTACTACGTTGAATAAAGAACTAGTACACATGAGGAATTAATTAGGGAGACAGCTGTCGAGGCTTATTGAACGATCAACAAGACGGTTGCAATCTGATAAACGGGACAGCTATCGATCAGAAATTTAGCAACAGTTGCCGGACATTACACTTGAAATGTACGTACGCTGTACGGCAATAATAATATTATCCTTGTAAAGTTCTACGGACCTTTGTACATTTTTTGGGAATAAACTGATGTAGTGTATTAATTAACCAGTACAATGATCACAATTGGTCTCGTTACCATAAAAAGAAAAATAATTTTATATAACGATAAAACATAGAGCTTTCAACTAGAAATGTAGGTACTTTTTATGAAAAATCAATTTTGCAATAAAGTTTATCTATACGTTAGTGACACGAAGGTTTGTAGTCAATCAATAATACCAATAAAAGTACCAACCAACTTGACGACAAACCAGTTTTTAAAAAATGGACCGCTAACTTTACCCCAGATCGACATAGCTCAAAAATAAAAATTTTTAGATTTTTATGTATCAATTCCTGGTTATTTGGCGCATTTGTTTGTTATTTTTGGTTTTGGACGCTCCAGTTCTCACTTATGATTGGAAAGTTAAAAACATATCTTATTTTTAAAAAAAAATCGGGTTTCTTTATATGCAACTTTAGTGGATATATAGCCGGAACTACTGAGAAAGTCAGAAAGCGAAATTCTCGCACGAAATGCATTGCCCATTAGCTTCCATGATTCGTCGTGGAAATAGACTCTAGTAATTGCGATTGAATGTGCGACGCAAGTTGATCTATACCGCGGTAAGGAGGGCACCTTTCCTTTAACTGTAATAAGCTCAATTTGAAGAAACGGTTTGTTAGTCTGCGATTGCTAAAAAACCAACAGAACAGAACCCTTGCAAATTAATTATCACTATCTCTACCATCAAAATCATTAGTCATCTAGATTGAGTACACGATTTAGTTTTCTACAATGGCCTGGAATACAACAAATCAAAAGCGCCATGTCTTTGTTGATAGACCATTAGCACTTTTAAAACAGATTAACTGCTTTACCCCCCATTCTTATAATTGAATATGCAGAAAAACACCATAACCGTGACGATGTATGAACAATCGTGTATAAAACAGGAGATAACCATTTCCAAGTCATTAAAATTCGACACTTTGGCGTTTATCCATCTTTTCTTATTGTCGCGCTACATTAGCTATGTGTAACGATACAGAAAGATCGATTCCTTAAAAGCGGTTCGCCGTTAATTTAATATTTTTTCACTCGCTATCTTAACAAAACCACACACCGTTTTCCGTAGTTCGTCATAAACCTTCGTTCCTGTTGGGTGTGTATTTTTACAGAACACGAAAAAATTTTAATTTGATTATATACGTATAGGATATTGAATTTGTAATCGAAATGTTGCCTTATAATCGAAAATCAAAATTCAATGCAGGTATTTCTTATCGGTTTTCTCTTTTATTACACAAATCTGAAATTTCATCACATTCAATTGAAAAGTTTTGAAAACGGAAAAAATGTGTACTAAATCACACGTCAATTGCTTTATTGAAACCTGGGAGATATCCTTTTGATGCTAATTTTATGGTTTTTATACCTATACCTCGTAAATTTCCGTTGGCCTTATATAATTATTACCATATTGATGTTAATTTTAGGGGTCATTTAAGCGTCACGTTGCTTGTAATATGAGATTTTAGCTAAACCGTGACACAAAAATTTATATCGGAGAAACGCGTTGTATAAAAATAAATTTATATCGCCCATAAAGGTAAAACCATCTACAGAAGATGTAAAAGATTACTTATTTATACCATACTGTATCTACGAGTGCGTAGGTCTATAACCAACAATAGTTTTGAAAATTGTAACTGACGATAGCTTTCGTTTTCTGTGGCGCTATTAGCATAATGGTGTGCCAGAGTAATGTTTTAAAAAAAGTTACGTGTGGCGTAACCCTCCATGGTCTTGTTCTAATAATAATAATTTTTTTATCGCACACATATAAATCTTGTGTTATCGGCAAAAATACTGCAATTTTACAAATTTACTCACAGTATTGAACGGTGAAGCAACTTCCAAGTTAAATTAATTAATAAAATTGGTATTTAGACGGTTGATCGTAGCACAACGTTTTAAATCCAAGCAATACTGACGCGTCCCAACTCAAATTAACACATGTCAGTGCAATTTTAAATTTAAATCAAGAATGGTCGTTTTTGCTGGACTCAGCAATAGAAAGCATCACCAACTAATCATAGGACTAATCAGATAAGTGGTTTATATCTAACTGCGGTATCATTTATGGCAATGATAATTTTCTGAAGGCAGTTAGAATGTTTGTTTACAACTACTAGTAATTGTTGAGTTTCGCACTTAAAGAACAAATAGATATACGTCAGTGCTGCAATAACGAACCTGAGAGTTTTTATCTACGAGCAATTAATACTTTTTTTATGCGCTGCTATATGAGAATGAGGACAGATTCAATTTCATGGTAGTTTCAAAACTCGAGCAGAAAACTTACAAATACTTATAAAGTTATATAATAGTTCTTAATTAGCACGTAGTTTAGGAACATAGAAAATTAAATTTCATAGTTAAAGATAACAAAAAGAAGGGGAGGGAGTAAAACGTATGATTGTCACAAAAAAAGTCACCGACTGTTGATTTACACAGGCGAATAATCTACTATGCCGTGTGCAAATCAAATTCGGAATCACAATAACACAGATATAACGTACTCAACATTTAATGTAAATTACCATACTCTCGACAGGTAATGCGGAAAAAAGACGAAAACTAAGTAAAACTACAAAAAAAAGAATGATAACCAATATGCTGCTTTCAATCCTTATAATATACTACAATTTGTTAGCGCAAACAATTATGTTATTAATGTTTTTATTTCTTAACCAAGTGAGTGCAACATTATAGCTAAATATTTTTTAAAAGAAAAATTTTTTCACGCTACGCAAAAAACCTTGATCCAGCTCTTGGTGTGATAATTAAATTAATAACTAAAGAATGTGGTTATTTGTATGAATTGAAAACAGTATATTGTTGTATTTATAAACAATATCAGATTGACGTTCTTTAGGTTGGAATAATGCCGTGCCATCTTGTTTGTGTTAATGTCCTGACGCAATTCAAATCTGAAGGACTTTATTACACATAAGTACGGAATTGATTTATTTCTTCGGAATTTGCAATTTTAGTGGCTATTGGTCCATTTTAGATTTATTTTTAATTACTTAATTTGTTGCTTAAATTTTATCATTCATGTAAACTTGTTTGTTTAAATTATATAAGATGTTTTATTTGCGTTATTTAAAATTAAGGAACATTTAGTCGCATTCAAGTGCCATCTGGTAGTTTTGCGACAAGAAATATTATCAGAGAAAAATTAATTAATGCACGTGTTCTTTAGCACTGTTAGAGCTGATAACGAAGATGCAGCTGCACTTTTATTTGCGCATTAATTTCGGCGTAAGAGGGGACCCCTCAGGCGCACTTTATTGGCGTCACGTTTGAAATTGACAGAGATGGGATTATGATGATTTTAGTGGAACTAGTGTTTGAACAAATAGGGAAAATAATGAAGACAAGGGACTGTTTGGCTTAAGGCGGCTGTCTCGCCGTACCTCTGTTCAAGCCACGACGGGTTAAAGAGCGTGTACGTTCTGTACCCTAATTTAATAAGTGGTTTTTGTGTTTATTTGAAGGCACAGTTTTCGTCATATCCAATTAAGTTAAAGATTTGTGAAAAATTATATTGGTCTGTCCGTTAACGATTCCTATTTTGTAACTACAATAACTAGGACCAAAAGAACTAAAATTGACGGTTTTAATTCAAACACAATCAAAAATGCCCAGATTTTGGGATTTTCAACAGAAAACTGTACGTAGTTTAAGCTTTCATTAATTTGTTGAATTGTTACCGAACGCTTGTGCTGGGTGTGTAAACGGACTTTGTTATAGTCCACTTTTATTGTTAGTATCTTGTCCTTAATTTGATTGGTGTATTTTTTGTCTGTGTTCGTTCTCGTAAATCATGCGTTTATTCGAACCCTTTAACGATCCAGATAAATGCCCCATGCTTAATTGTGTGGCAGGCGCGTGTGTTGTTGTTATGGTGCTGCTTTTTGTGCTATAAATGATCGCGTTGGTCTGCCGACAAATTCTTTCCCATCGAAATCCAGAGCTGCAATTCAGCAAGTAAGGCATCTACCCTCCTCTTCTGGGTGGTTTTAGTAGCGTCATATGTCCATTGCCCGTGTTTACCTTTAGCATATAAGTGCAGTCATTTTTTAGCGTAAAATAACGAAGTTGAGGTAACGCTTATGAGCTCGATTTTCCGTCGTCTGTCTGTCGTCTGTTGGTTCCATCGAGATCTCAGCACATGGGCCACCTCGAGACTTACTTCGGATTTTCTCTAATTGATATAGCTGCTATGGTCTATATTTGCCAGTTACTCATCATTTACAGTTGTGTTAAGGGCCAGTAGTTCAAATGTTTATTTCATTGCCCTGCACCCAAAATAGTACAATGTACTTTTAGTATAGCACATACGAGCATGTCAGATCAGATTTATAAAACTTCATCCAGCACTAGAATACCATTAATTACCGCACGTGATTTTACATTTTAGACTACTTTTAATCTGTTCACTCAACAATTGAATGTAAAAATGTCCATATTTCTTGTGGGTAATTGTTATTTGGCACGAAGGACCATTTTTAATTAATTAACTTCAATTACAGTAGAGAGTAGACGATCAACAAATCAAATTGTAATTGACTAAATTAAACAAATCTTCATCTCCGTTGATGGAATTAATTTTTTTATTGTCAGTTAATTGATCGTGGTAAAAATGAAAATGATGGTGGAATGTGGATCCGCTTCTCTTGGAAGTATACGAATATAAAAAGTACGAACTGCCGGGCCAATTTTGCCATTACTTCAAAATGTGCCGCGGCATGCGCCTTGTTGCATGAAAAAGGTAATGTCTAAACATTATAGTTAAAGTAATTATCCCATTAACTCAGACAAAGGAGAGTGAAGTTGGCGAAACACAATTTTTTTACCCCTCATATTTTTCGGGCCTCGCAATTTTCCGGAAACATCACGTGTTTTGCGTACGCCCTTCCCTTCATTCACACGTCGCTTCCATCTAATGATATTAATTTCAGGAATAGAACGCACCATTGTTGGTTAGACTTTAAAAAATTCAACTGACAAATTATGCTATAGGAGCTGATTAAATCTAAACTCTCGGGAATGTTTGCTTAGGTCTGACACGTTACATATATTACTGTCTCTATGGCTTACTATAATTACACAAGGTGCATGTTAAAACATTCCAGGTAATTCTTTCAGCAATATAATAATAGCTGTTGATAGATCCACGTTCCATTTAATTAAGCTCGGGCTTGTTGCAACAAAAAATGAGATTTATCGTTACTAAACGGTGGAAATAAATTCGTCACTGCAATATTTGAAGCTTAGTTAAGTAAAGTTCCCACTTTCGTGGGTGATTAAAGTCGCACTACTCCAAAATGGCCTTTAGCACCCAAGACAATAAAGCTACAACTGGTGACTGGCACACATTTTATAGTGTTACGCCCATAACTCATTAAAGTATATCGTCTAAACGACCAGTAGCTGTTTCTCCCCGTTCTGATTATTAATGCCAGCACAAATAAAATTTGATTGCTCGTAGCAGATTGAATCTTTCTTATACATGCAACTAACGAACGTGGATATAATAAATTTATGCTCCGCTTTATAAACTGCATTGAAAAGCAAAGTAGTATTTTCACAATTGAAATAGGATGCATCGTCGACTTTCTATTCATATGAAAATGGTGTAACCCCCTTGAAGAAAACGTTTATAACTTCTAACCGACGAAACCCATACTGTGAATAGCAATGGGGGCTGCTAAAACGTAGGTAATACTCAATTTTTGTGGGTGGTCTGTATACCTACCTCTCTATTATGTAGGTATTGGAAAGATGTCCAAACAAACAAAACATTTCCAAGCAAAGCTCCTTTGTTCAATGAGAGGTGAATATTAAATGATCAAGAACGAATATTGTCGTATATATGTGTATTAAGAAAGTTTCCAAGAAAGTAAGAGGGAAGTTGTTCAATTTCAATTTAGAACATTCTTCTGTTCCATTAAATGCATCTATTTTCTACACAGTTCCAACGCACAGGTCATTTAACCTCAAGAAGTAGGTACTTTTGATACGTTATTGGATTTTCCGCTTGTAAAGTGTAGCCATCTTATTGCAAATGGAGTTCTGTTGACATCGAAATTCGTATAATGAAATTTTGTTTGTTCCAAGCTAATTTCAGTTCGTAAAGAGATTAACCTTGTTTCTGAACGTCATTTGTCACAATCACCGTAACTTTCATTTTTACTCACTCGTTCTCGCAAATTAGATAATTAAATTCTATAAATCCTACGCGTGTTGAACACAAATGCCTCGAATTAGCAACTCTCATTCTTACAGGTAGTGCACACGTAATTTCAATATATATTTAAATCACATAGGTAATGCTATAGTGCCGTTTTAATGAGTTTCGAGGAGTCTAATGTGCAAAGCCTCGTCATTTCATTGAACAAGTACAAAAATTTAACCTTTTCTTCCAACCTTGCGTGGTTTAACGAGCGTGCAATTAAAATTGTCTAACGATAAACATGAGAAAGATCGGACGCCTAGACCCAATTCGATCCGTCGATCGAGAAAAATGAGTTTCGTTTGTGCGAGCGCACGCACAAGTATACACTCAACCACACCTCTAAGCCCATTGGATTATCACGGACCAAAATTGTACAACTAATTGGATTTTCATGCTGATGACTAATTTGTATAATAGCAACATGGAGTAGCGATTTATCACCATCCCATTAATGATTTTTAATAGCACCTTAATTATACCGTTACAGTGAGAAAGGCAATTAGCGTTTCAATAATTCATTTTTTCGCCGTATTTCTACATTTTAAACCTAGTAACCCCCTATTTATTTACGACTTTTAGGCGTAATTAAATTTTTAGGTTCGCTCGCGCACCGTTAGAAATAAATGCGACCCATTTTTATCACTTTCCTTAAATTTTATCGGCTTTAATGAGATCGTGAGCAATCTACCTTGATACATTAAATCGTAAAAATGGTTACGGCGAATCCTTTAATACGGCCGACGTAGCTTCTTTTTCCACGTTTGGACTACTCCTTTACTAATTAATTAGCGTCGCTCCTTCTTTCTTAATCCTATGGGCTTACAACAGAGCTTAGTGATTTGGCTATTTATTTAGCTGTTTGTGTTTATTTACTGCGCGCAGTAAAGGTTGGACACGTGCTTCTTTTGGATTACCAGACATTTAGTGGGCTACATTTTAATTGCGATGCTGGTCGAGGCTTATATTTTATTTTATCCAAATTAATACTAACAACAATACCAAAATCATAGTCCAAGTAAGTTAAAAAATGATCCGTATAAATAATCTGTATCGTGAACTAATTTAATTTATTAATGACAGGTTGATGATATCGTGTTGAGTGTGACATTAATATATGGCCATATAAAAATAAAGATAACTTTCCATTATGATCATTGACCTATCTTGCCGTTGAATTTTAGAAAAGAAGTCCTGCACTTCATTGCAAATCGAAAACCTTTAAAAATGTACGGTGTGTTATCAATACGGATGCAGTTGCATTGTTGTTCAAAGCAATTTTCATTAGCACTCCGCACACGTTTTGGAAAGTTATTTTTCTATAGCACAGGCAAAAAAACAAAAGTTGTAAACTGTTGGTTTCAACAGGATGGTGCACTCACTCACAACGCCCTCATCGTACGAAAATACCTATAGGACAATTTTCCTGGTGTGACCAGAAGCACCATCCTGTGGAATCCAACAAAGTTTTTTTTATACATCGTTGTATTCGTAATAAAAAACGCTACTTAATACAGTAGGTATGTAATTTTTTGCCGGCCATAGAAAAACTTAACTTCTCCGAAACGAAACGTTTTATTGAAAATCTCTTAATGGTGTCTTGTAGAGCTCAAAAAGTAGCAATGAGAAAGTGTTTTTTTTGTATCTGTTTAAAAGAAAAAATAAAAACGAAATCGGAAAATTTCGGTTTTTCTGGCATATCTTCGGAAGTAATCGGAATTTTCTGGTTTTTGTTTAAAGCATGATAGCTTGTGTGCTACGCCTCGTGATTTTAACGTTACAAATGCTGTGGTTAGTGCCACGTTTGTTTACATAATTATTTTTTTTCACTACTAGCGTCTGATGACATGATTATTAACCTTTTTTCCACTTGTAAAGTAGGCTTTCTCGGCATTTGTTCAAAGTGGTTAATAATTTTTTATTATTAACTAGTAGTCAATAATGAGAACTGTCACGCTGTCACTTTTAGAAAACACAACCCGAAATTTCGCTCAATGAACGTTTAGACAAGTTCTCTAAAACGAATAATTGCCACCATTCGCAATTTCCAGAGAAATTACATACCTAAAATTATCACATTTTGAAAAAATTCGAACGAAATTACTCTTTGAAAAATCTCAATGACAGAACAAAACGGTTTGTTTGACTTGTACTTCCACGTACTTGATTGACATGTTAAATTAAGAAACAAACAATTCGGTCCAACCGTTAACTCTCTTATCAATATAATATGTTAATTTAGAGGATTTCGAGTGCTAGTAGTGAAAAAAATAGTATATATACCACGGTAGAGAAGTCTATTATTGCCTTCGCACCTTACACCCCTCGGCGCAAGCGCCTCGAGATGTAATCTTGGTGCTCAGGCAATAATAGTGGACTTCTCTACCTTGATATATAATGTACTATTAGCCCTTAATGGTTTAATTAGAATATGTAGGTTCCGATGAACGAAGAAACAATTTTGGAATGAATGTGATGTACGTCATTTTCCCATAGCTATTATCAATGGACTGATTCTTCCAAATCATTGGTGGTCGCCTCATTGTCTGGGTCTGGTTGTAAATTACACTCTGTAAATTAGCCTTCTTTAGTTACTCAGCTAATTGAGTATGACGCTGTAAGAGAATGCTAGTTCTGCAATTGAGATTTAAACACATCCCCAAAACCCGTTTAGTAATGGTAGACAGTGACTAATCAATAGAAATTAAGCAATTAGCATGTTAAAAAACCATTCCGCGATTTTTTGGGCGTTAAAAATCTACTGAGTAATTAGGAGAGGATTACTTTTGCACGAAATTTATTCATTCTCTGTTTGGCGTTCGAGCTGGTTAAAGTACGGTTCATAGAAGATTCGAATTATGCCAAGGAATGTTTGGATGTTAAATTGTCCGAGTAAATTAAATTCGTAATCTTACACGATTATTTATAAAGGACTTCATCCAAAATTATAAATAAACATGTTAACAGAGCGCATTCTGTAATATTCGAACATCCATAATATGTAATAGGAAACTTTCGTATCAGTCGTGCAGCATAACAAAGTTGCGACGGAAGTGTAATTTAACCATTTTAAGTAAAGAAATTGCAACCAAACAACTGCCATATTAACCAAGTAAGACCAAGTACATAAAAGTTACATTGTCAGAGACGTTACCATAGATGCAAATGCAGTGTAAGCGCTGATATAAGAGATTTCTCTAATAAACATTAAACAGCTCACCAAAAAATAAAATAAATGCGTAAGCAAAACGCTTTCTGGGATCAATTTCTATTAACCAGCAGGCCTATAGTATCCATCAATTTTCACATTCAACCCAATAATCATTACGAGGGGATTTCCATTCTGATACCGACACCCAAATCGACGAATTGTAACTAGCAGTTAAGGATTTATATAGTTTCCACCAACAAGAAGAATTGTAAACCAAGGTTAGTTGTAATTTATTTAACTCATCAAAGTCAATATTGAATGTTTTAAAAACATTAATCGAAGGTAAATACACAAGAGCGTAATTTTTAATCTGATAATTTTATTTTTACACAAAAGTTTTGTTGCAACGGAAGAAACTCGAGACCAAAAGCGTAATAAAATCGCGACAGCTTTAGGTGGAGCGATTTTATCTTATGCTTTTGGTCGAGAATTTTGCCAGGGGGCACCAAAATTTGAGTGAACTAAAAATAAAATTATCTAGATTTAAAACCAAGATCGAGTGTACTTAGGAAGATTAATAAAATACAGTTAATTTCACAACCACGACATATTTTACGCATTCCTACACGTATTTTTATCGCCGATAAAAAGCTACCTAGCGTTTAATCGCTGATAAATACCTACCTAGCTTTTAATTACTTAAAACATCATCTGATTGGTTAGAATTTGAAACAATCACCACGCTGATTGGTCGAATATTAATGCAGTGAATTAATCTGTATAAAAATTGGTTGTAAAATTAGAATTAAGAGATCTTAAAAGGTTCAATCCATTTTACTATTTGGGTATTTTAATACCTTTAGCCAGCCATAGAGTCAGTTGAATTTGGTGGTGGGTTTCGTTTTTGTCAGGAATTTAAATTTAAGTCAGTCAATTTAATATTTAATTTATCTCAAATTCAGTGGCTTATTTATTACCTATTTTTTCATGTCAATAACGAAACAAAATTCGGCTGGGGTGTAAAGGTATTATAATTCCAATTATTAAGGTAATTAAAGGTAAAAAATGAGATGGCTATTTCAAAGTTAACTTATTATCCAGATTGTGACAGAGTATAATTTATACATATTAAAAAACGAATTTCGTGTAAAAGAAGATCCATCCTTAGATATTTCGCTTTTCTACTGCTTTGACAATATTGATTCGTATGGCCTGGCCTCTTAGTTTTGTTTTTCTTGCTGGAAAATGGAAAAGAGAGAAAATGTTGTAGCCAATTTTTAGATTATGATAGAAAATCTCTCAAGTAAGAAAAAAACTGTAAAGTAGGAAAAGATTTGGTAAAGAATAAAGCTAGCCGTCGGCTTCCGATTAATTTTTTTGTAATAGATTTTTTTAAATTTTTTATTAAAAAAACAAAGGAAATTCTCAACCCTAATTGCAACAAACCCTGCTACAAAGTATATCGGCAGATATATATTTTTCTATAGTTTCAACCTTTTCAAAGTACGGTTGTAACGTGACATATAGGCATATAATTATATTGTTTTAAAATAGAATGCTCGTAAAATCAAGTGCAATTTAGTGTAAATCAGATAACTACCCATTTAAATTCGCTTCAGAAATAATCGCAACATAATAAGAGCAGGGTAAGAAAACTCCAATAAGCACTAGAATAACTATTTTATTAGCGTTTTTTGAAACACAAAGCCGGTTTCGATTACTATGAAACTAAGTATTGATTGATAACAGCCGAGGAGAGTTAAACACCATAATGAACAAACGGCGCTTAGCTTAATTGCGGTCGTTGTAAGAACACTAAAGGTGCAGATAAACTAGAATCGTATGCACGCTCACATCAACATGAAATGAAGTAATGTCGTAGTCTACTACGAATTTTCCAGCGAAATTGGAGAACAATTTATGATACTTCAAAAAACATGAAATATATCAGTCAATAGTTTCACAATTTCATTTTTATGGCTTTCTAATAAACACTGTTGTAACATATATATCTCAAAGTAAAATGTATTACGTACAGATAGATAGTTAGCGTTAGACGTGACCGTAACACTGCGGTTTAATTCAACAATACAAACTTTTGAAACGGTTTTAGATTATAATATAGCATATTACTATACTAGTCTGGAATTTTTCGTTCTCTTGAAACTCCAAAAATAATCTGTATCATACTTCTGATGGATAGGCTACTATGATTCTAGTGAGAAATGTATTAAATCGAAAATCAAACCCTACAACGAAACTAAGTGAAAACCTGTTACTAATAACACTGTTTCAGTTTTCGTATGTGTACCTAAAACGTTAATCAGGGGATGTTTAATATAGATCTTGTTCCTAAAGTAACATCCTGCGAACGTACACGCTAGCGTCCATTGTACTACACATTAATTTCCTTGTTCCGGCTCTACCTCAACTAAATTATCCCGCGTTTATTCAATGATACTCTTATTTATTGGTTATGCTTTAAATTCAACTACGTTACGAAAAAGTTTTCTGAAATACTGCTCGGAATTTAGGCAGAAATTATGGTAATAGCGTCGATTTCCAATTTTCCAAATTATTATTCCACACGTATATATAGGCGAAATTTACTGACTTATTTTTGTAATAAATTTCGAAGAGACGAAGTTAGTAAATTTGATAAAAGCTAGAACCCAAATTATAATGTAATATTTGTATTTGCTACGGATTTAGAGAATTTTCTAGTAGTTCGTCGCCGAAAGTTTCAAGCGCGTAATCTAATTAGTGCCGGTTATAAATTGGAAGTATAAACTTGCGTTTTGAGCGCGATCTGTTCAATAAAAAATCCGGAACGCGGCTTCTCTTTTTCCTTTTTACTGAAAATCTTGTTAGCCGACAATGAAAACAAACAATATGACACAATCGCGAATCCGCCGAATCCCGGTGCCAGATAGGGAGCTTTTGTAAAAATGGGGAAGTGTTCGTGTTGCGCGGAATTTGGGGGTTAAATGTGGAAATTCCGTAATACGTCGACGGGTTCCGGGTAAAAATAAGAATCGATTTGCATAGTTTCACTGAATGAATACAGTATACCTATGGTCAAATTAATCGTCGTAAATAACAGCTCGCAACACTACGATCTAAGTTAATGCAAAATGGGGTTTCATCGATTTTGCTATAAGTTTGCTGTATAAAATGAACATAGTTATATGTCTAACGACGGAATGGAATAGAAGAGTCCTCGCCAGCTGCTTCTCTTCCTATACTCGTTAACCGAAGTATCGGGTTGTGGCTAACGAGTGATTCATCACTGCGGTATCCTGCGAGTGCCGTTCATCTCCCGTAGCCTTCTCACCCCGTTATACTGCGAAACCGCACCAGGAAGCAATCTCACGATTGCCAAGCCTTTCCCTATATCCTTGCCAAACCTGATACACAGGATTCTGTGAATTATTTGTGGCGGCGTCGATATACCCCACGCATCCGGTCGCTCTACTTCTTAATGCAGGGGTTAAGATTTCCTCCTACGGTTTTCTGCTTAATTTATTTTACCCCTAATTTTTTCCGAAGTTTCTTATTTATGAGTTCCAGTTTCGGTTGATTTACGAGCGTTTTGTACTATACACAGCATACTTAAATTGAAGCTAATGGGAAATACTTCCCGTTTTTTTAGAGCCCAGCGGGACGAGCAAGCGCCATCATGAAATTGTTCTGAATATTTGAAGCTCTCAGACGTTACCTTCGCGTGATGCGAAATCAGTTTACGAAGTTCTCGTTCACGATTTCCCCTTTAAAAATGGGATTTTTATTTTTATAACCGTGTATCACAAATTTACGTTTGCCTTTAACACGTTAAACCATTGTACGTTTCGAGCTTTGTACGCGCGATACTCAATATTTAAAGGTTTTTTATTTCTGATTTTACGGTTCCATGACAAGCGTACAACGTCGTAAACAGTTGTATTAACAACGAGAATATAAAAATCCCATTTTCCAACAGTTTTAAATGTCTTGTTCCTCTGCTTAACGCTATAGTAAAATTCGAGTGATACTACATTTTGGACCGACTTTATTAGTCGAAAGATTTTTATTCCTACACTTAAAAGAGTGTAATCGGAACTCTCTTTAAGCAGCTTTGCATTAGAAAAATTCCATTTTTCTTTCAGTAGTTCTTTGCTGCTATGGCTTTATCTTGAAACAGAGCATTAAGAGCGGTACAAAAAATACACTGTTTTATACTTAATGTCCAAGATAAAACATACTTCTAGTCCCCGAAGAGGTCGGATTATGTGTTCCGTATAAAATATAGTCCTCTTCTCGACTTAGCTAATGCAAATGGAATCCCTGACTGCTCTTTTATTTTATTCGATACAAAATCGATTGAGTGAAATATCCCTTCACGTTTGAATGGAACTCGACATTATTATAACGACATAAGCGCCTTGGTTTCAGACGATTCACTATAATTTATTCACCTATTTTTTTCGTTTAACTTGGTAGATAAATTTAAGAACATCCGTTTTTTTTCCTCATTTTGTGCTTCTGCTTTGTTCATTATTTGAAACGAAATATTTTTTACTCTCCTAAATAAGATTAAGTAACGAAAAGCTTTTAACTTTCAACTTGAACTTTTTAATTATGCAAGATAAATTACTTTTAAATACATCTTCATGTATACATGTCAAAGTTTTAAAATTACGTGAGATATGTACGCGAATTAGGCCTCCTTTCACTTGCAAAAGATCTTTATTGCGTTATAGGTATACACCTACCTTTAAAGGAACGAGGAATGCAAGAATTTTCGTTATCAAAAATCTACTATGAATCCCAGCAGCATTATAAAAAAATTGCAGATACTTATTCTGAAAGAGCCCCTAAAGTAAGCGTATAAAGGACACAAGACACAAATTGCATATTTTGTATAATTTTTGTCATTTCGCCTAAAGTTCTCGTTTGTATCGGTTTATGCCTAAAATAATGTACCTACACACACCTGACCAGGACCGGCTCGGTTTGGCCCTCGATCTGATCCCTAACATTTTTGGTCTAGTTTAGTCCTTCAACCAAATTGGCTGAACGGTTTAGGCAGGCATCAGATGCATACATACTGTTGTGTACACTACGTCATGCGGACGTTTTATTTGGTCGCGGCACCGACAATAGTGTTGGGTTACCTTGTATGTGTCGAATGTCAATTATTTTTAATGTTAAGCGGTGGTTGCTAATTGAGATTTGAACTAGAGGTTAATGATTTTGTTTCAGAATTATTTGACGTTTAATTTTGTTTAAATAATAATTTTGTTTATTTTGATTCGTATTTGTCAATTTAAATTACGTGTTTAAAAGATTAGGTTTAATTATCTCCAAAAAATTGAGTGAGATGTTTTGCCATCTCACGTTATCTCCGGTGGTTGCGATAAGAAGTGTTATCGCTGCGTGAACTAATTAAATTTCAAAATAAGCACGTGTTATCTCGGAAGTGTTTAGGTGTTTACTCGAAGACACGCAGAAAATCAAGGAACGAGGAAGGACGGAAAAAAAAGGGAAATTGTTTTAAATAGCAGAGGAAAACCTGAATCTTGCTTGTTTGGTGGTGGAAGTTAATCCTTAGTTTTTTGGGTTGGTGGAAGTTGATTGTTTTGATGATTGGGCGTATTTGAGCGTATTTATTGCAAGACAACTTGTCTTGTCAATTGTAAAGGTTTGTAAAAGAAGAGGCGCTATGAGATTTTTATTACGCCGTTTAAATAAATGTTTACATCAAATTAAATAAGTGAAGCTTACAGAGGAGTGATACTGAAAGTATCAGTTAATGGTTTTTCCACAATCAAAGAGCCAATTTTACATCAGTAATTTCAACACGTCCAGTTTCGTATAACTTGAAGTTCAAGTTGAATTAGTGAAGTGAAGTTACAGATTGATTTTTAGTGTTCTTGTGCCGTCTGTTGGTGTCCATGGTAATGCTAAGTAAGTGTTTAAATAAAAATGTGTAATATACTTACAATAACAAATATTCAAAATGTTCTGAAACGACCTATCTTAATAGCCAAGTCTTCAAAGGGTTTAAACTGTGCACAGTGTGACTATGCAACAAACGAGAAATCTAATTTAAGTAGACATCTGTTAACTCACAATACTTCCAAATATTTAAACGGCGCATAGTGTGCCGCTTAAAAATACCCAATACTTCAAAATATTTAAAGTGTGCACATTGTGATTTGGCAACAAACCTTGAACATATTCTTAAATTACATATCTCTTCAAAGGATTTAAAAAATCTGGGATTATGTAAATTATACTGTACCCGGCATAAGAAGGCGAAAGAAAGTTGGCACATCCCCACTATTCATATGCTAATAATTGCTCTAAATTATTGATCTGTGCATAGTCTTCTTACGTGCCGATACCAGCACAAAGAAAAGTTAAGTAGGTATAAATACTTTCAAATATTTAAAATGTGCATAGTGTGATTTTGCAACACATCAACACCATGTGCAACGGCATCTCTTTAGTCACAAAGGATTTAAAATGTGCACACTGTAATGACATTAAAATTATTGAAATGTTAGGAAATGTCAATGTATATATAATACCTATACAACGTTCGTTGGGTCTGCTATTATCTATATATAAATAAAAATGAATGTTTGTCTGTATGTTTGTCTCTTATGTCTGTTTAAACAGTGCATCTGATTGCGATGAAGCTTTGGGTAATGGTTGGACGTTTGCACACGAAGGTTTCTGAGGTAAAACACTCTCCAAAATTCTCATGGGAACGGGAACAGGAAAAAATAGGATTCTGTTTCACAGTCGAAAAGAGACTTTACACGAACGAACAAATTCCTTGAATAGTTAAACTTTACCCGAATGACTAAAATACACGGCTGTATAAGAAGTGAAGTCAGTTTCAAAAAGTGACACACGGAGTGGCAGTTTCATTGGATCGGATCAGGTCGGCGATAAACCAAAATCGATCCGATCTCAACCCTTTTAGATGATTGCGAGTTTCTAAGATTTTAAAACTATTTAGAGCTGATGAGATTGAGTGGTTCTGACGTTTGTGAGATTGTGAAATCTCACAATCTAAGATCCTAAAGCTTTTGGAACTGAGATTTTGCCTCGGATTTTGCGATGTTATACAGTAATACAGTGGAGAGTGTGGTCTTGGGGTCTGGTATTTTAAAAATGGTGTGATTTTAGGATCTTGTGAGATGCTAATTTTGGGATTTTTAGATATTAATCTGGTTTGTTGTAAATCACCGTTGTTATATGAGATACGTGTGCTAGGAACATTTTATTTAGCCTGGCCAGATCTGGACTCCGATCTGGAGCGAATTCCAGGGAGGTCGTTACAGAGACGGAGAGTCGGACAACAACAACGCCAAAGATGGTCTGGCGGTTGGTACCATGTTCAAAATAAGATATACACCAAATGGAAGCGTTGATAATAGCTCTTAAACAAATATTTAAAAAAATCGCGAACATTTGATAACTCCTTAAAAAACAATTCTTAGCCGGTTTTTCACGAATTTTCTACGGATATAACTAGGTAACGGTTGGATGAATGAAGCGGATTTTTTACAGACTAATGGTAGGTACTGCCAATGGCTTGACGGTGTTTCTTTTTTAAATTTTTTCTCTAATTATAAGATTATCTTATAACTAGAGGAAAAATTAAAAAAAAACACTGTCTTAGTCATTGACAGTACCTACCATTAGTCTGTAAAAAAATCAGTCGATACTTTCAATATGACCTAATCCAATTAAGGTCATCCTCACGCCAGGCGACAATTTGACTGTTTAGTCAGTTACAAAGCCATAACAGTCGTGGCAATAGAATATTTTGTCTACGTACGAAGCTATAATTATTCAATTTCCGTGGTGAAGAACGAAATTGCCATCTTCACCAATACGTTTTCGCCGAAAACTATAAATTAAAAATATGCAGCTGGAGGAGCAACCGTGATTGACGATTTTACCATAATTTCCATTGTAAATAATGTAGACATTTCAAACTGACCGAATATGATTTCAGTAGCATTATGCATTTGACCTTCATTCCCCTCATTCGGAACAATCTGTACATTTCTGAAATCCTGAAAAAACAGGTGCCTATTGTATACTCGAAAATGAATATGCCTATTACTTATTTAGAAAAAGGAGAGGAAAAAGTATTTTAGACACATTATGCTTTATGCAAAAAAAAACAATGAAGTTAACATGGAATCATTTAGCAATATTGTATTTTTACTGCCGGAAATAAAGTGCGAATTTCTGTCTCAAAGTCGCAAACCCATCCGCAAAATTAAAGTAAATTTCTTATTAGCATCGCTAATTGGAACTCAAAAACTGAAATGTGTGACGAAAGTTATCAATTCTAATTTGAAACAATTTCAAATTCATTAGAAACCGAATGCAAATTTTCTAATTAAATGAGGGATGTAGTAAAATTCACTTCATTTACTTTGTATAATCAAGAAATCGCGACGACGAAATCCTCGAAAAAATTAAATTAAGACGTAAATCTAAAATTAATCAGCCGATTCGCGATAGAAATGATGAATGCGTTAGAATCTACAAAGGCAAACAAGGATACGTTTCCTGTTTGGCGGTGTATAACAAATGTGACCCCGCGCAATTATAATAAATAAAAGTTTTTAACGTGTCTTTTTTTCTTTTGTGTATGTATTAGACATAAATGTGACAGAAAAAAAAACGTGCCTTGTTAAGGTATTGTGATGCTAAGCTGGACACAGTGTATAGTCTGTGATGTAGATGCGCGGTCAGAACAGTCAAGGTTGCACAACCAAAATATTAATGTTAATCTGAAAGGATGAGAATCTAAACCAGAATGTAAAGTTTTACTGTTTTACCTCTTCAAATGAAACGTATAAACAATTTTTAAAGCACACAACGTCTCCGCCGTTTAGGGAGATATATGTGCGCTCCTATAAAGTCCTACTGTCAACAAGGATGCTTCTCCGATCGTAAACCCAACTTTAACTACAATTATTTACCATTTAAGCCAACGTATGTTGTCATGTATTATTCATACTTTCTACTTTACCATACAATAGAAAGTTTCGCCAAGTTCAATTTTAATCATAAAGTAAAATAACCCCCGCATCCACCCGACCTTATTAATTATAAGCTCGCATTCAATATTAGATTGTCGAATCTGGACGGTGTTAAATTAAACATAAACGTCATTGTAGAAGAAAAATGTTAATCCGACCAGCAGATGTCAACGCCCCGGGTAAGACATTTAAATAACGAAAGTCGTTATCTTGACTCCAACAACAACTAGCAAATTACCAATTTCTGTAATTTTATTACAAGCTGTCCCTTGTGCAGGGCTTAATAAATATGCATAGAAGTCAGGTAGATTGAGGTTAAGCGCCTACGGCATGGGTCCTTCTTTCGAAGCTCAATGTATAACGAGCACGGAATTCGAGGCCTCATTAAAAAGGGATTTAGTAGGTATATTCTGTTACAAAGCAACACCAAGAATCTTAAAGTTATTTAGGTTCAAATTAAATCGATAGAGAAAGCGAAATGTTTGCGACAACACTTTTAATATTAATTTCGTGCGTAGTAATCCATAAATAATTTCAATCGCTAATGGCTAAAATTCACTAAGTAGTTGTCAAGGGGAAGATTCTTGACGCTGTTACTAATTACGCTAATTATGAGCGCCTTTGTCGACGGCATTTCCGTAGCGAAAATCGATTTTTATCAAAGGAATAATTTTCTTAGTGTTGGGCTCTGATTGGGACATTCCCTAATAGACACGATCTTAATTAATGGAGAGCAGTTATCGTTTGTAATTTATCAACCAAAATTACGGCCTCTTTTAAGTACATACTTATCAATCATATTTAATCAATCCAACTCGGTTTACATAATATTCTAATAAGGAACAATGCCTGGGGGTTGAGCAGCTGGCCGCAGTTGTTTTATTCAATCGTGGGACGCCATCCATAATAATACAGTCAACTCTTTATTATGACAGTGGCCAGTACTTTATAGCTGCTGTATGCTAATGCGAAGCATTTAGATCGGAATCTGGTCGCAGCTACTTTGTGTCTTTAGAGACCCTAAAAAGCCCGCGCCGAACACTACTTACACGGGGGCTCTTTGTAATAAAACTAAGCATTCCAAGACGCTCATGATTTGTGTAAACAAATTCTTACACGAAGTTGAAACGAAATCTTCCATTAACCAAGATAAAAAATCTGAGAAGACAAATGTATACAGTAATTATCAAGAATTTTGTGATTTACATTCTTGTATCGTATTATACATTAAAAACCCATTTCAACCGTAAAGAAATGAATGTAAATTACTTTCAAGTATTTGTATTCGGAATTACAATTATAAATACGAATTATTACAACATAAAACTTCATTCTTTGAAAGTTATGAATAAAATTACTAAAAGTTCACTCCATCCCTAAAAAGTATCACTTGCCATTGGGTGGTCTAGTCATATTTAAGACCACTTCAATTCCTTATCTAGGGTTATCTAGTAAAGCTTACGCTCAGTGAGGGCGGTTCTTTTTGTCGATCGTAAATAACCCTTAAAGGAAGACATACAATACGTGTCGTGTCATATTTATATGCTTCCCTAATTAATATTTTTGTGTAATGCGGGTAATTAGAAACGAGAAGCGCAGCAAATAAAATGCATTCAGTACAGGGGGCTCGTAAAAGTAGACAGTTACACTTACAATGCCATAGCATCGAAAATCTGGACAAATAAAGTTATAATACAACATAGGGGTCATCCACTCATAATACAGGGATGCCTTTTTCAAGAATTTATATTTTCAATATTTTCCGAATCATGGACTGGGTTTCGTAACTTTAGTACAAAGTTCACATATTTCCACCTATACCATGGTACTACAACTTTTGTAGTATCATGACCTACTTCCTCACGCACGCATTAAATGCCCATCTAATCCAAGTTCTTATTTCAGATTTTCAATTTTTCTTTAATACAAAAGGTTCTATAAATAACATTTGAGATAATGAAGAGGTACTATTATTGTAGAATGCCTTGTAGAATGCACTGCGTGGATAAGAAAAATGGCACTGTACGTCAATATTAAAAGCAATTTCTACTGAGATCTGATCCCCAAATTTAAAAGAAGCATTTTGGTGAATACAATGAGACAAAAAAAGTGCAGAAGATGACATGATCAATAAACATTATTGTAGCGATCCTTCTAGAATATTCTCGAGGTTCAGTCCACTCTAACTTGTTGGTTATCCATTCCATTCTCTCGGGATGCTCAAAATGGGCTAAAATGATAAACCGACGCGAAAGTTCACAAAACCATCCCCACAAAATTTGAATTTATTAATAGACAATATTAAAGTCGACATGTTTCGGCTAAAAGTCATCATCAGGCCCTAAAATGTAAGGTTTTAACAAACTTGGTTAATAACTATGTAAGTTTCGTCGCCATAACTTTGTTCAAACTTTATATTCTAGGGCCTGAAGATAGCTTTTAGCCGAAACATGTCGCCTTTAATATGCCCTATTGTCTTTTAATCAATCCAAATGGATTTATGGTGAAGGTCTTGTGAACTTTCGTTCCGGTTTTTCCATCGAATCAATAAAGAAATATTCACCGGCGACAGGGAATGAAAGCGAATGTGTCTTCTTTCTATGCTATTAAGATTTTTCGAGAAGGTTTATTGTTCGCTAACTAATCAAATTGAATTGTGTTTAGTCTTAGTCTTAACATCGATCGCGGAGTTATAAATAGTGAAATCCGCGCTCGTGTTATAAATTTGAATACAAGTAACGTTAATAAGAACATGTTTTACATTCCTCGGTATTCCAATGAAAGGTGCCATACAAAGGAACTGGTTTCTACAAACTATAACTTTCCTCTGCGACTCCTTTTGGAAATTAGTGGGTAAGGCTAGTTTTATTTTCATAGTATACTACTTAAAAGTATCAAAGAAAGGAATTTTTTTCTACCGTCGTTCTCCTCTTATCAAAATGGTGGGTATGAGTGGGGGGATGAACTGGTATTTATCCTTCGTGGTACCTACTTTAATGAAAGGTCTCAACAAAAAGAATTAATTTCTACCAACCACAGTCCTGCTGTTCGACCCCTTACCGTAATCGGTTATAATTCCTCGCATATCTCAAGAGCGGAGCGTCGGAGGAAAGTACTCACAAAGTGCGGTTGGGACGCCTGGAAGAAACTTGATTAGCGAATCCCCCCAACGAAGTGTCAGAAGAGTGTGCTCATAAAGCGCAAGTGGAACGTCTGGACAAGTATACTAAAGTTCGTTTCAGATGTCCGTCTAGTAGCGCACCATTTCAACATACTTTAGGGTTTCAGTTAGGATCTAATACGTCTCTATTAATAAATTGATATACAGTGAATTTTTTTTAAATGCGAACATAGGAGTTTGCATGCAATGTAATTTCCCTATGTTCGATTTTGAAAAAAACACATCAATCTATTGAGTAGTTCAAATGAGTAGTAGATACAATTGACAGCTGTCATATTTTTAAAAATATCGCCGTCCAATTTAATTTCGAAATCGATTAGGTGATTGCTTAGAATGTCAAGGAGGCCACTTTGAACATTTATTGTAGTTGTTTTCTATATTTATTTATTTATTTATTTTCTTCATTTATGTATTGAATAGATCAAATTAGTAGAATACCAGGTGCACATGACTTACAAATAATTGAAGGTTGGTTCACAATGAATTGTGGTGTCAGCGCGTGCCCCTAAGAACACTGCTTTCAAGGACGATATAGAAGTATATAGCAATTATTCCAATACGGATGAAGGTTTCCGAGCGAGAAATTGCTCAAGAGCTGGAGTTTTCGCAAACGTAAATTTTCCTTTCGTCGTCAACGAATTTATCGGAGCTGATAATTTCGTTTTCTTCTTGGAGGTTAATGTTAATTTCCACTACAAAATGTTTTTCCACTACAAAATGTTTTGTAGGGTGAATTGTGATGGAGTTAGATATTGCTTGGTCAAGTACATATTTAGGGGGGGGGGGGGGAATATTAATATATTTTTATATGGGTGCCAAATGGTCGGATGGGTCTCGGTCTCGATGCCTAGTCTGCGTTAAAATCCTAGGAAAAACCACCAAAGACCAATCGACAAATCCTACTTCCGCGTTCACGAACTCGTTCACGAAGACGTCATGTCGCGGGGTCCCTGGATATCTTGCCTCGGAACAAGGACAGAAAACCATTAAGACGACAATTAAACATAAAACGGAAAATGAGACGGACTTCGTGGGACATAATAATAAGCAACAAAGTAAACGAAATAATTACAGAACTGGAGGAAACAAAAATACATATTGCAATTCTGTCAAAAACGAAAAAGAAGGCTAAAAAAACGAAGAATTTGGGAACTATACATACCTTTCTGGTTAGAGTTTGAGCGGACAGGGCTAAAGCAGGCGTGTCTATCTTAATACATAAAATACACAAAAAATACAAACAAGTCTAAATTGTGGACACCTCTTGTGCAGATAAAACGCATTTTTTTACCGAAATAGCTTAGTAAATCGTTGGGTTATAAGGTAGTAGCATGCCATTGATGCTTACTTTCTTGGTAGATGATTAATGGAGAGGAGGCTCTTTACCCATAAAGATTTAAATGCTGCCTGACATACATTAAAAATCCTCCGACACTCTATTCTGCAGATATTTGCACTGAAAGCTTTGACATCACCAATAGATTGTCTTTTATGAGTACCCTCTCCGACACTTCGTTATCAAGGTATTTGCTTCGACTTCACCAATAGGTCAGTATCGTCCAGTCGATTCATTTTTCCTTTGAGAGTACTTTCCTCCGACAAACCGTTTTCGAGATATTCGCTCTTAATATGGTTGGTAGGAATTAATTCGTTTCGTTTAGACCTTTCGTTAGAGTACCATGGAGGATAAAATCATATTTAAAAAGCGAAATAAAAGAGATCCCAACAGTTACAGAGGAATTAGTGTGATTAGCAGCCTAGGGAGATCTATGGGAAGATAATTAATCATAAAATTAGAGAAAATGTAGGGCATAAAATTAACGAAGACCAGAGCTGCTTCACCGCTGGAAGTTTCTACAATTCAAATACTCAGGCGCTATTTTTGATAAAAAGGGATTGGGGGAGACTGAACTAAAAAATAGGATACATAAAGGTAGAAATGTGATTGGGTGTCTAAATTCACTATGGGGGGATAAAATAATATCAAAAAGAACAAAAAAGAAACTAGGTCAAACTACGGTGGAATCAGTTACATTATACGAAACACACTATAAACAGTGCTATTTATTAAGAAGTAGACATAAGCTGTATTCTTTTTACCACTTTTAAGTGAGCGTCTCAGATTATCTCAGTTACTAATTGAGAAAAGTTATTCTTTTTAGCTGTCAACAACTGAGACGAACTAAGACATTTTACCTCCCCCTTTACCCCAACTGAGCTTGCTGTTAGGTAGAGTTTTAAATTGAGCCGGATTGGAATTTTAAGTTTGAGGTTATAATTGTGTAAAAATGTCAACAATAAACTTTAGTACCCATTCATTCAATGCAGTGTATATTATTTTCAGTTAGTTGTGATGTGACTATTAACATTTAAAAAAGACAAAGAATTAATTATCACTCATCAACAAACATTTTAAGGTTATGTTTTCTTGCTTGTACCAAAAAGATATTCTTTTTAGCGAGCAATTGACTCAGATAAATTCAGCTCAGTTTGTCTTAGTTAAGTTAGTCGATTTCCTCACTTATAATGTAAAAAGAATACACCTATAGTTACATTATATTGTTTTTCCCTATGTCTACTTTTAACTGACAAAATCTCTTATGAAGGGTGCCTAATTTTATGCAACCAAACTAACTTCTTAAAACAAGTAAATATCTGGCTGTCATATTAATTATTTGAATATTGTCGTTTTGGCTTGAATTAGTATAGTGCCGGTAATGGTTTAAGAAACGGAAGAGTCTATTTTCTGTGAAGCCAAAGCAACAATATTTAAATTAATTAGTATGGCAGCCAGATATTTATTTGTTTTAAGAAATCATTTTGGATGCATAAAATTAGGGGCCCTTCAGAAGAGATTTTGTCATTTAAAAGTAGACATAGGGAAAAACAACACACGTAAATCCCTATGTATACTTCTTAATAAATAGCACCGTAAGTATTTTTTATGTGCATATAAATAATTAAGTCTGGAAACACTGAAACACACTGCTGCATACCAAGTGTTGCCAAATGAAAGGTACAAGTAAGAGATCTAAATTAAATAATAGCGAGCGGACGCACTTGAAGTGTTTACTGTGTTTACGGTGAGTCAGATGTACAATTCAATTAGACTCAGGAGTTTTTCTACAAAGTTAACGTCTATATTATCTATAGAGGTGATTCGAAGAACTAAGCGGCAGTTGCAGTCAAGATTTTCCAGATGTGAAACCTATGCCAGTTGATGGCAGGCGGGCGTGATAATTGGATGTTCGAATTACGAATTGGTAACAAAATTTCCGTCCTCACCAATAAGTTTTCCACGAGCACGTCATCGTCAAGCGAATATTTTAAATCTACACGAGTTGATCCAAGCACGTTCCACTATTAGATAGATCACGCCTCCCTTCTTCTATAGAGTAGGGAAGATCGGTCAACTACATCGGACAATTGAGAGAAAATTTCTACATCAATCGATTCAGGAGGAAATTTGTTAGCGTTTTAGCCAGCGATTTGTTTTCTAGTTAGCCACGAATTGTTTTTAATTTTGCTCGCGTTTTGTTGTATCTTATATTTATGATTATCATATATATATAATACCATGAGTAGTCGAAGTATTGTCGAATATTTTTGAGGTGCTGTCACGAATGCTAGTCACGCTGATTAATACCACGAGCGCTTGCTCGAATGGTGTTAAAAAGCGTAACTAGCATGAGTGGAGCAGCACCTCAAAAATATTCCAAAATACTACAAATGGTATTCGCAGGACTATTCTCAAAAGAAAAAGCGAGTATATTATTGACATTTCGTAAAGACAGTGAATTTCATGTGCTCATTTAACGGCGAGCGAATTCTGTAAGTGTGCCGAGCGCGGTGAGGCCAAGAAAGCGATTAACCAATGCACTATTGAACGCGAGAACCCAACTGAGGGAAATATCACATTTGCCGCCGTCCGTAATATGAATTTTTCTGTCTTTTAAAAAATGTATTTGATTCCAAGGATGGGGCGAATATTCCGTGAAGCGTTCTTTAGGAGCAGACTCTAAAGACAGAACGTTTTGGAAAGCAAATGGTGACGAACACTTAGGTGGTGATCGAATTTTCCGAGGATAGTTAATTTTGTATTCCTTGGACGGTTTACTGTAATTGAGTGACCTCCTGGGGTGCTAAAAATATCATCAGAAAGCCAAGAAACCAATACGAACAGTTGGTCACATCGTTACAAAAAATCACAAAATTGGGGCATGTTAGTACTTGACATTTGAAACACATTGCGACTTAAAAAGTTTCTGGAATGGATAGTTAACTACTTGCTCTAGTTTTGTATAATTACTGCTGTAAGTGAAAATCACGTGTGACATTTGGATTTACTGCATACAGATGTCCACACATACTAAATATTAGTATTGTTGGTTAGGTAAAGGGATACCCATTCCATGATTAATGTAGATTAACTTTATTTTCAGCTCATTAATTTTTATTACACGAAATTACACAAATGAGTGTCCATAATTCATATACCGGCGGGTGATCTTTATTTCTTTATTTTTAAAACATCTTGTGCAGAGTGAGATAATAAAATAAAGTATAGCTACTTATTAAGTTCATTTCTTTATTAAAACCTAATGCAGATAGTTGGCACATACCCAAACTGCCAACAATCATACGTTGCATGTAAGCGTAAAATATAAATGTACGAGTATAAACTTGTTCAATCTAGTTTCTGAAAACAACCTTTTTTAATCGCCGCTGGAAACTTCCATTGCATCCCAAATACAATTTTTCCGACAAACAAAGGCGATTTTTTGGTCGCGTACCACTTACAACAATTTCATCCTGAATAATTCATATTTACAGAATGCAGATGTTGATATTTTGGTTTGCCCCAAAACCGGCATTTGTGTAAGTAACATTATGCAATCTAAATGCATCTTGCAGATGTAGCCTTCCGACCGATAGAACTGAAAGCCACTGCTCGATTAACATCTCCACGCAATTGGATGTCACATGGAGAGCTTCCGAAATCGCAATGGAGAATGTTTAGCGAACGACATAATCCCTTTATAAACGACGATTGTTGTCCGGCATGTAAAGATTAGTTTTCTGGCTCTGAACCTCTGATAGATTTGCTGTTATGACTCGCGGCTCGGAATGTGGGATAGAAAACATAGAAACAGCGGGGCATGTTGACGAGATTATCTCTGAGAATATCACATAAATTACTATAAACACAGCCTCACAGGACCGGTCGGGTCTCATAACCGTTTCGTCTTAACATTAACATAACAAGTTCCATAATAATATTTCATTTTAATGTCATCTAAAAGAGTATGCTAATATTTTCATTTCATTGCAAATGCACCTTTGTTTAATGTGTATCGCGCTACGAATCGTGCGTATAACAAAATCCGACATTCCCATATCCATATTCGGTCGTAAAGTAGCTAAATAAATACCAACTCTCGATATCTGATGCTTTACATTAAACTAATAACAGAGTAGAGTAATGCCTCGCTTATACGTAATGAAGGGTTAACTCAACGGATAAAAATTTACCAAAATACCGATTTCTGTCCGGCAATCTACACGTGAATTGCGTTAAACACGCCTCACAAAATATCAAGGCACATCATTAAAGCTTTCATCACAAGAAATTATATCTGCATGAAATGTTTTCACAACTTTGAAACTTGATTCTTACACCTGCTGTGTTAAGTTTCTGTATGTCCACGTCTCCTCTCATTATACGAGACACGCTCGTAGATTTTTTGATATAAATTCAAATTCATTTTGACATAATAAAACGTATTAAAAAATACCTGGCGAGAACGTGTTTCAAAAAAAAAAGAAAAAAAATGCCTTGTAACTAACCGTAAATGTTAAAATTGGTACTTTTTGCATTGTAGGCATATTATGGCGCATGTACTGCAATAATTGCAGTTAATTAGCTGGTTTTATTATGTGTTTAAACTAACCTGTTCAAGGTACATGATCTTTGCCTGCCATTTGAGCTGTCCATATTTTAATAAACAGGTTATATTGCAGCAGAGGGTTTTTTCCACCATTTTGAAACGTCAAAAAAATGATGCCGAATTACAAACAAACTATCAAAAAGAGCTGAGCTTTGCCAAACTATAAGCCATCCAGTTCGATTACCTAACACCTAAGTGAATGTACCTAAGGTATAAAATATCCGTCAGTTCTACGAACAATTTTAAGGAATTAATTGCTTTCCTCAAGTTACAATTACTGTTAATTGCATAAATCTTTCAAACTTTCAAAGAGGGTAAATAATTAATCTAACCCCTCAGGTTATCATGTTACCATCCCAAGAAAGGTATTCATATGTTCAACAAATAAACAAACGCTGCTTAAAAAATTATCAAAGTTCTCGCCTAAGATCGAGGGACTTCGTGCATTTTTGTGTGGTAGATCAGTATTCTATTAGTAAGTAGATTGCAAAATGAAGGTCGCTCAGTATCTTAATCAAATATATTTGTATAGTTTTGTACCGCACATTTGAGTTTTCACTCCACCATCACTCAGCTCTTGTCCGGGGTGCAAATTTCCGTTCCCTATACAAGATGGTGATCGGTTGCACGAACTCGTATAGGATATGGAAGCAGTGAATGTTTTTACATATCCTATCCGATTTCGTGATTTGCTAGCATATTTGATAAACAGTGTCAAGTTATAAAAGAAGTGAAGTGAAGAAGACACAAAGAAAAATGTAGAACTGCGAACAAAATTTAGGCCCGAATTTTGCGAAGTAGTTGCAGTTAACTGCATCAAAGATTATTCAAAAGTTACAAAATCAAGCTGGATTGTCCAACGGAATTACCAAGATCCAAAAAAATCGAAAAATATTTCATACTTTTCATTATTTTTTGTCTGTATCCAAAATGCCCTTTATTACTTGGTTCCAATGTTTTGAAAATGCAAATGAGGATAGTGCAATGTTCACATTACACATAATTGATCACGATCACGAAATCGGATAGGATAGGTATGTAAATACATTCACTACTTCCTATACGAGTTTGTGCCACTGATCACCATCTTGTATAGGGAACGGAAATTTGCGTCCGGGGTTACCACATTCCTTTTTTCGGTACCACCTTCCGACATCCCGTTCATCCACAATGCCCGAAAATATATAAAAGACAAGATTGGAATGAAATTCATAAACTATCAACTTTGGCAATGATGCCTTTAGTTTTCGAACCTAATGCTGTACTCCTGAAGGTTATAGGAGGTTCCGTTGCAAAGATCTCGATCGATTTATATGCGCCCTTTGTCTTAATACAAAAACGAAATTAATAAATTATGGACTTCAGCAAAGTTGCAGCTTGCTGAGTAATCGATGCAGGCATAACTCTATCATACGAACCATATGCTTAAAGCCCCGTATTTTGTTGTCGAGATCTCGATCGATTTATAACATTTGAAGGAAATTCACAAATTATCAGGAATGGCTTTCAGCTTTCAGACTAAGCGCTGCAGCAATAGCACGATACTACAGGTATAATGCTGAACATCCGAAAGGTCTATGATATTACGAGTACTTTTAGCGAAGCGGGATCTCGATGGATTTATAAAAAGCTTAAAAGGCGCTCGAACACCCGATAGTTAGTAAAACAATAATTCTCTACACATTTTTTTTTTCAATTTGCAGTCCCTAGAAAAATGCCCAAATTCATTGCAATTGTAGCATCTTATCTTGGGTCTACATTTTTGTTTCTTTTTATGCCCGAATAATCGATGGCCATTGCATCATTTCGTTCTGGCAAACCGTGCACTAACTCCACCTATACTCCCAAGCAAAAATCCGGAATCGCCCAGCCAATGGCACTCGTTTTATGTGCTGTGTCCATAATTTTACGTACCTATTCGGTCGCACATTTTTCATAGAATTGTTTCAAAAATTTTTGGAATGTTTGGAAAGGTCCTTTATAAGATATAGGACCTCAAAAAAATATTCAAAGGATTCTTTGGTAGAGTATGCAAGATTCTTTAAGTCACACAGTCCATCAAGCGAATAGAAAATTATCGAATCGCATTCATGTATGGTGGATGTGCAGAGTTGATTTTTTCTTCATTTAGGAACACACGCTGTTGTCTTCCCCAATTAAATTTATATTTCTACTATGGTATTACAGTTGCAGAAATATAAATTTAATTGGGGAGGACAACAGCGTGTGTTCTTAATATTCCAACCCAATTTGAGATGACGGAATTCAGAAATTATTCTTCATTTAGCTTTTATGTCGAAATTTCTAATGCCTGTTAGGTACGTACATTATATTTATTTGTGTGTCAAATACGAAGAGAAGGTGAAAGAACTCGAGTGTATTAGAGTTGAACAAGCAGATGCAGAAAATTAGGGAACCAAACGGCTAGGCAACATAATTATGATGTTTTGTTAGTATCGGAAACTGGGAAAAACAAGACGCGTGAAGAGATCAATAGTAGACTTTTCTGGGAAAGTCGATATAACCTGGATTGATAGTGGGGGCAAAATGTTCAGAAAGTGGCATTTCCACGAGTGGACCCTGAGTTCTCTTACCAGAATCACTTTCGCGCGCATATATTTCTAGACTAACTTCACGTCTTATAAGCATTCAAAGCGGAACCGGTCTCTTTCTTATGTTCGACGACTATACGAAAGTACCTCGGAAAGTACGAAATTGATTCAAAATTTAAGAATCAGTTCATACACCTATTTTCACGACCCCGCCCCCTTTAAACTTTCCTGAACGTAGGTACATTTTCCTTTGAGCAAATTCCTGTCGAGAGAGTAGTCCAGCGATGGTCAAATCCCCATGAGCGAAATTGTCGGGGATGCATATGTTGGTGGTGAATCTTCTCTAGGAAAACCTTTCCAGCTCGAATCTCCCGGAGGCGAATTTACCTGCGGACGTACTTCCTTTATTGGGGGAAATTTCTTATAATCCAAAGAGTAACTATGGCACCTAAAATATAATGTAGTGCAACAAACATGAAGTGACTAATATGAGGAATTCTTTGGAGGTCCAATTTCCCGGGGCGAATATTCCATGGGAGATTCTACCGTGGGTGAATTCACCAGTGAGGCGAGTTTCACTGAGGCGGGGAGGGGTCAATTTTTGGGGACAAAACTTCCTACAATCATGCCCCACAATCTTAATTTTAACGGATAAAGTTTCGTTTGGTAACTTTTTCATTTTTAACACGATAAAGTGCGAATAATATGCATTACCTAACTCTCGCCTAACGGTAAATGAACAAATTTACCGAACCATAATGAATGTGAATAAATAAAAACCTACGTCAGCGTATGTAATTAAATTTACACTGTATAGGAAATAGATTTGCTTCTTATTACGTAGACTAATTTTTTAGAAATTAATTTAGATTCCCGAGAATCTTTTTTACTCGCTTTTTGCCCTCTTATTTTGTAACATATACCTGGTTATTATAGTTGAATTATACTTGATTACGCGCGGTAACATTTCTTTGCACATAAATTTAACACAAATTTAAATTACTACCTTTCGATGTGGCATTAATTTCATAGTGTGTACTGATATTCAATACACGTATCAATAAACAATTAAGACTTAACTCAAACGACTAGAATCGGAGAGATTTGTGAAATCTTTTGTTTATTGAATACTTTCAATCACAGTGTCAACTATCAGTGACATCTGACATGGCCTATCAGCAATCTAACACTGACACGTGTCATTATACTGCGAAATATGAAACGAGAGTTGATTATTATCCACTACCCCAAATATGTTTTGTCATCCCCGCGTAATCAAATGGATTCGAACGCTTCGTTCGAAAGGTGACACCAAAAATACATCGGTAGTGTTCAAATTGTAGAATAGGGCAAAAATAATGTCCGCGGGCGTTCCTTTCGAATTTAGAATCGAATTGACATTTGTAAGCAAAGGCACAGCGGAAACACAAAAAGTGAAGTATAACTAAATTTATAAATTTTTCAATTTCCAAAGGAATGCGGGGTATATTAAATTGGAAACATTTCTTTCTCGATGCATATTAAATCCGATGCAAATACCTATATATTTCAAAGGATCTAATTTTGTACAATTCAAAGGCATCTTGTTTGCATGTTAAATGTGAGCATGAGGGTAATGGAATAAGTCGATTTTGTTTTTTGGTTCTTTTCCCGAAGAGTCTAAGATTACTTCGCGATTGAATTTCTATGAAAAAAAGTAAAATCTAATTTTTAATCTATCCGTTCTTGACATTGCAGATAGATCAATAATGCCGCTGCACACTCTTCTTATTAAGTAATAATGTTCAAACTGTGAAGTAGGCGAAAGAACTATAATTGAAAATAGAGTGGGATAGTGAAACTCGAGGGTTCAATTTTCACGTAACGGTCGTATCTTTGCCGCTCAAAGCATTCGTGTCTACTTCCACCCCCTTTTCCGTCCTGGGATGAACATATATTTGACCCAATTTAATTTAACTTTTCAATTACATCCGTGTCCCCGGCACGGAAAAAGGTAGCCTTCCTCCAATTCGGACACAAATTAACTACTACACGTTTGCAAAGGGTTAGACTTACTTGAAAATATACTTGTCCTTGATCGACCCAACCGACAATCATATCAGAACCGGCCATTCTACCGTCCTTTGAGAATCCGAACCCTACGTAACCTAATGTCCTCACTTGAAGTTCGAACGTTATGTCTTGCGGGCTTGGCCCTAACGACCACAGAAGCCTATAGTCGGGACTAAGCATCGCCGAATGCGCCCACCTGGCTGCATCCGTTAATTCGTAGAGACACAACACACACCACACTAGAAACAAGGTCCACAGCGTTTCCATCTTCTCAGTTGCACATTACCGAAACCATCTGCAAAAAAACAAAGGCATTAGTATTTGCATTTCGATCAAACAAAAATTACTAACACAAACAACAATATTCCATTTTGGGGTGCAAACACAAACAAAACTTACCTCTCAAATGGTTCAAACGAATTGTAAAGGAAATTAACATTAGATTTATTTTGGGTATGGGACAATTTGAGTAATATAAAATGTTTACCGATGCCTCTATTCAAACAATAAGCCGTATAAAAGCCCATAAAACACCTTCGCCCTATGTTTAATCACACTTTGGTGTTATAAACGTGTAAATATGAGGATGTGTTTACAAATTTTATGGTCGAGTCCCTATATACGTATCCACAGGCGAAGCTCGGAATACTTTACGGCCTCACGTCGTCGTGATATTCCATTTCCCAAGGTCGTTTGTAACCTGAATTTCGGACACTATAATTATTCAAGGTTTAAGTAAATATACTGTCACGTTTTCGCAATGATGTCTGTAAAAATTTAAGGTAGATGCGACTAATTTCTGTGCGGTCTTATAACTTTATTGAACTCATGAGCGAACTCAAGGAGGTTTTCTTGTTGGAAACCTAGATCAGAAGAAGCGAGACAAATTTTAATTGATTTATCTGAAAGTCTGTCCAATACCAATAATTGATACAGACGGATGGCATGTAATCTAAGGGCACAATTTTAACACGCATTCAATGCAAGTAGAAACTAAATTGCACAAAGGCAATTTCCATTAAGACTAATGTAATTAATTTTCTATCCGCACGTACTCTATCCTTCTACATCAAAGTAAAGGAAAACAACTGTTAATGAAAATGAACAAACCATTCATGGAAAACTAAAACAAAAAACGCTTTATTTCGCAACGCTGTGAAAAAGTGCATGGCGCGTTCCATCACGCCTAGGGGATCTTCATACTCGTAATTGATTTACATTGCACTGCCGATTTTGCTTTCCTCGATTTACATTGAATATCTTTCTGTATATCTTCGAATTTGTTTCCGTGCAACTCCAATTTTAATGCGTTTCAAGTGGAAAAGGAAAATTTTTAACATTGAAAATGTTTTCGTATATATGGGTGCGAGTATGGGTGCCAAGTTACAAGTTTCGTTCAAGACCAAAAGACAACGGTGTCGCATCAAGTGACAATTTTATTGTTTGATATGCTCGTCAAGTAATGACGCTTCACTTTGACCAGAGCCTCGAGCAGAGTATTATTCACGTACGTGTTTCAAGATATCATTGTGTGTTAAAACCGAGGGGGACGTTTTTTTCCGATTGTATTGTATATCTACACCGTTTAGGATTAATGAAAAATTTAAATGTGAAAGAACACTCAATACTATTTTCCTGCAGGCCAGGCATAAAATGCTTTCTTTAATTAACTCACAATGAAATTCCGCATCTTCCTTTTGCCTTTTAAAAGTTTGTAATGTTCTTGTCCTTCATAATTTAAATATACCGTCACTTAAATTACTATTTTTCACTCAACGCTTAAATGATGTTCTTCTTTCTTACGCCATCTATGGATTTTCTACGTAAACCCGTTTAGTTTAGATGATAAGTTAGTTCTGTAGTAGAGTTGTTATTACCTTAGTTTCTTTATTATTGCCGGTAGACGCCGTCCGAGTGTTATAGGTTTCATTGACTTACTTCACTATTTTGTCGCTAGAGTAGAGTTCACGCTATGTACCTTTCTGCACTTCAGTGGATTTCTTCTTAAATTTTGTCATGCTCACAAGCTGTACATGTTCCTTTTATGGAAGATTCTGCAGCCATAGTGGTTACCGGTAAAATTTTCTTGATTTTTAGTTACTGTACTTGTCTCATCATGAAAATTCATGTTAGTTTTTCAACTCGTTTTTGAATGTGCAGTAGTAGTTTTCTTAAAGTTAACGTCGTCACGATTATGCTTTTATATTACCGGTTTGCACGGGCGATAGTTGCCGAACAAAATTTTGCTTTTAGGTAGTTAACGTAAATTGAATTATTGGTTCTTATTAAGTGGTAATTACGGTTTCAGTAGGTATATAGATACCTGATTAGTGTTAAGACGTTCGACACTGCTTCCGTAATATTTATTTGCCGCGCTATTTACTATCCTTCTTATTTGTTTGTTTTGTTACCTGTTACAGATAAAGCGCCCTTCTGAGCTCAAAAAGCCGTTACGCCCAGAGTTTTAAAGGTAATGTTTATTTTCGACTACTCCTTTATATAACGTTTGATTACATACTGGTTTTCGATGCAATCGAATTGTAATTAATATATTTGTTTAAGTCATTTACAATTATTGCTTCGTTGTCTTCTGCGGAAGCCTGTTTAATTTTGATAATTTCCAGACTAGGATTTGATTCCCTTCTTGTTAAAAATTGAGTTACATTTAAATGTTGACATTTGAGATCTAAGCATTACAGTGACCATCTGTAATATTTCGAGATGATTTATTAAATTACCCTCGATTGTGACAACAATCATTGTTTGTGATCTACCTTGTCATTTATTTTATTTCTTTAGCTTAGCGAGGCCAGAACAAGGATCTCTTAAAGCCGTTTTACATTACACAATAAATGAGCCAAAAAGTTGTATAATTTTTTTAGACAAAAAATGTTGTAGGAAATATGTTGTGTGCGAAGTTTGTCCGTTTGATATACATACAAAATTTATTGTACATGATCATGCGCAGTTTAATTGTTTGTTATTTTTATTTTCATAATGAGTAGTTTAAAGCAAAAACTTTTAATCACTGTTGCTGTTGTAAGTTCTGTATTACTGGTCAGACAACTTAGAGAAAGGCAGTGTAGAAAATTAAAAAAGAAAAACCGTAAAACTTGGCAAGAGAAATGGTTGCAACGAAGAAACGCAGGCAGTTTTTGTAAAGCTGCAGCAATTGTTTGTAGGGCACCATTTCGCAATGCTTTGTTATGATAATCTTTATGTTTAACAAAGTAAAGAACTGGATACTTCCTATATTCTTCAATCAAACATGATATCTGATCACTCGACCACGACATCTCAAATTTCAAGTTTTAATGATAATATAAGTAATATAACGGTATGAAACACAGTACACAATAATTACTCATCACCATCAGCGATCAGCTGTGAAGTGTGAAGTGTGTGTGAAGCCATTCCACACGATATCGCATGCGTACTTGAGAAATTGAACGAAAAATTGTATGAAAATAGAGCATGTTCTAAATATCTTGAACAATTTGGATATCGCATACAATTTTCCGTTTGATATTACACAATATTTCTAGGCTCAAAAATTGTGCAACTTCTTGTGCAATTTATTGTGTAATGTAAAACGGCTTTTAGTCTGCCTTGTTCCCACATTCGGTAAGTATTTGAAATTTACTGAAGACTAAGTGGCGCCTATCCGGTTTACTATCACTATATTTCCCTTTGCTTCGTTTTGGCTAGTGTACGACGATACCATTATTCCCCCCCCCTCCTCTCTCAAAAGCACTCATTTGTTTTTGCTATTTTTTCCAAATACATTGAACATAAATACAAATTTCCAATATAACGATCGCAAACTAATATTTTCGAATTGACGAATATTATGAAAATGTTTGGGGAAATGGAAATTTTAGTAAAGGTTCGTAAATGGAACATGATAATATACACTAATATACCTGTAAGATATCCCCGTTATCCTTTAAAACGTGCAAATAAAATGTTTGCCTCCCACCCTGAGCTTCAGACACTTTGGTATGTTGAGCTGCATTTTTTTGGTTAATTCTGTAGACTTTCACCATATATCTTAAGCCGTATTACACGTCTGAGAAATATAACGAAAATTATCTTGAAATTTTATGTGATTATTTTCGAGATGAAGTTTCCGCGCATAATTCTTCAGATGATTTTTTTATCAAAATGGCATCCTGTTTTACACTAAAGAAAATTTTCGTGAGATTTATTTCAATACGCATGCGCAGTTTTGTACAGAATTACAGAATCCTACTCATAATTGGCAACTGTTTCGTCCGCGTCACATAAAATAAATATAACCTCTCTGTAAATAACCTCAATTAAATTGTTGTTTATTTTTCTTAGTTTATCAAGACAAATCATGGACAAAGTAACCAAGTTATCAATGCTACTTGTGGTGACCGTTGGTTCTCTATTACTGTATAAAGTTAGAAAACGTAATGTTAGGAGAAGAAAAATTTGGGCAAAAAGATGGTTAGGCCAAAAACATAAGGGTACATTGGGTTTACTGAACAACGAATTAAAAATAGAAGCTTTTATAGGTTAGGTAGGATCATAATAAAAATAAACATGCTCTCTATTGGCATCTGCGCAATTTTCCGCGCACTTTTTCTCATATTTTGCCAGAAATATAGAACGCGGTCTATATTTTTACTATACAAATTACTCCGAAATTTATCATGGTGCAAGTTCTTGTTTTACACGGTAAAGAATTATACTGAAAATTTTCATGAAAATAATCAAGCAAAATTTCAAGATAATTTTCGTTATATTTCCCAGACGTGTAATACGGCTCTTTAGACAAGTGAATATAATGATTTTACTATATAAATTACTGATTAATTCTTCCACGTTCCTCGTTTTTTAGTTTCTAATATTACTGAAGCTCTCCTTGGTTTTTTTAACATTTGTATTTATATTAACATAGCTTGTGCTGTCTGATTTTGGTCATTTGGACTTTCTGTCCGGCCGTCCGTGTTTGTCGCTCGTTTGTAAGCAATTTTCTCAGGAACTTACCAACATGATTATCTGAAAATATTTCTAAGGGCAAGCCTAACACATTTTTGAGTTTTTATCGATGACGGTTTTTAAGAATTTTTAAAGTTTTTCGAAGATTATCAGTACAGCACATTGGTTACTTAAAACTTAGTGTTTTGCTTGTAGTTGAATGCCACCAGGTTATTTCTCATTTGGATGTGGGTTTTGTGTGTTTTTTTGAGCATCAAAACAAACCGAATTGCTACAATAAAAGAAACATATCTGTAGGTAATAGAAACCACGAATAACAAAATTTCTTTGCAGGCATCAATAGCACCGTGGTAGCCAAATTTTCATTCATGCTCTAAAAGTATCCATAGATCTTGCGTCGAATGAGTACATAAGTGAACTCTTTCCTTTCGAGCTCGTGAAGCCATCTATTCCTAGCAAACTCAAACCCAGAAAACAAGCCATTTTATTGATACAGTATTTTTTTTAACATGATCCATCGTTCCTCTAAATGGGGTTGAGTGATATCAAAGATTAAGAAAAAAAGGCTTTGAGATCCGATTTTCTTAATCTTTGATATTGTTACATACAGTATCCGGAACTCCGCCTGATTTGAAAAAGTGTTACGGCATCTATTATTATCTTTATTACCGAATATGTCTTTTTTGTTTATCGATGATATATGCGAAAAAAAATCCCACTGAATATATTTTTAATATTTTACAATTTTATATATTTTTTATATATATTTTTTGTTTTAAATTATATTCTTAAGCAACTTTATGAAGGAGCTTCATCTTTTATACATAAAAGTCACCACAGTTTTAAACATGCCAACACCGTAGGCTTACTTCCTTATTGGGGAATCTTTACTATAAAAATTTGATAAAATTGATTAGATTTTACTTCGGCTTTTACAACATTTTAAATAAAAGGGTTCCCGAGAGAATTCCAGTCGGTTCGCCATTTTTTTAAAATTCAGTAGGTATTAAATGTGACTTTTAGCGCATTTTTCAAAAATGAAACGCGGTAATTAGGTACTAAGGGTTCCGTTTATACGTGTTAAGGATCGAATAGATCTCAGAACTGGAAAGTGGGAAAAATCTAAATAATATGTCATGCTCCCTTAATACAATAGGAAACAATTTTTGCAAACTAGTTCAACACGATGTTCAGATTTATTCACTAATTTCATTGGCGACAAAACAGATTACACAGGCACTTAATTTTGTACTTTTCTTGTCTTGCTTTCTGTCGAGATAATTGGTAGGAAACTCCATGTGCTCTCCTGATATCAGCTTCCTTTCAAAGACTAATAAAGCCATTAATTTCGTGCAAGTGGCCAGACACGCATTTACTTTATTTGTTTTCGTTTTTCGGCGGTAATTTTCAATCACTTTCTTCTAGAAGAATGGTTACAATTTACAAAATTCTCTTTTCATCTCCGCTGCGAGTTAAAATCGACTAAATCCTGAACGGACAACTTCCATTTCGTTGCTAATGCTTCTGTTTTAGTATGTATTTTGAAAATTGTGCAATCGAGTGTGTAATATTACGTTTATGTGTACGTATTGTTAAAATGTTAACAGTTGTTTTGTTGGATTGTTGGTATCTGTGTCGCTAACATTTCAATCTGAAATCCCTTCGAAGGGATCATAGTCACTTCAGACCATCCGGTGGATTTAGATAAAGAAAATTGCGAGGAAAATTGTCTAGGAATAAACTGTCAAAATACCCTAAAATGAAAAACAATGTGTTTGGCAAAAGATGACAGGTAGAGACTCCAGATGGCACAAGGAATGCGGTGAAATCGAAATCTAACAGAAATAGCCTGTTGCCTTTCAAAAGGGACACATCAGAATGATTGATTGGACCCGTAAAATCGAGGAAATTAAAAAATTTTTGCAGACAATAAGATGGATGGTCGCACATTTTTTAACGTTTAAACTTTGTACATTTTGGCCATTGAATTTTTTTGTGAAAAGGCGTTGAGCGGCATTTAACTCATTAATGAGAAGAAAAAAGCCGAATTATGGAGGGTATAATTATTTAGTAGCAATAATTAAGTAACATCTGTCGTACCGTCATCAAAATAGGGACAATCACACGCGTTTGTAAAAAACCGACAGTCTAGTTTTTGTCGTACACGTGGTGCGATGACAATTGCCCAATAATTACACACCTGAAAAGGATACCATATATTTTTTTTAGAAAAAAAACAATGAGCGCGAACACTACGGGGGAAGCTAGTCTTTAGTATACGTGTCGGTCAATATTAATTACACTCACACACCACAGCTTTTAGCCGGCGATTGGAAAAGGGATCATGAAATCGTCAATTAATACACGTAGCTCAATGTCTAAGAACTCACAATGGCGAAGAGAAAAGAGGCCCGATAATTCATTTCAGATAAGTACTCACCGGAACGGGTTTACACTTTTTTAGGTGGTACAACAATTAGAACTACACTAACATCATAGTTTCTCACGAACTTAAATTTGAACTTTCTCACTCTGTATTATTTATTCCGGACATTTTCTATTTGCACAAATTATCAATCACGCTTCAATATTTGTGCATCCACGGGTGATAAATCCTAGAATTGAGGTTCAAATTTCAAAAATTAACATTGATATCGCCCACGAAAATCACATCCATGTATACTTTGTGTAACTGACGCGCGCGAGAATGAACATGCTGAAAGCGCATCGCGTGAAAACCGATGAAGTGCTCCTTCCGAAGGATAGCTTCAAACTGATTTGGCTGGAGTGGGATCTGCACGTGGTAAACGCCACCGAACACTGAATACGCCCCCTTCCCTTTTTCTAAGCGCTACAAATCGACGAAAACAATTATCTGGCACCTGTGCCTAAACCACCCCCTAGTAAAAGTCCACCCCACTGCCATTCTCATCGAGTAATTAGAAAAACTGCTCTTCCGTCCCATTTCCGTTGCATTATGCATTAGTTACCCTTTCCACTTCGAGCTTGAGCTATTGTATGACTACGATGTGTAATAGACTTAAAACTTGCATTCCGAAAGGTTTTACAGATGTTATTAAATAAAGCACAAGTATTACAGCTGCAAAAGCTAGTTCCGTTTAATGCGTACATAAAGCGGATTTTGTTGGAAATACGCAAAAAGTCCATCAAGAGCTTTTCGCAATGTGTTCGTAAAAAATCTAATGAAAATAAAAAAAAACATTTTACAAGCGTCTATATTACTTTGCAGTAGGTAGGTACGTACACATAAAAATTTGATATCCGCTTATTCCCACAAACAGTATACGAGTATTCTATTCATTATTTACCACTCACTTTACATTTCGTGCATTCTTCTAAAATATGTGGGAGAACATTTCTTTAATTGAAGCCAATCGAAACAGAAAGCCTGTTTCGACTGGTTCCACTATTAATTCCTTCTCAAGTTTCTTATGTGGTTATGTGCCTGGAGGACATTGTTCTTTTGCCGCTTCAATTACAAGAAATATCAATAAGAAATTCAATTTCATTAAAAATTGCAAGATAAAGTGGGGCCTTTGCCATTTAATTCGCTAGCAGGTTGTATGTGAGAGGAATTTCATCGACTCGTCACGGTTTTTTGTATAACACAAATATTGCGGTATTGTTTTGCCGAGATAATGAAATTTTAACCTCACCAATAAAAAATTGGGAGGTTATTGAAATCACTCCAAATTTCGATTTGGAGATTTCACCGGATTTTTACGTTTCAAGGTTAAAAAATGTCAATAATATGTTGACATCTTTAGTCTAAACTGCGTCTTCAAATAACCAAAAAGGCCAATTACTTGACAAGATTAGCGTACAGATACGTACCACCCTTTTCCGTCGCGAGATCAATAGCCTTGTCTCTTCCTTATATTTGTCATTTAGAAGAACACCACTTCCACCAAACCATCATACTCCTACTTCCGCGAATTTCAATTGCAACACCAATACGAAAGGCTTGAGGTGGCCCCCTCTTCCATAACAAAATTACGCGTAAAAGAAATCGTGAACCTGCATCCTTTGTTATCAGCGTCTTGAAATCAACTTTCGCGATAATAACTTCCTTATCGCTCAGGACCAGATAGTACTTAAATGCATTCGACCAGATATTCCTTAATTTTTTTAACATTATCTTACAATTTAAATAAACAAATTTACACGCATTATAAACACTGTGCGATTAAAAACAATTCTAAAATGGAAAACAGACACTAAAATAACAAAGTCCGATGAAATAAACCAATTCTGTGCTTATTCGTAATGAAATCCTCCAGAATCCAGAATTAAAATTAAAACATTCGCATATACAGGGTGAGCCGTTATCATCTTCTGTATTATTTCAACCTAAATAACGTCCACCTGACGTTGTCTACGTAACAATATGATCGACAACAATTCCTCTATCTCCCTTAATGTGCTTAGACGGATTCCAAACAATACCCATGCACCTTGCCTGCGGACACCACCTTACTCCTGGACGCCTATGATCTGAGGACCTCCTATTTATAGAGGTCTATTACATTTCGTATTTTTGAAAATTAGAAAACTTTATTTTTTTTAATGAAAACCCCCTTTCTTCTGCCCACCAAGGATTCTATCACACTAATAGATAATGGTAATTTATAATTACATCCCTATTTAAGCCCTTATTCAATCAAATCCTGAAAATAATAGGTCTGTCTCTGTTTGCTTTATAAAAGGTAATATACAGGGTGGCAATTTGAAAACTTACCACCCCCCATGTCTTAGTAAATAAACGAGATATTTTAAAAAATCAAAAGCCATTTCGGTAATTCGGAGGGGGAATCACAATGACATAGTTGACGATGCACCCCCTCCAACCCCCTGCGCCCCAGCCACCCCAACTTTTAAATATTAAATAGTGACCCCTCATGTGTAATACGTCGTTGGAAAGCTCGGAAAAAATGCTTTCCAACCATACCAAATAGCATTACATTTTGGTTAATTAGTGCGCCGCGCCCTTCCACCTTAAGTAATATATTTCTGAGTCATTTATTGACGGTTAAATAATGTAATATCAACATCATGAAACTTCTCCATTTATATATATGTAAGAAGGAATAAAAAACGGAGTTTGCTAACCAAACGGTGGTGATACTTAAGGACCTATCTACTTGCCTGTCTGATAAAGAACCATAGAGGACTGTGCTCCTAATTTTCTTATCTAACCAAACAAAGATGGAGTGCGCCATAATATTAATGCTTTACATATTTGGAACGTCCAAATCAAGAAGGAATTATTTATGCTTTTGTAACAGACCAAATCTGTTCTTCCAAGAACAAGGCAAAACAAATGTAAAAGCTGACACTGTTCATCGTAACTGAAGCGCATATGATGCGTTCGCCGGTATCAAGCACTTGCGCATCATAGTTTGTGAATGTATAAAAACCCTTCCACTGGTTTCCGAACTTCAAAAGAAACTCCCCAGCATAAAACAGTAAATACAACCATAAAATCCTTACATCTTTAAAACAAAGCGAATTATGAATCGAGACATAATAGAAAATCCTTCGGTAAAGTTCCCAGATGTTGGAAATAATAAATTTCATTGCTCTGATGTTGATGACAACGATAATTTAAGAAATCGAAGACAATCCTTCAAATATGTAAATCTAGCATAGCGGAAACGTGAAATGCATCCAAAGCAATAAAACGGCCAAAGACAAAACAATAAAATTTCTACGCTATAAAATTGGAAATAATTTATGTGTATTGGATATACTTTTGGGAGAAGACATAAAAAAGCATTTCTCGTAAATATTTATAAGTACCGTTATTAGTAAATTAGCAGGTAACGCCTTCATCGAGTGTTAATTTATTTTAATCACATCACATAATATACTTTTTTTCTTAACACTAATTCGTTAAAACGTGATCTAACACAATTGGTTACATTAGGAAAGAATTCAACACTCACCACATGTCCATCAAAGGCATGTCAGAACTTGTATGTCTAAAGGCATCACGCCTACGTGTTGTTAGAAGGATTTTAATTTCAAGCAGTCTCACCTAAACGAAATTTGATAATTTAATTAACAGAATGTAGGGGTTGTCGATGTGCACCCGTCACTTGCTTGTGCTAAATAATTTTGGTAGCTTTGACAGATCCACTTGGGAAAAACAATAGTCACTTTATATTAGTGTTTGGTGGTGAACGAGCTTTACACGGGGGAATTTAAATTGTAGTTGCATTTCTACTGTCTTATTAACTAAGATTCTCACATTATTCAAGAGGATTCCACGACATCAAGAGAATTGCTAATTTTAGTAGACTAAGTGACGCGAGAGTGTTAAATTATTAGACATTACCGTAATAATAAACTCGAACAGGAGAAAAAAAAACGCGCTGCTTGTGAAATTCTATTCAATTTTGCGTGAGTTGTCGTGTACGATATAAGAGGAGAGGAATTATCAGGTACTAATCCTCTCAAAAATCCAATTACAGTTTAGTAAGCTCGAACACGCAATTGTAGGTATTCGCGGCCGGTAATTTTTTCTTGCCTTAGAACGGTTTGACGTACAAAAACGAGGAACATTATTATCGTTAATTGCGAAAACTTGGCGCAATCATTGTGCCGTTCTTATTGCGGAAACACAATGTGTGTTTGTCAACATTTGTGCATACGTAATTTGAGATTTTTTTAAATGATTTTTATACAAAAAAAGGGTAAACTTTTTAGGAAAGTGTGATGTCGCACGAAAAGTAAATCCACACAGCTGATCTGGAAGACTTCTGCAATATCAGTTCCGCTCCACCATGTAATGTTACCATCGAGCTTGGCCTAAGACCCAGAATTTCAATAAAAACATTTCAAAATTTTCAATTTATTTTGAAATTTTCTACTCCCGTAAACTGTAGAGAGAGGTAAGTAATCTTTGTAGTGATTTCGGTATTGGTGAGTCGCAACTATTGGTGTCGGTTTAAGGTGCGGGTGGTAAGATTTTTGACCATCAAACTTTTTTCTGCGGCTGAAAAAGTTGCTCATGATAGATTATAGCAACATGTCACTTGCGAGATTAACGATGCAAGTGTTTTATCAGTTCTGGCGGTGTAGGTAGAGGAATTTGAGTGTTGTCGGGGATATCGATGTTGATTTTATTAGTAGAGGTGGTTTTTGCTTAAATAGGAAGAATGAAAAGTAAACGAGGCTGTCTCGAGTTGTTTTGAAAGAAAGCTCAACTGTCTGTTTTGGTACCGGTAGTAAAGACGGCTATGCAATTTTAAAAATATAGAACGTAATGTTAGTTAAATAATGCGTAATGCAAGAAGTTTTTACACATGGAATTTCGAGTTTAAAAAGTTTGTATCAATAGTGAGGAAATAATTGGTGGAATAAAGGAGAAGCTGAGCAGCCATCAAACTGAAGTGTTTATTGTCTTCGAGGCAGTGTACTAACAGTGAGTTTTTTTTCTCCGACAAGATTATGTCAGATTCGTGTTAAAGTGTGTGTTTCGGCGAACATCGCATATTTCTCGTCCTGACCAGTTTATTGGCCAGAACTGTGAGTAATTTATGAGATCTCTTAATTTTTTTATATTGGCAGCAAACGGGGTGTTCTAAAGGCGTTCAAAAGGCCCTGTTAGTCTTACGTTTTCTTTGAGTTCTGTCAGCGGTCCGTGCGTTTGGAAACCACTTAGATACGAGCCATTCTGCTTCTTGGGGGAGGATAAGGCTAAGTAGCGCCCGTTAGACATCCTCGACTCTACTAAGGAGAATAAATCTCAATTTTTGTATTACTTCTTAAGATATTTATCATTGTTATGTTTAATAATTCAATACAAGTAATAGTAGATTTTCTTTTTAGATGAGCACTTTTTATTTGCAAGAGAAAAAGAGGTTCGCGCTGGTACTCCAGTGCCACTAAGTTTATCGTTCGTTTTTCTCAGGGTTTTTCTACAGATTGATATTAACTTACTTTCCATTGTAAATATTGCGAGAATATTTCAAATCTACCGCTTCAGTTTAGTCATTTTTGTTAGTAGCTCAATTAATCAATTAAAATTAAATAATTTTCGTTGTCTTTTGATAAATCCACGGAGGTACCGTTACACGATCCTGATATATCTGGACCTTTTGGCTGAACAAGTCATCATGTTTCAACTCCTTGATACTAAGCGAAAGAAGATTGAAACCACTTTAATTATTAATTAATAACCCTAACTGCGTCAAGTAATTTCGTATTGACTTAAGTACTGAATGGTTTGTAATGTGCAGTTATTCAGCAATAAATACACACAAATATGCAAGCAATGCACTGAGAAACACCAAAACGTATAACCGCTCCATAATCTTAACATTTCTGTAAGTTCGTGTTAGATCTACATGGAGTGCTGAATTTAGCAATTCACATGCCGTATAAAACGACAGGAGATTTTCTGTCAAATTTGTACATAAACTTATTCATATGCCTATTAAAATGTGAACAATATCTTCAGAATTACCCTAATACCGGTTGAGTTAATATGTGCTGGTCGATTTGCATATTTTTGCATATTTGAGTACTGGTCGTTATCGTTAACTCCACATCAAATATGCACAGTCTTTTGCTGGATGATTATTGATAACTTCACATGAGTAAACCGGGAGTGGATAACCTTTTATGATCATTGTCAGAGACATAGAGTGGCTTACCGAACTGTAATTTGATTTTCAATAAATTATGTCTTTCAATACGTTGCTATTACGTTCGCGTGTTTGTGCTAAGAACACACTAATTATGCATTGGTCAGATCACGCGAGGTTGACCAGATGGCTGATTTAATTCAAATATGCTTCCACTATACTGTTTGGGATCAATTTTTTAGCGCTTTCAAACAAATTTGAAAAAAGCTATGGTCAGCGCTGTGTCCGTCTGTCTGTCGTAATTGTTGGGTGTGCTGTTCGACTGCTACATAGATTATATAGGTATCAAATGAACTCTTATAATATCGGAAGGTGAATCTCACCCTTTGACGCCCCCTAAAACAGCTGAAAAATGGGTTAAGAGGAAAAATTCAGCTACTAAAGAAATTTCCAAAGCTATTTACTTTGAATTTTTTATTCGAAAGTTTATAGCAAGTATCTCTAAGCAAATCCTGGCGCCAATACGCGACCAAGAGATGTCAAAATCTTTATTTCTAACGTACACCGATTTTACCGGTGAAACACCCAAACGTATTCTTCCGATGCTCAACGGAATCTGATCCTCTTTTATGAGAATATTCAATTTGGACAGTGCATGTCAAGGTTTTAATTTATATACGAATTCATTAAAAAAAAGTGACTAAAGCCCCTAAATTCGATTCTATTATTCAAGCTATAAAAACGTCGTTTATTAATAATAATGTCATCAACCATTTACTCTTGACGTTAATTCAATTGATCGTTAAACGGGAAAAAAATTAAGGGGTTAATAAAGAAGCAGTCAATGTCTTAATTGCAACCCTCGTTCTGTGATTATTGATTTCTAATTGTAGCGGGTGTTACATTAGGTAAACGAGTATCCAATAATTTAGGGATGGACCTACTAACTTGTAATTGCGTTATTCAGAGTTTCTCTACGCATTGATTAAATTCGCCGTCTTCGTTTCCTTTAATTGACAATTTTACTGTAATGTAATTAGTAGATACAAAATTTTGGGTTTCACGCAAAACTGAAATATTACAATTCAGAAGAAAAGATTTATCAGGTTAAGCGTTCAATTTCTGTATGGATTGTTTTTAAATAGAAGGAGAAATCAGAAAAAAGTGGAGGAAACGGGTCCGGAGCGCGTAAAAAACCTTTCAAGTGTTTGTAGAAGACCTGTGTTTGAAAATATTCGTTAAATAATACAAAAACAGATTAAGTTATGGGGAGTCAGCAGCCAAATGTGAAACTTAGGACCGCGATAAACCTGGTGAAATCGAAAGCCCAGCATTTGAGATAAATCACAAAAACCCGTGTGGAAAAAAAGGTTTGCCGCTTTATACGGAAATTCGTTGTGGTCATTCTCCAAATAAAAATATCCGCACGAGTCTTTTCACCTGATAAAGGATGAGACAAGCGCTTACTCAAGATAAACAAAAAACCTCTGAAAGTACTGTATACTGGCCTTTCTTTTGTGCAATCCCTCATACACCTTGAATCAATATTTGCCCAAGCTGTGGTCATTTCTCATCTTGGCAATTCCCACTACAGGACACCACCGATCAGATAAAACCAATAATGATAGCAGGGCAACCCAATAGGAAATTTTGGGATTTACTCGAGTAAGGTGGGCTGACTACGTGTTGAAAAGTGTGTATTTCTATAGTCTGGCGATTTGAGCGTGACGTGAGGGAGAGGAAAGGTCACGAACTTGCAAAAAACAAGTTACCTTGACATTCTCGAGCGCGTTGTAATTTGTTTATTTCGAAGAGAATTATTCAAGAATAACAGAACTAATATAATCTGCCGATGTCTACACGACAAAGTAGAAAAATAGCCACTAAAGTGCCTTAAATAAATCCCGTTTTCTACTTCCGTACCACCGTGCAACCCGGCAGATTAACATATTATACCTCTAATATGATAGATCATAACCATTTAGCACCGTGGGCTCCTCTACTATGACGGAAAACGGAAAACCTTTCCAGCTGCCCTTGTAACATAGCTCATTTTGGTGTACAATAATAACGAAAAATGTGTATCTAATTCTGAAGAAACAAACAAAAAGAATATTTGTAATCACAATTGTGTATAAGATTTTTTTTAGCGACAGTCACCGGCAGTTAGGGAAAATGCGCTTACCCTGACGTCTTTTATACACCGGTCTCTTTAAAAGGGAGAGTTAAAAACTTAAGTTAACCAAATTTGACTGCAATCCGCCTTTTCAATGGAGTTGTGACTGCTACTTATAATCGTGGCACAAATTAATCATCCGGGTCGCATAGGTTATATAAAAAGCACCGCTTTCAATTGCAAAGTCTGTCAATACGTTGGATTTGCACAGCGAAATGCAATCGATTATGTTTTTGAATTTGAAAAATTGTAATAATATAACCAGAGCGTCCAATTATTTACTTATACACCACCGCGCACATTATCGATTATACGAAGTTGCCACTTTTGAATATAAATTTTTGGATGAAAACCAAAAATAGGACACTCGTGAGGATTACACTCTCGCAAAAGCGATAAGTTCTAATTTAAACACCACTTTTGTTCATTCTGAATTAATACAAATAGAATGCCATAACGATTCGCGAGCTTTTAAGCTTCACACCGAAAAATCCAAAGCTGTTGGTGCTTATTGATATTTAAATTACACAAACGTAACTATTTGATATTAAAGCGTACCTGTCAAAGTATATTAATTATAAGTGTTAAATCTCCTCCGAATAATAGCAGATTTAAATGTCAAAATTATAATGCCTTTAAGTGACTAACATGATGGACAGTAATTACGAAATTTTGGTTCGATAAGTTGCATAACTTGTCAATGCGAGATCTTTAGTGAAAGCCTATTCTTTTCTATTTCGAAGCTTAAATAATAATCAATGAAATAAATTGTGTAAATTCTGTATGCAATTGGTTATTGGGGCCATTCTTCAGCTGTCACATTGGAAGAATTCTTTTCTAAACAAAGCCAATTTATGAGTGAATTATTCATTATGTTGGTTGAGAATGCCATTTCTATTCGATAGTCCGTCAAAGATACTTGCAGAAGAAGAAAGAAGAGAAATAAAATGGCGCGACAGTAAATTTGAAAGTAGTAACTAAATAGTTAAATGGAAACATATAAAAGGCAAGCAATGAAATCAAGTTACTATGCAGTTTAAAAGGAATTTCCTCGATCGGTATTACGTTTTCTTTACTGCGATAAAAAAACAACAAATAAGAGCGAAGGAAAATTGGAGCTCTGCCAATGTGCCTGTTTCGCTAAATGGTATTAATAGTTTCAGCAATTGATACACTTCATAAAATTTTATTTAAGTATCAAATTTACGATTATCATACCTTAAATTATGAAAGCCACCTGAAGTGCTTCAGTTCACAACCCCCGCCCTCACCCCCAATCCGATCTATTTCAACTTTACGGAATTATCGAGCAGAGAACTTGCACTTTGCTCTCGAGTCGCAATTTCAATAATTCACGAGGAGAATTAGTGGAGCCATAATATTTAACGAAGCGCCTGAATCTACTGTGACAACTCGAGAAATTTACTGGAAGAGTTCTTTACAATAGGAAGATCACTCTCCAATTGTATATTCCCGATATTGGGATATTTTAAAGAGATTGTTTCACGATCTTCTCTAAGTTTAACGATAAAAATGTAAAGTATGCTAAATTAGGTAGAGCGCCGTAAGTTAACCATGAGAAATTATGTTTGGCGCTCTTGATTTACGGCTTTAACTCTGACGATGCGACAATGTCCGTAGAAAATTACTAATTGCTAAATGGAATTGCCTTTTCTGCACTTTTTTATAGCTTTGGCACGCTTTGGGTATGTATACCCCATGTATAACCGATCTATGAAATGCATTTGTTGATACTGTCTAACCATTAACCAAGGTTCTATTCACCATCTATCCACCACCAATATTTTCTTCCCGTTTATCTTTTATTTTTGCTGACGTGTTTGTCGTAATTACAACGAAAAATATAAAAATAATATATTGTATTGCATTATATTACATGACATCATATACAGCGAATTTTTTGAAAGTGAACGTAAAATGCACTTATCCATATGTTCACCTAAAAAACATGTCAATTTAATTGGCGAGTGTTGTACTTTTTCATCCCCAAATAGAGTGTAATTACGTTATCTGATGTCGGGCACTTTACTAAAGCAACTATTGCTATTGTATCAATTTATCAAATACATTTTTTATCAAATTGAATTGATTAAATGAGAATAAAGTCTAAATATTTCATTAAATTTGTTTCACATATTTGACAGGTACAGATTTATTTATTTAGCTACACTACTGGTTTTGGCTGTTGATGAGAATAGATTGATCTGATAAGTGATATTTAAGTGAGCATAGGGATGATTGCATTGGATGTTCACTTTTAAGAAAAACTCATACATTGTATCGGGCGCATTATGTTGGATTTAATTCTTTCGAGTGTAGATTTTGTCGGACCATTTCCTAGCTAGGTCTACCCAGGGACGCACTCATTTACTAGTTGTAAGCGACTTCCTAAGTAAATTACCAGCTGCAAACGCGAAAACGCGCGTGTGAGGTGTATTGGGAAATCGGCGTTTCTTGTTTTTGGAGCCCCCCCCCCTCCTTCCAATATCCTAGCGTGCAGATGAGTAAACTTTTCGTAGACCTTTGTGAACGTTATCCAGTTAAATCAAGAGATACACCATTTTACAATCATCAAGCAGACCCTGCTGAACGAGTGAATCGTGTGGTTAAACAATAAACAGTCGATTTCAACATTCCTTAAAGACAACCGTAAACACTGAGATGCTAATTTAGGGTCAATTGCCAGTGCACTTCGTACTTCGAGACATGAAACTGTTGGGGTCACACCATACCGTGCAAACTTTGGAAAATAATTCCGTATCCGCGGCGATAATGACGGAACTATTAGTGTACATACAACGGTTAGAACAACAAAAACGAATTCACTCAGCGATAGTGGGACGAATTCAGACCGCTCATGATCGAAACAAATGAATTTATGACCTGCAACGTAGGCATGTCGTTTATGAAACCATATCCGATGCTACAATGGACTATTCGGCTAAGTTAGCTCCTCGTTTTCTAGGACCTTTTTTGGATAAGCCGTAAAGTAGGTTACCTTAGAATACTCAGTAAGTCCTCAGGCGTGTGGAATGTCCAAGATCTTAAGCCTTGTATCAAACCAAACGATCATGATTACGTATCGTAGTTATTGGGTGTTACCACTTTGGTATCCTTATCCTAAACCATACCTTTTTTTTATTTTATTTTTTGTTTGGGGAGTTTTATCGCTTCACGATTAAACAATTAAATCTATTGTTATTAATTACACATGTTACCGCTATATATACGAGTTAAAAAGCTAAATTTTTAGTAGTTTTAGAAAAATTACCGCGCGATCCTTGACCTTCAAAGATCCATTAATCTGATTTTCCCAATATTTGAGGTTAGGAACCAGATTTTGAAAAACGGTTTTCACCGGCCTCTTTGGATGTTGTTTGGCTACTTTTTCATAAAGAAAAAGTCCTATCGTTCCATTTGATTTTTTTAGTATTTTGGGTCATGGTGTCAAAACTAGCCCCCTGGCGGAGAAGGATTCAACTAAATTTGGTTGATTCTTATTGCCCAAAGAACGCTGATTTTAACGATACCAAATTTGTTAAAATCGGTCAAACCGTTAAGAGGTTAAAGCAGTAAGTTATTGCAAAAACAATGGAACGCCCCACACCATCTTTGTTTTTGAAATAACCGAGTTTTTTTGCGAAAACGATAGATAAACTGGTTCTCGTTCAAAACCTGAAAAAAAATGAGATGAGATGGCAGTTACACCCTCTGGTGGTCATTTTTAGGACTTGAAAATATTTTCCAGCAATTCTTCATGACCGATTTTTTTACCCCTAAGTCATACGAGGAACGGTTCCCGAGATATGGCCGAGGAACAGTCTTATTGGGTCACCCGGCGGAAATGACCAGGGGTATCGTATTCAATCTTTTATTCATATCATGCTACGTAGCGACCTGAGAGCGTGAACTGTTGCAATTTGTTATTGTTATATACAGGGTGGAGTGTAGAGTAACATACGAGGGGCGTTATACTTTCAGTAGGTAGCCAGTCTACCCGCATATTTTACATTTATTTGAATTATTTACCTGTGTAACTGTTAATAAAGTTGAGTTTCTTTCACCAATACTTGGGCTTGATCCTTTCTAGGTTACATCGAGTTCGAGGAGTTTCTGCGAACTTGGTGGCGCTTATTTTACTAGGAAAGGGTATGTCGAATCGAGTTCATTGTGTTATCATTATAACCCGCACTTACGCCCTGACCGAGAGAATATTGCTCTAGAAACCCATTGAATTAGCCGACCTTTTTACACAAGGATTGATAAAAAATTCCGTCACTCAACTGGCAGAGTCGTGTCGGGCGCGGGCAGGTTCGCTGTACACGATGCAGTCGACTGGCTCCAGTCCTCCTTTGAGTGGTGGGAGCGCCTGCTACTGACTCTCTGACAACTCTTGAAACCAGTGGACTGGCGCAGCATTTTTCGACTGAACTGGATCGTAACGGACCTCCACTGACGTTTTAAAAATATCGAGTAAAAACAAAACATTGAAATCTTCGTGAACAATTTTCAAATTTGATGACTTTGTATTAGCGACTACGACCAATGGATTGTTTTCTAGGTCTTCTAGTTTTTTCGCTACCGTAGCTAACTTTCTTATTTTCTTATGGCCGCCATATTGGGTTTACACGTCTTTAAATGGAGCATAAACCCTATAAACAAGCCTATCTTTAGTTGTTAGTTTAAAAAAATAGTTTTTCACTTAGCTGGCCTTGAAACAATGTCAATTATCCGAAAATTATAATGTTTAGTTGTTGCTCGATATTTTGAAAACCCCTGCAGATATTTTTAAATTCGATATTAGAATATGATTGAGCTCGGAAGAGTGCATTTAATAATTCCCAGATCCTCATGTAGTTACTTTTAACTCCTGTATAGAATATGTCACAGACAGTGTCGTTTTTGATTAGTTTGCAGGCCACATGGACAAGCAGGACTGATTGCTTTGTTTAATTTGACATTTAAATTGTATGAAATTTGCAGGTGTTGCTTTGTGTTAAACTTAGTTGTTCTTTAAGACTTTTGTGTAAAATAGACAGGTGCGCTAAAAAGGTAACGTGTTGATAAAATAACAAATCAACATTCTTTTTACGTGCGATACAAGTACTTTAAGTTTCGCGGAATCGCGCGTCTTACCAAATGTGGAAGTGGGAACGCGATAACGCCTGATTGTAAAAGGTGATTAAAAGAAGGAATGTGGGAAATTTAAGTTATGCAGTTTGATACTATGTTAGTTTATTTATTTATATTTATAAGTGAAACTTTGTTCTATTTTCGTCTGTGCTATTTGATGAACATTAAAATTGTTTCGGAGTAGATTAAGTAAGTAAGTAGTGTTTGTAAAAGTCAGTGTCGGGATTTCATTCTAGAGTAAAGGTTTTTGTAAATATTTAAGATTTGTTGTGTGTGTTTACGAACCCAGTAAATTTCGAGTTCCATGCTAATTTGGGTCAGTTCATTATTATTTGTAAAATAAAAGTGCTTAAAAGCGTTTGTTAAAATAAATCAATTAGAGTTAAAATCTTTGGCTTTTTCAAGTCATTTTCAGTGACGAATGAGGAGGTCGGGGTGGCAGTCCCATTTATGATTACATGTATTAACCATGAAATTCTGCATGCCAATTATAAATCTTCGTGTTCCTTTGTGTAGGCCATATTGGGCATCCAGATGAATTAAAACTAAATATGCTTGTATTGAAAACACTACAATTCCGGTTGCAGTCTCAAAGCGCGATATAAATAAGTTACTGATTCTAAATTGTTAATATCAGTAAGCGTTATTTTTTACCGTTCTTTAAATAAATAAATATATATAAATTGGTTTAACGCCTGTTAAAAACAAGTTGATTAATCTCCTCAACCTGCTACAGATACGACTAATCAAATAGCCGACACACGATGAGAAATATTGACTGAAATCGAGTAATGTAATCAACTCGTAGAAGTTACAGGTACCTTCGATACCCGGTTGACTATTCCATTAAACGATGAATCGATTAGTGAACTAATGGTTCAATTTGACTGCTTTATTATTGACATTCGACGTCTGCAAAAGTTGATGACTAACGTATTAATTCACAATATACAAATTGCGCGTTAAAAAAGTGTCTGAATCATGCACCCATTTTATACAAGCATTACCTATTACTTAAAGTGCCCCACAGCATACAAACACAAATTCGCCCATAAGTTTCAATTGACTACATTCTGCGTGTTTAGGTAAAATGAACATATTAATAATTGATTTTATGAAAATTACAGGGTAAGAGCGCTACCGTAATAATAAAGGAAGGGTAACCAATTCCAAAAGTATGATATCACCCTTCTAGTAACTGTCAACGTCAGCATGGCTAAAATTATACGCCAAGAGCTCGTATTAGTCTAACAATTTGTTTTTACGTCTCTGTAATAACATTTTCTTGATGTATAATGCAGGAATCTTATCGACCCTTAATTTGTATTTCCCCAATTTCGAAGCGTATTAACTTTTCTTTCGCTTTCTTTGGGTCTATACATAAGAGGTCTTAAACATTCAGAAGCATGTGGGGTGGTTTACATTAGCAGAAACCATAAATTAGGGCAGTAAAAATTCGGTGTCACCACAAAACGACTTAACTTACCCAGAATTCTACGGCGACACGCAGTCAAATGTGTAAAAAGGAGCACTTTCTCTATAGAGACTGACGTCTCACTTGCCTCTGTCAAATGTAAACCTTTTACCTTTATCTCCTGTAAAGTACACAATTAAGATCAATAAAAGAGAAAGCGACTACTTGACACTAAAAGTGAAATATTACCTGTCGAGATAAATACAAAATATATCCAAGAGGAAGAAGATGAACGATTCTGACCTAATTATTCAGAAAAATTAGAAACCGCCCTGCGAGCGTATTGGAGACGAGTTTCACTACCAAGAAAGGTTGTTATTATTACATTACAAATACACAAAATAAATCTAGACTGAACAATAACTTTCACGGAAAATCCAGATACGGCATTAAGGGATAAAGATTTTAGCCGTGTACAGAAGGAAGCGACTGAGTAAATTCATTCGTTTGCGTTTTTCCCTTCAAATGACAAACGCACCCAGGCCTTGCATTATGTTGGTAGGCTTTATTTTGCGCTTGACAGGTGCGCCTTTTCTGTAACTGTCATCTTTAAATTGCACAAAGCTCGCCATTTTTAAATAGGGGTTTGGTAATTAATGAGATAGTGGCTTACAGATGGAACGGGCATCGTTCTTGTTATAGGCAAAAAATGCGTTATAATATAAAGTTCAATTATCGACAACATTGTTGGTCTACATAGCTTTGTGTTTTTGATGGTTCACCGAGAGTAAAATTTACCTTGAAACTACGAATCGCAATTGCATATTGTGTTTACCAAAATACTAAATAAAGCAACTGTTTAGAAGAACTTTGAGTAAACTCCTAAATAAGGGTCGTTATCTTACGTGGAGTACTCTGTACCATATCGCTTACGCTAACAGAACATTTACCTACTGCAGAACAAATATTGACATGGTGTTGTAATTAAAAATTTAATGCCCCAATTAAAACTTTATTACTCCTGTCTCTTCTAAATTTCACCCTCAACTGTTAGCTTTAGAGAAACTCAGCGAAAAACTGCACCAAAGGTAGAAGTCGAACATGCACGGGTTGGTTTGAAATCGAGCGCTAATTTAATGTTCAATTAAAAATTCATAGCTCCCCCTTCTGCTAGCTTTGAAGTAACTTAGTAAGATACTGCACCAAAGTTTAGCAAAACTGAAAGAGGGATTCAGTGCCAATTTAATGGTTTGGTGGCTTTTATTTATTGGCTTTGGACAACATTTTGCTGAGTAATGTTAGATATTTGACTTGGGATCGGGAAGGAGCAATAAATTTTCAATTCCGGAATCACATTAGAACTTAGAATACTAGCATTTTCCTCCTTCTTCCTTAACTGTACCTCCAGTGGTCAGAGGTATATTATCCCAAAAATCTGTATCTGTAATTATCCTCTTTCCCAGTTTCCAATAATTCACAAATCTCAAGGTATAGTAAATTCAAAATTGTTATTGCCACTTTAGATTTTTAATGGAGCATATTAATCTCTTCAAAGAGAAAAACAAAGAGCCCTTTTTTAGTTAAGTATAGACACAATTAAATCTCAAATCCTCTGTAGTCAAAATTGTACTCTGTGGATTAAATCATCGTGTTTTGTCATTCATTTAAGGGACCAAAGTGCCACTTTTTCGCCCAGAGAAAGAAAAACGCGACGTGGGACAAAAAATGACAGTGCAAACTGAATTGTCAATCATCATTTAATGATTAAAGACCGCCTTAATGGTTAACTTTATATGTACATTTTGGTTCTTCTACTATATTTTGTACTTATCCATTTTCCAAATATCTTTTTGAGTTTGGTAGGCAGTAGTTTCCTTATAGCTTGTTCTGCAAAGTCACGAAGACAGATTCAATTTTCAAAAACGAAATTTTAAATTCCTAATTTTCCTGTCAAAAAATGTTCTGCAAAATCCCAAAGAACTCAATAAAGACCCTAGTACCAACATTCTATGTGTTATAGTTATTGTAAAACCCTGAAGAAAAACTCAAATTTTGGAAAGTTTGGCGGAAATTTTTTTTATTTGTTGCTTACCTTGGCATTACTTTAAAACACTAAAACGCTTCGGCTGTTATTTGGCGATCCCCCTTTAGTTGAAGTATACAGAGTAAGATTCAATTTTATGATTGCGCGATAGTACCAAAATTTTCGAGATTTTTTATGTCTGATGACGAAATATAACTAAAAATTTCGAGTTAAAGATTTCCATTGGAATTTTACCACAGGATTTAAGAAAAATTACATGAAGAGCTTCGGTATACAAACCTAAACGTTAATTTTCTAATAAACAAAACCGTTCGGCCTGCGTTAATTATGGCCATTGTATTGACATTTTGGTATAGTTTATTTCCAATGGTGGTCAAAAAGAGCTTGAATATACTTTGAGATTTTATTGCAAGAGCAACACTGACCCAAATGGTGCGTAATTTATGTCTTAGTAAATTTTTTCTTATTAGGCTGCAAAGTGTTAAGTCGGATACATGGGCTATATTTTTATATTAGCGGAAAACTTCAGTATAGTGACAACAGACTACCAAAAAAACTGATCCATGGAATTTGGCATATATTTACAATTGGGTCAAAATTATATTCTGATGGTTCAAAATGCCGCAAATTGACACTTAATGCATGTATAACAAACGTAGGGGTTTTTGGTATGTATATTACAGGTTTTGGCTATTACTTGTCTAGCTAGTTCACAATTATTCGTAATTGTTTTAATTTTTAAAATTATACTCAGGGCACGACTGGGTCCCGGTCCAAAGAAAATTCCTCACGCTGACTTTCAACAGTTAGAATTTAAAAAAATTGGCATAGTTAAATTCCGCATATTCGAACGGAAACGCTTCATAAATTTTGAAATAGATCAGAAATCCTATTCGGGTACAACACACTTAAAGGAAAAATCGGACATAATAATTAAATGGAATTGAACCTGGATCTTAAATCGGAATTTAATGACAACCTGAGATGACAAATCATTTTTTATCAAACAAAAGCAACACAAGTACAAAACCCTATCATAAAAATTCTAAGGCGATATAAAACCTTTTTGTACACAACCTGTTCACAGAACGGACATAACGAATAAACGATTGCGTATTAAAATGTAGGCACATCTAGTCACTTGCGATAACAACTTTTGCCAGACGAAAGTAATAGATTTTCTTATTTTTAATTATCGACCGCTTGCGTACGAGGTACCATGTAACGTCTCTTGTCATTTAATGTGTTTCGAAATAAATTTTAGTCGTTAATCAATTATTTGTGTGTTTATTAGAATCCATTGTACGACCCCCGCATAGAGTGTTTATTTCAGTTTTTTCTGTTCGTATCCAAGATATATTTCAGGTGTTTGCTTAACAAATTAATATCGTTTTAGAGATATTTTTTGCAATTGAGGCACCTAATTTCATTTCAATGGTAACAATGCGGCAGTAACATGGCACTCAACGCAATGCAATAGACGTAAAATTCCATACAAAACGCGCATAATTAGAAAATACTGTTCACGCAGCGTTTGGTACATTTTTTGCGAATGAGGCGCAAAAGTCTTCTTATTGTTGCAAAAAAAGAGAAATTAATCAAACTTTGCTACAAGGTTTTGTTATTGACAATTGCTCAAAATTGGGAAAAAAAGATGAAGATTGAAGTTCTTTGGAAATGTTATATATTTTTTGCAAATGACATTAGAGGCAAAATTAATCTGCTCGAAACGCTTGCAGTTAGGCCCAGCATTCTATCAGTTGAGAAAGACGGAAAATTTGCATTCAATGCCTGCACAAGAGAAATCATGTTTTTGATCCATGCGTTTTCTAAATCGCCAAATCTCATTGTAATCGTTCAGAACAAAGTAATACAATTTAGCTAATTTGAAATACGTGAAATTTTTGCGATTGTGGCGAACAATTTTATTCTATTGGTGTTGCCCAAAAATGATCAGTCCTCGTGTGGGATCGAAGAGACAGCGCATTTTTGTGTGGCAATCGGTACTCTATTGGTCAGTTTTGACTCCACCATCATATCTTGTAGGGGCAACAACATTCCCTCGGAGCTTTGTCAAAGTATACGAATTGTTACCATTATAAACTTGTTTTCGGATTAAACGAAACTTTCATAGACACAAATTTAATCTCTCATTTATTAATTGACTAACCACCTGCTCGCCTCTTAATTATTCACCATGACTAACGAATTGGACAGTAAATTTCAGTAAAATGTAAATCTATAAGCTTAATGGAGTCGAAACCAGTCTGCTATGTAAAGAGAATAAAAATCGAACTTCTCACCAATTTAGTAACTATGTACCTACATCTTAATTTTGTACATAACATACAAGCGATCCCAAACGTACTTTTATCTCTCCAACTAAAACGAATGATTTCCTGGAGCAAATTAATTTAAGTTAAATTCTTTAAATTTATGGCCCCTATCTTAATTGCGGAATTGTACGTGTCAGAATAAAGGTAAAAGGTATAATGTGGCCAGGATTTCAGCTGTAAGCAAAACCTATTCCCTACCATAGTTCGTGTCGTACCTACCAATGGATTTATACACCTATAGAAATAATTTATGAAAACGTGAATCATAAAAAAAAGCCTGCATGTGTAGTGTATTGAAACGCAACGTTTTTAATTCGAAATCGATTGCTTCGGGGCAATATTTAAGTAGGTACCTTGAATGATCTTGCTATTGTAACAGCCAGCGAGAAGTTTCAACAATAGATCTCAGAAGTGTTCTAAAAAGTCTCATTTCACGCCTGTTATTCGAATAGAAAACTGGAATTAAAAGACTCTTACTTCTGCAAAAAAGAAAACAATTAGTAACGGATATTACAACGTTTAGCGTAAAGGGCTCCACCTGAAACGTCCAACGAAAAATATCCATTTATAAGACTTGAATCTAATTAAGATGTTTAATCGGGCGAGTGATCCTTTGGGGAGTTGGGGAGCTGCCTAGTTAATTTCCTGTGGAAACCGCCTTACAATAGTAAGAAACATTTCTTGTCATATGGTGACATATAATCTGGAAGACACATCCTTGTTTACTGATAAACAGTAGCCGGCTGTGTCGGCGAACAATGTATTTCCCTTGTCCGCCTTTGAACCGCCCCTTTTCCGCCCCTAGGGATCATCTTACACCGTAAGATATACCTCAGTTTTGAACTAGCAAATACATGTTAATGCACATCTGATTTTCTTACGTCACGCGTTTGTTATTATTTTGACAGCGGTAGAAATTGGTTATAAATTTAGATGTAACTTTTGAACAGAGCCCACCTGGAGTTTCTAAATTATTCCATGATAATCTACTATTTTAAAGGGAATTCCCACTGTTTAATTATCTTATTAAACATGAATTTTGTATTTTAATTAGTCATAAATTTTCGTGCAAGATTAAAAATACATACATACGGGGAACCTTTCCGATGCGAAACGGGAAAATTTATTGTTTTTCTTAATTTCGTAATTAAAATAATATAATTGAAGAACAAGTTTCACGATTCTGACGCCGCCAATAATAAAACCTCAATTTATTACCTTCGATCGAAAGTGGAAATTAATTTTTTTACAAATATTTTGCCGCCTATTACATACCTACTAGAAATTTTACTGCTGATATGTACATCTGCAAATCGCTTTGGCATCTTCCTCTGAGGTGGGCCGTTAATAAAAATAAATCATCATTTCGGTTTGGGTTGAAACCGTAATCTGTTAGACAACGACAAGCAAAACATAAGTAAGTACATTTATCATAAAAGTGACAACTTCAAACAGAATGTGGAAAACGAGGTGAAAAGTAGGTTGCCTCCGAAGTTAAAGGATAGTAAAAAATATACTGAATCAGATCGATACGACGTCGGACAAGTTTTGTGAAATGAATGAAACCCACAAACAAACAGTTTTTTTCAAATTTTACATCCGTTTAGAATAATCGACCGAATGACATAATATGCATATCAAGGTTGGATCATACCATACATCACACATGTCGCCGACTCGTGTGGCGCAGTGGAGTTGGATCTCGACTGCGGTACTAAAGGTCCATAGTTCGAATCAGAGTTCAGGCATGGATATTTGTGTGGGTTGGGTTGGTAGAGCAGCCTTGGCACCTCGTCAACTTAAAAATAAAGGCCAAAAATAAATAGAATAAATAAATACACTGTGTAACCTGTTACCTGTCTCTGTCTGTCCGTCTTTCAGAATGCTATGATTTGAAAAAATAGTAGCAATACATTCAAAATTGTGACATTTTATTTGCATTTCAATTTCATGTAATTTGGCAAAGTACAGGGTGGCGCGTTGAAACCATTAAACCAACCAGAGCTATGTTCATAGATATCATTTTACAAAGAATTAAAAAAAAAGTCAATTTATTTAAATTTAAAATAAACAAAAAATCTCTTAATTCCTCTCTAAAATTTGAAATCATATAATAAGGCAAGTAACACATCGTCGAAAAGACCCTTATTATTTACTAATGTCTGAGTCGTTTGGAAGCCGAAAACCAAATTCAAATGAAATTAGAGCCCGATATTCCCAACGAGACAATCGCGGTGATAAGGATGTCTGATTTGCTATATCACATTAATTAAAATTTAAGGGGTTGTAGCCTGAGTTGTAGTCAAAACCTTAGGGACTGCAAAAAATTAGTGGATATACTGTCTCAAAACGCGTCTTGAATTCTATATTAGGATCATATACGTCCAAAGCAGAGGATGCCTCGGTGGAAAGAGCAAGAGCATACACCTATGTACAGAAGGACAATATTATAGTCTTTATCTGTAACCGTCTGGGAACATTAAAAGTCGAAAATTGCCAGCTGCTAGGCCAGCTGCGTGGGATTATCTTCCACGTATTACTCAACGGTCAATAACTGTACCCCCTCACCCCCATGTTTATCGGAGTTTTTCTCCCATTCAGGAGTGATACTCGATTGCATGCAACCGAATGCAAGTTGCTTACGTGAGAGTGGTTGAGCTTCCTTAAACCGCATATGCCCACCCAAAGCCGCATTGAATTGATTAATCCAAGCGCTGTCGCCATGATGCGCTCGAAGACTGCGGGATCTCATTGATCACTCTTTCGACTTCAGCCACCATAAACCATAGGTTTGATGTGTCGCCAAAAAAATGAATGAAATGTCAGATATTATATAAATTATTATTATTATGGTCAGTCTTCGTTGTCAGAACTCAGGTCTAGTCTGGTTAACTAATCGCACAGATTAAAATCAAGTAACGCGATTTGTGTTTGTGTAACTCAAAATGTCCACCTTCGAAGGTTTCTTCTTAAGATTTGCTATGGCCCTTGGCACATCCCTAGGAAATTTGGGCTTTCCTGAAAGAGCTTTTTGTTTTTCCAAAGAATTCTTCATAAAAAAATGTCCGAATATCGAATACGAAAATCAGAAATTTTCAAAACTATTAGACAGAGGGGTAACTTTTTCTTTACATAAGTTAGAACTAGCGTATAAACGTATATCACACCTCTGTTGAGCAATCTATTTTTATGCCTATTATCAACTCAGGACAGCGACGTATTTTGTTCTTGACGACATTGTAGTAAATTCTGTGAGCGGTCCGTGCGCTTTCGTTAATAATTAGCGCACAGATTTTCACGTGCTCATTTAATTTAGAGATTAGTGCTATTGTACATATCGTAAGAACCAGGGTAAGAACATTTCAAATCGAACTTGTTTTCATTTAGCATACGTAAAGTAGTGCTGTCGTTTTGTTTTTTGTTTGTCACGTAAGCATTGTTTTGTGTGCAAATGGGTTTTTAGGATGACCCAGTATAACTTTATAACATTTTGGTTTGAATTATAATAAATCTTGCTAAAGTTCAATCGCGTTTATTGATGAATTGTATGAGTGGACGCTAATTTCATGAGGACTGGCTACGTGGACGTTATTGAAAATTGTTCCTGGTCTTCTGACAAACGCCACAAAGGCACCACACCAAAAATATCTGCGATGCAGCTTGACTTCGTTTAGTGATTATATTTTCTTAGAGCATTTTCCAACTCAGTTCGTTCTTTTTGCAATTGTGTAGCTTATAGTTCTGGCACCTCAACCAAGAAGAATTTTTACGATTACTGTGATTTTCTTGAAATTTTCACCAAAGATTCTTCTGGTAAAGACGGCATGACGTCAACTTTCTAATTTCTAGACCTTTTTTAAATTCGTAGAAAACTTTCTGGAAAAGTATTTTAATATTTCTTCTAATTTATAGGCCTCAAAGTTTTGCGGTCGAAACGTTAACCAAGTAGCAAAAATCGTCAACACGGAGGGGGGTGAGGGGGCCATGCCAAAATTCTTTATATTCTTCTGTAAAGTCTGAAAAGTGGACCCCTTTTTCTGCATAACTCTTCCGCCAGCTGCCAGTGGCTGACAGTAGTGTTTGTCGTGATGTTCGATCGTGTTTCCAGCTTTCGATAGAAAAACAAGTTGTAAATCAACATATTATGCATGATTAAAGCGCATTTTTGATAATACAGATCAGCATTTAATTAGCAAAGTTTAAAATTATCGATCTCACGAGAAATCTAACTCAAAATATATATCAGAAAGCTTTTAGTGAAAATTTGCAGTGTCTAGCTATTGTAATTGCTGACACGTCAGTCGGACTGCCAGCCAGAGAGCCAGTCATAACATATATAATAGTGTTTTTTTTCAAAAATGTGTATAGCAATGTTACTCATGCAACCCATTTGATCTGAGCCACCTCGTATATCGGTTTGGATATTTGCAATGACGAAGTGTTTATAACGATATTGGACGTGCGACAAACATTGGCTACAGATTTTGCATACGGTAATGCCAAGTAAAATTTTTGAAAATGGGGGGGGGGGGCATACATGTTCATACCCTTCACGGTATTCTAATGAAACGTTTTATCGAAATGTGTTGGTTTCTACAAAGTTGAAGAAATTGATTCTCTATTTCATGGTATTCTAATTAAAGGTCTCAATAAAAGGAAAGGATTTCTACCAACCATAGATCGGTCGTCTGGATTCATTGGTGATGTTAAAACTTTAAGATCGAATATCTCCAAAACGGTTTGTGGAAAGAGAGTACGCACTAAGGCAAAATGAATCGTCTGGGCGGGACATATGTCTATTGGTAAATTAGCGAAGTTCTTGAAAACGAAGTGTCGGAAGAGGGTACTCGTAAAGGGTAGGTAGAACGTCTGGACGAGACACATCTACTGGTTGGTTATGCCAAAACATTCAGTGCAAATATATGAGAACGGAGTGTCGAAGGAGGGTACTCTCAAAAGGTAGAAAGATCGAATATCTCCAAAACGGTTTGTCGTAAAAGAGTACGCACTAAGGCAAAATGAATCTTCTGAGCGGGACATATGTCTATTGATAAATTAGCGAAGATCTTGAGAACGAAGTGTCGGAAGAGGGTACTCGTAAAAGGCAAGTAGAACGTCTGGAGGAGACACATCTACTTAATACTTACTACTTAATTGTGAATATCTCGCTATTAGGTGAACGTCCACAAACAAAAACGAATCAGAAAGATAAAGTTTGGGCATCCGTTTAATTATTCTATATACATAATGGCAGAAATATTGGCGGCACTGGAAGGATTTCTTTAATTAGATTCATAACTTGTAATTGATTCCGCTATTCCGTTTTATTGCCCATTGGTGGAAAGGAAGCGTGCAATATTTTAATAATCAGCAACAATTTCGTGTAATTAATGTTCAAATATAATTAAGAATTATATTAAATAATTAAGAACGATATTTCTGCCAAGCTTCGGAGTATTAGGGCCTTCGAACGCTCTGGCACCACTCTTAAAATTAAACCTGTTTTAATTATTCTGTTCGAGATCCTTGTAGAGTATTAATTATTAAACTTTCAAGCGTAAACAAGCAAATATAAAACATGGAGTTTGGGCGGAAATTTCTGAATGTTTGGCCCTATTTCATATACACACGCGGCGACGTTTCATGTTGTATTAGCAATTTACGTTTGAGCTGTATTTTCTGTTTTTATTGTAGGGTCCTTAGCAATAAATTGAGTTGCCCTCGAGAGACGGGCTCCTATTCGATATAGAAACAGAGGTTTAAAACCGTGAATCCCTTTGAAGGAGTCGAAAGCTCTTTACTGGCATTAATTACCCTCCACTTGACATATAGGCATAATGCACTCCGTTGGGATTAATTAAATTTTTAATAACGACGGAAACAAGGAGGTCGAAGCGATAACCGAATTTCATCAATACACAAAGAATATGTGGGATCTCCCTTTTTAAATTAATAAATCCCACACAGCGTTAGAGCTATACGATACATGTCACCCCAGGGCAGTAATAACCAGTGATGTACTGCCAAAATTTTATGTATTTGCCAACTTGCTTATATGAAATATGACACACAATTACGTCGTAATACGATCAAATAAATTATAGTTTCTATAATATTGGGTTTCTAATGTTAATTATTGATGTAAGGGGTGGCTCGATTTGCGTTCTTTCGATTTCATCCTCGAAGCGCGCCGTAATTTCGGAGCCTAAAATTTATTGTACCTGTCAACGGCAAACTATTTTCCAAAAAATTCTAAGAGAGAATCTATTATTCTTATCCCGCTTTCGAAATCGAATTCACAATAAATCCTAGTTGTCTGCTTTTAATGGGTTTATTCATACATATTTTACGTGACGATTTTAGATTATGAAGATCGAGTGGGAAAATTAAATCATTTTTTTCCCAAAATTTTGTTGTCGACAACAATGTAACGCGAAAGAGCAACGCCACGCTGTCTGATTGAGGTTGTTCATCGTAAAACTAGGTAGTAAACCGCTGTAGTGTATTTACTTCATCTTGCACACAGTAAATAACCCGGAAATTCTCGCACCGGAAGAAAGATGGCGCGAGGGAGAACGTGCCGGTTGCTAGCTTAAAAAATATATTTCCTACGATATTTTATTTAAGCTCAGGAAAGCTTCGGCGTTCATCATTTGGTATATCATCTCGGCCACGTTAGGAAGGAAGGTGCACGATTTTTTTTCAATTCGATATTGTGCGTTCAGAATATCTTTAATTAATTTCGTATCGTGGTATCACGATTTTTCGCTTAGTAAAGGGAGGCGAACATGTGGATGAATACAGTTTTATGCCGTAGGGGTACAAGTTCATGATGTTTCTGTAATGCACGTGGCAGTTGGAACATACGAAAAATTAATGTTGCGAACAGTGAGTCACAAAGCGGATTTGAAATTAGAACATTGGCAACCCTACTTGAAATTTTTAAAATCGCCTTCATTACTTCGTTATACATTGGAAAGCTTTTCCCAGTCCAATTCATGTCACTTACGGTTGCTAATTTCTCCATCTCCCTACACAAGTGTGATCCTTTACTAGGACTTAACATTCAGATTCACTAAGCCATTTGGAAGTTATTTAACAAGGAAAAAAGAGATAAAGAAGCTGACAAATATAGGTCATTATTTGGATACCTCAAAATGCATCTATCTCTATGTTATTTACGGTTTTGTGTGCTTTTTTCCACGTTTCAGCTTCTATAAATTGTTAATAGCATCAATACCATTTATATTATTTATTATAGCACTCCGAATAATCGATTATTGTACGAATTTAGCATCAGATCTTTACGTATAACATTAGCTAGTCTCTGTTGAAAAGCGTATGTGAAAGTTGATATACAGATGTCAACCTCAATCTTGTCTTTTTTGTCCTAACGAAGTGAGAATCTTCCGTTTATTCTTTCTTTATCATAACTTTTATAATGTTATTATGGCAATAATAATTTTTAACTGTTTTTAAATTTTGCAAACGGAAACACAAAACTCAAAAAAACAAATTTAACATAATTGCTATGCGACTAGAACAAAATTTATTCCAGATAGAACGCCGTTTTATGGGCATGACCTTAAAAGTTCAAAACCTTGCGTTCATTCTAGTTTTTCTCGGAAACGTTATTTCAAAATCCTCACTCTAAACCGAGATGTGATAAAAAATTCTGTCATGGACGATGGAATCTAGCGATCTATGAACTTGAAAAAAGGATCCAACATTATTTTTTGAAAGTTTAAAAGATGTTCGCCCAACGATTGCTGGCCACTTTAAAATTTGTCGCCTTCAGGTTCAAGAAAGCTCTGATCAATGCCCCCCTGCAAAAAAAAACACCCAGTAAATATAACTCCCGCCTTTTACTTTTGCATATTATCCCTTTATTTCAGCAAAACATACAAACGTCGAAATGTCTGCATATCATAAAAAGAACCTCTTACTTCAATATTTCTTCATCCATTCTCCTCCTACTCCTTTCTCCTTCTCTCACTTCCCTCTTTCTGTTGATTTTCTCGCCTTCTTTTTTCTGTAATCTTCTGGTTTTCCCCTCTTCTCCCTTCCTCTAATTTTTTGTACTGCTTTTCCTCGTTTTTGCTTCCTTTCCCATATCAAATGATTTATATTCTCTTCTCGCCACACAGTCTACTTTTCCTTTCTTTCTCTCTCATTTCCACATCTGAACCTTATTCTTATTTTTATTTTCTTCCCATTCTGCACCACCTCCGTTATCAACTTGTTATACCTTTTGTTCTCGTATGAATTTCTGATTTTCTACCTCTATTGTCATTTCTTGCTAATTCTTATTCTACACTTCTCCCGTCTCTCCGTCTTCCTCCCTATCTTCGTTTCTTTCGTAATAATTTTCTTTGTCGCCACCATTTTTCTTTTGTGTTTCTCCTTACTTGCAAGCTCACCAGTGTGCTATCCCTCTTTTTCTTCTTCTTACTGTCCCCCGTCTTGTCTGTATTCCCAATAGCATCACATATGTGTCGTTGCGTTAATTTACGGTTTGGACGATCTCTAATTTTTATTTATAGCCACATTGTGATTTGTTTATTTCGTTTATTTAATTGTAAAGAAATTATTTGCGTAATATTGAAAAAGTTTATCTTATGTTTTTGTCTGATCGTACATTAAGTACGCTTATCGCTAAAAGTTAATTAATTTTGAAAATAAATGTTATCGCAGGTGCGCGGTTTAGATAAGAGAATTTTTGCGTACTTTAATTAAAGAATTAGAAAGTGGACGAAATATTCCTTATTCTATAACACGTAATTTCTTTACAATTCAATAAACAAATTACAATGCGGCTATAAACAAAAGGTATCGTCCAAACTACTTAAATTAACACAACAGTTTTCCTCCTTAAATTGAAAAAAAAAATGAAAAATGCTCCAAAAACAGAACATAAATTCGTTAAAATTGCAGATTTGTTTTGTCAATTTAACACGAACTTAAACGAATAATATATTAGTTCGTTCTTTTATATTCGGTAGCTTCTAGCTGTTGCACCTCAACCAAGAATGACGATTACTGTGCACATGCGTAGACTGCGAAATGTCAACTTTATTATTTATTGAGATATTTTCTTTTGAATTTCACAGCGTAAACATCGTTGACGACAAACGTGCTGTGAGGTCAAGTTAAAGTGCTTTATCCGATAAAGCGGTCACGACCGCCTTATCACTAATACCGTATAACCGGGTTTTTAAACTAAATAGTTTTATTCCCAGCCTATAATCAGGTAATTTCTCTTATTAAATTACCGCAATGCTACCAGCAGGAAATGGACCTGGCTTCAACCATATGATTAGCCAGCCACAATCTCAAGACCAACCCCAAAACAGTGTACAAATGTTACCAACTGCAATTCCTTTTCACAATCAATCCTTCACAAACGGCCAAACTCCATCAATCTACAACACACAAATGAGCCAATTTACCCCAAGACACAGCAATTACTTCCCTCCAAACCAGCAACAATACTTATCAGTGCAGCCTCCAGCGGACTACACAACTCGTAATCCTCAACAACTTCTCAGAATGATTTCTACCAGTGACGACGAAATAGAAAACACTACTCCATCTCAAGCGAACCCCTGGCAAGCCGTCAAGTCCACAAAACGTAGAAAAATAAGAAAAAATGTGCAAGAAACCATTGACCCCAGTGTAATACCGCTCTCCAACAAATACAGTACATTAACAAATTCACAAGAAAACAACTTCCACAATAATACAACGGAACAAGAGAAAACACACAAACCTCCTCCAATATTTGTATACGGGGTTTTGAATTTACCAGAGATGAAGAAAAAACTTGCCGAAATAGTAGCAGATGAGCAATACGTCACCAAAAGTCTGATAAACAACACAGTAAAAATATCAAGTAATACTCCAGATACATTCCGAAAACTAGCACAATTTTTACGCGAAAACCAAATAATTCATCATACCTATCAACCGAAAGAGGATCGGGCATTTAGAGTGGTGATTAAACACCTTCATCATTCAATTCCTATAAATGAAATAAAATCAGAGATCACTGAGCTCGGACACACAGTTAGGAACATTATTAACGCAAGACACCGAATCACAAAAGAGCCGATGAACTTATTCTTTGTAGATCTGGAACCATCAGAAACCAACAAAGACATCTACAAAATACAACACCTTCAATACAACCGAATAGTAATAGAACCACCAAGAACCAGTAGAAATTTAGTACAATGCATGCGATGTCAACTGTATGGCCATACCAAAACATATTGTTCTCGACCGTTTGTTTGCGTCAAATGCGGCGGCGAACACAGCACATCAAGCTGCGGGAAGAGCACAGACACGCCAGCAACCTGCGCCCTATGTGGAGGGAACCATCCAGCTAATTACCGTGGGTGTCAATACTACCACAACAAACTCAAATCCAAAACCACTAACCCTAGACTTCAAGTCCCACCCCCAAACTCCCAAAACCAGTTCTCAAACCTCCGCCACAACACAAGTTCCCAAAACCAGTTCCCAAACCTTCGCCATAATATGAACTACGCCAACGTAGTCCGAAATGCAGAACCCAGAACAGCAGAACCCCAAACTTCAAACACAACCGATCAGTTATTTAACCTTACACTCAGCAAGTTTCTCGACGAATTCAAATCCATGTTTTCCCAATTAATTCAGCAAAACAGCATGGTCTTAAACATGTTGACAATGTTAATCAACAAACAAACCAATGGATAAATTCCTCATAATAGAACAATGGAACGCCAACGGTCTTTTAAAACACAAAGACGAAATCATCCTATTTCTTAAACAAAATTTTATAGACATATTGCTAATAAGTGAAACACACTTTACAGAAAAATCTTATATTAAAATACCAAACTATGTAACTTACCACACCAATCATCCCGATAAAACTGGACACGCAGGTACCGCCATCTTAATAAAACAAAGCATCAAGCACTATGCTCTCCCTAAATATGAGGAAGCCATACTCCAGGCCACATCCATTAAAGTAACCACTTTACCCTATGAACTCACAGTAGCGGCGGTCTATTGTCCTCCTCGGCACAACATTAAAAAAGAGGATTTTGAAACATTTTTCCATACACTGGGACCTAAATTCATTTGTGGAGGCGATTTTAATAGTAAGCACACCACATGGGGATCTCGTCTAGTCACTACCAAAGGCAGAGAGCTACTCAGGGTTATGCAACAAAACAAATACGACTTCCTGTCAACGGGAACCCCAACATACTGGCCCACGGACCAAAACAAAACACCTGACCTTCTCGATCTTTTCATCACCAATGGAATATCTAAACCATATACGGACATCTCCGCAAGTCTTGACTTAACTTCAGACCACACACCTATAATAGCAACAATCAGTGCATGCATTATTCGCAAAGAGCAACCCAAAAACTCCACAACTCCAAAACAGATTGGGAACTTTATCGCCACACCCTACATGAAAGCTTAGATCTGAAACTCAATCTCAAAAACTCAAAGGAAATAGACGACGCCGTTAACCAATTAAATACAGAGTTATCAACGGCAGTCCGACAAGCTACTCCTACCATCGATTACAAAAGAACTGTCAATAACATCCCTCTTGAAATTAAACAACTAGTCGCTCAAAAGCGAAAAGCCAGAGCGCAATGGCAAAAAACTCACCATCCATCAGATAAAACTAAACTAAACAACCTAAGTAATCTACTAAAGACAAAATTGAAAAATCTAAGAGAAGACTCATTCAAAAATTACGTATCAAACCTGAACAGGTATGACAACTCAATCTGGAAACCAATTAGATCCTCCCTAAAACCACAAACTACATCTCCACCTATAAGAAAACTACCACCAGCACTGGGGTGGGCTAAAAGTTGCAAAGAGAAAACGGACTTGTTCGCTTACCATCTATCCGGTATTTTCCAACCACATGAAGACACACTCATCAACCCAATTCCAGAACACCTTATATCACCTCAAACTCCCCACCCTCCCATCCCATCAATCACACCAAAGGACATCAAATCCGAGATTCAACGACTAAAGCTCAAGAAGTCACCAGGGCTGGACCAAATTACACCCAGAATGTTACGAGAACTCCCAAGAAAGGGAATAGTACTCTTGACCTACATTTTCAATGCAATACTACGACTTCAGTATTGGCCTACAGAATTTAAAAAAACCGAAATAATACTAATTGTCAAGCCAGGTAAAGATCCCGGCTATGTAACTTCATACCGCCCCATAAGCTTATTGTCGGTGACCTCCAAACTCCTTGAAAGACTCGTGCTAAAAATTCTTGATCCAGAATTTTGAACAAACTGGATACCAGACTGCCAATTTGGCTTTCGCAAACGGCATTCAACAACTCGACAGTGTCATCGGATCACCCAAGTAATAAATACTGCTTTCGAAGAAAAATCATACTGCACAGCTGTTCTTCTGGACGTTAGCCAGGCATTTGATAAGGTCTGGCATAAAGGGATTATCCACAAAATCGAACACATCCTACCACCTTCATTTCACAAATTGCTCGGATCTTACCTAAGTCACCGGCAATTTCGAACGCGGGTTAATGACGAAACCTCAGCACTATACCCCATCAATTCAGGTGTACCTCAGGGAAGTGTCCTGGGACCCTTCCTTTATATACTATTCACGTCAGACCTTCCTACCACTCTTAACACAACGATAGGCACTTTCGCTGACGACACTATTATACTCGCGAAACACAACAACGTAACCATCGCATCGCGACACGTCCAAAGCCACCTCAATCTTCTCCAAGTCTGGCTTAACAAATGGAAAATTTTAGTCAACGAAACGAAGTCGAGCCATGTGACGTTTACTTTGCGCAAAGAACTATGCCCACCCATCTATCTAAATAACGTCGAAATACCCCAGGCTACTTCCATGAAATACTTAGGACTTCATATAGATAATAAGCGGACCTGGCGGGACCACATCAACAAAAAAGAGACACATAGAACTACGATTAAAAAATCTCTACTGGATAATAGGAAGAACATCATCACTGGGCAACAAACTCCTGCTATATAAAACAATTATCAAGCCCATATGGACTTATGGAATCGAACTGTGGGGCTGCGCAAGCAAATCAAACGTCGCTACCATGCAAAGATGCCAGTCAAAAATACTACGAGCAATCAGTAACGCGCCGTGGTACGTAACTAATCAGATGTTACACGAAGGTCTTGGAATCCCGTTTATAACTCAAGTCATACAAGATCAAACAACAAAACATCTTGACAAAATCGCAGTCCACACCAATCCTCTGTTGTCAGACCTCCCACATCACGAAGTCCTAAGAAGACTCAAGAGACGTTGGCCCACTGATTTGAACGAGGACCCATCGATGGAGGGGCCCTCACCACGCCACTTCTAAAGACAACAAATTGGCTTATAGGATGCTATGTGTTCTGATTGCTGATTATTATATAATAAAAAAAAAAAATTCCCAAGAAATCGTCAACAATTGCATTACAATAATTAAAATACATCCAAATTAATGGAAAACTTAAAAGTTGTGCTTGGCAAAATTATTACGTTTCAGCGTGTGACGTCACTTCGCATACGATTGCATATTCGTTCGCTTAGTAGGTGTACGGTTGGTTATTGGTGCGCCGCATCGTTTCCACCGTAACGACCGCAGTCGATTAGGTCAAATGCGTCACAGACTTTTAAAATTTGGTAAAAAACCGTTTTGGAATTTAGGGAATTGGATCTTGACCATTGTTGGGTGGAATCAGAAATTTAAAGTCAGAATTGAATTATTTTATTGTGCCGGGGTGCGGATACGTACGGAGAGATATTTTATTAATTATCTAGTGAGGTTTGAGAAGTGTTGTATATGACCCAAAAAGAGTCCCTGCAGTATATAGTTTGTTTGTTTTTTTAATTTTGTTATTGAATAGGTTAGTTGTTTACATTTTTGACGCCGTCATTTTTTGGTAAAAGGGCTATTGAGTTACTTTAAGATTTTGTGATTAGGTTAGTTAGTTTTAGCACCAGATCTCGTTTTTTAGGGTACGTTGTTTTAAAAGAGCTAATTAGTTCAGGCCCGTGCTGGCCCTGGGGGATAGGGGGACATATCCCCCTGCGCCCTTGTAAGTAGCGCCCTAAGACTGAGCAAAACATTAAACAATTTATTACTAATCGTGTGTTACTAAATTAAACAAAAGTAAATAAGAATACAAAGAGCACTTCATAAAAGTCTGCTTCGCTTCGGCAGAAATCATTAAGAGATTACTATTAGATTACTCTTTTACAACGCTTGCATTGTCTACCTACTTTTTGACACAAAGTATGCAGTGTTTGTTTGTTTTACTACCCATAAAAATAAAAAATACCACTTTCAATTTGAATTACACCGGAAATTATTTAACCTGTGATAAGATAAACCGTTTTGCTTTACATCATTTTGTAGTAGTGTACATAAATGATTATGACACCAGACAAGACAAAGTAAGAATTGTTTTTTATAGTACCTACTCGTATTCGCACATGATTAGTAGTGAAATATAATCTAAGGACTCCCTATTCATATCCATTTATAAAATCTGATATAAGATCATGCCATTGCCTTGCCCCATTTACTTCTGCAGTAGGATTATTTTATATTTAATTCTTTCAGTTCAAGTTCAAGTTTAAAGTGCACGCGTGTATGTTAGCTTTGTTTAGTTTGTTATTGTTTTGCTATTGCAACTGCATGTGCGTCAAGGCCAAGGTAAGTTTAATTAATGCATTTTTAATTAACACCTTAAATGCATGTAACATTATTAGACGAATAATGACACTATTTCGTCATTGAAATTGGATTTGGATGGTGTCATTGTGTTTGATTTCTATTTAACAAAACGACAACTGCAGATGCAGTACTTTTCACTTATGATGGTGCAGATGAAACACCCATTTATCTTTATCTGTGCTTCTGAAAAAAAATAAAGTATTACGTTACGATAATTTTTCGCCAAATCCGATATTTTTTGTGTGGTATAGATGTACTAGTGGAGTGGATTTGATGATTTTTTTGTAGTTTCTCTGAAGTGTTGTTATGTTGCGTTATAGCTGTGATGGGGGTGAATGCGCTTAAAATTAAACACAAAAAGAACGTGTAATTTTTTAATTTAATTGAATGGAAGTAGTAATTTTCCAAAAGTTTGTTGGTCGTTCCCATTGTGCTGGAGCTCCCCCCCCCCCACCACGTAATTTTACAGGCCTTGCGCCCTCGGCATACCTGGCCTCCGCCCCCTTATGGCCCCCAGCACGGGCCTGAATTAGTTCAAAAACAGGAGTGGTACTATAACCATTATTTTTTATGTTATGTGATCTTTAACATTATATAGTTATGTATTCAATCCATTACCGTGACTTTAAGGGTAAAAAGATTTATATTGTTATCATTTTGAATAGTAAAAGTGATTCGTGGCATCATTTCAGTTAAAGAGGCCAGTGCTCGTACTGAAAAGGGGGTAATTATAAGTTAAGTAATAATATTCATCTATATATAATCTAACATTACTGTAAAAAGTCAAAGCTCAATAATACTATCATGCATTTGCAGGTTTGTATTGTAACTAACCGTTACATTTGTCGGAACTTTTTCCTCTAAAGTCATATTTATAATGGTTGGTAGAGGTGGCGCTGCATTTTCTCAAACCCGCCGCATAAACGACCAACTAGCTTAGGGTTGGAATACAAAATAAGAGCTTGAGATCTGTCACAGTGGCAGTTTGTTACAAAATACTCCCCCAAATATTCTAAATTATAACTACGTTACCCACAACTCATTAAATTACACTCGAAATTCACCCAATCAAGAATGATCGATTAGCAATAAAACAACATCTTCATATCATCATCATATCCACATATTAATAAACTGATGTTTTGGGCAAAAATTCGCACGTATAGGGCCAAGATTGCAAACATATAAATCAAGTCTTACCTTGGAATAAAGTTAGGTATTGACGCTCAGTTCTCGCATCTAAAACCTGAAAGAAAAAACCGGCCAAGCCGCTGGTCTCGGTATATAGTAGTGCAATAATGCCTGAAGGGCCTTGCTCTACTCGTAATTTGCTTCTATACCATGTACGATACCTACTTAGTTGGTCAACCTCTTCAGACGGAAGTGGTGGTCTCCAACAACATACGCGTTTCAAACTCGATCATAACTTAACCGAAATGGCAAAGATACTAAACAGGTACTGAAGTTCACAAATTACTTGAATGTAATATCATATAACCCTGAAGGGGCAAAATAGACAAATAAGACGTTAAAGAGTTACGGAAGCTGTCCCATATGAGGATCGATTCTTGATATTAAATCTCCTCCATGATCCATTGGCCCATTTCACAGCAAACTGACCTCTCGTTATTGGCAGGTGTCGCGGCACTCGCAGGTATCGGTGAATTTAATCCAAGGTTACCAGCTCGTATGTCGAACAAGAATTGCTTTGTAATGGAGAAAATAAATCGTTAAGCGGGATAGATGGTGACTTGAATTCTTACCGCATAGTGGTAAAGTTATTGAAATTTGATAAATATTATAAATCAATTTTAACTAATTTTATTTCATTTTATTGCAATTTTAGATATGATAATACAGGCGTATTTATGGTAGAGGTCGTTGTTATAGAATAAAAATCACGCACTATTAAAATAGGAGCGATTTGTGTGTTATTAGCTTACGGAAGGCGGAATTTTGGACAATTACAAGATTACTTTGTAAAATCTTGGATTTACAAAGGGAAAAGGATTTATTTATGTGTTTCTAGAAATGTGCTTCAAATGTTAAATACTTGACCTACTTCCACATTTTGGAAGATTTGAGACAATCTCCTGAATGCAAACTTTAAAACTAAGTTAGGAGAAGATATAAAATATAAATCCTTAACGTGAATTTATATTTTTAGGGGTGGCAGGAAACTTTTCACGCAAACATTAAAGAGCGTCATAAAAAAATTATACACCATTTCGTTTGTCGTAATTAAATATACAAAATCCTTTTCGTTTGATGTTCCCACGAGGCACTATTAATAAGAGTTTCTTCTTTGAGAATCCGATTGCTGAATTATTAAATTTTCTTCGGGAATAAAAAGGGAACGAACAGTGCGAAGTAAAAAGTTCTATTCAGTCACTAATTGATTTGGCTTTTAAATTGTGGGCAGAATTACGAAAAGCATGGAGATAAGTTTGATTTATTATTTAGGGGTTAAAGTGTCAAAGAGCTCTTGCTCTTGTAAGTAATAAAATTTTTTAAGTGCCAACTCTTATCGGTGAAATTTCGCCTCTTTGAAACGTGAGTGCTCCAAACTTGCATGATATGTTCCTTTTGTAGAGTTGTTGCAGTGATTGGAACTTACATACACATGCAACATCGTGTGGTTGGCAATGCAAGGTCAAGCGAAATCCCATTCACTTTTCAATTCCGCTCAATCTGCGTAAAAGCAAATTTTAAATTAAATGTCGTTCCTCAAAACTCGTCGTCGTTCTTGACATGCCATCCATCTACGATTAATAATTTCGTCATTAACAATAAATTCAGATTCGAAAATATAAATTCATTTTTTTGTTGGCAATTCATCACGCTACGTCATCTGTAAAATTTGCTGACAGGCAATTTCGAAGCCATTTGTAATTTTCAATGTAGGTATCTTACCAATGACACATTGCGATTGTTAATTATGATACCTATACGAAATTTCGAGACATAATAAATCGAATATTTGGCCATAAATCTAATAGGCAGCCGTTGGGGGATGCTCTTGAATGTGTTTGATAAAATCTTGCAATTAAAACCGAGATCTATACTCTTTTCTGAGAAAACGCTTCGATGAAATAAATGGGAAACGATTAAGGAAATAATCACACAACATTTTCGAATTTGAAGCTTCATACGCGATTTAGCAACTTTTCACGAATATGCTAAGCAATAGAGTGCGTCCATCCGTCCGTCATTTCGCGCCATAACTCAAGAACAAATTTTTGAATTATTTTTGCCGTAACAGATAGCTAAGGACTAAATCTGGGAGCTGATTAATGAACCGTAATATCTCAAGTGCATAAAAGTAGCCGATTATTGCCGTCTGGTTAAAATTATATGCACTTAATATGGACCGGAATGGAATAGTTTCAGCTCTTCCTATTATTGTCCAAGAATATATGTACCAAATTTGTTTAAAATTGGCTCAGCCGTTTAGCCGGAAATGATAGTGCAGACCGACAGATCAACAGACCGATCGACATTATCGAGATTTTGTTTGATTCAAATTCGTGGTGCTTCAGAGCGTGTAATTCTGTCAAAAAAGTAGAGAGTCATTTTTTAACCCACTGCAATTATACCTCCCTTGGTTCGGGTGGTATAAACGGATCAAACGCTTAAACAGGCAACCAACACTATACGAATTTTTTTAAACAGTAACAGTAACTTGATTATTTAATGTCAAATTATGATTAGCCATTAGTCTTTATTTTTATTATTAGCATCAAATGTGATTTTTAACGCAAAGATGTACAGCAAAGACGATAAGGTTGAAATATTAGCGTGATATCAGTTTTGAGAACTGTAAAAACAGCTCCAGCTTATCGCGTGTAATGTTGGTTGCCTACAGCAATCTATTCCATGCCGTAATACTATAATAAGTATCAAAATTCCCTCCATTTGATCTTTTCTTACCACCCGTACATTTAAAAGGGAGGTATTATTGCGTTGGAGTAATAAATTACCCCCCCCCCCCACCTATTTTTTTTTACAGAAATACACGTTTTGAAGCACCAACAATCCGAATGAAACAAAATCTCAATGTTGTCGGTCTGTCGATCTTTCGTCTGTCGGTCTGACTATCTGTCGATTTGACGATCTGTCAGTCCGTCTGTACTCTCATTTCCGGCTAAACGGCTGAACCGATGAGAACCAAATTTAATACACATATTCTTAGGCATAAAAAAGAGCTGAAAATCCTTTGAGCAGAATCAGTGCATGCTCAAATTTGCGGGTGGTATCTGCCCTAACCATAGCAATTTTTTTTCGTATTCGCCGTTGTAGTAATCCGTAGACCATGTGAAGTTGAAGAGCGCGCTGGGTCGCTGTGTCCCTGCTCCTTCTCGAACAGCTCCATAAGCAACTGGTGAGGCGGTTTCCTCCAAATGTATTTAGGAGTAGGGTGGTGCCATCTTTCCATGTTTCTATGGTACGCTACTACCGGAGTTGCCACGATCTCTTACGGAAAGGACACGTAACAAAATCACGAGTACGAGTGGGACATATTTCGGTAATGATTCTAAAAATGGTGGGATCAGTCTGTAACGGAAGCCCGTTAATGCACTTATTATTCGATTCGTTTTCTACTTACATTTTTTTCATGACTTTGTAAGTGCGTTTGAAAGCTTAGGGCGTCAATGAATCGTGGGACGTGACGCGATTAGTTCGAATTACTTTGCTTTCGTCGTTATCCGTGTCGCTGCGTTGTGTGGGAATTGCAACATCAGCAGAAAATTACCCCACGTGGAGTTAATTTATGACCGACAAGTAATCTGATTGGTTGTGGAAAATGAGCTTATTGGTGGAAAATATTTGTGTACCGGAATAGGTCTGTGCGTCTGTGTCCCTGCGTCATCGACTAAATCAATTTCGGACATACGCTAGAACACTACAGTATGTAACAAGTGTGCGAAATCTATAGAAAACTTGTCGAAACTTGATTCACAAATTCATGACGCAGAAACACTCCTGATGTTGAGTGTTGATAATAAGTTATCGTGCGGTTGATTTTATTTCAAGTTATTCGCACTTGTGTCGAGCCATTAAAGTCTGAACTTTATAATAATCGGGTGTGTGTATTATTTCTGGAAAAAATACGTGCGCCTACGGTAGCAAAGTACATGGAAAAACATACGCGTCAAATTGCGAATTAAAGTTTTAATGATCTTCATCGAAAAGGATATTTAACAGCTTAGAACCTATTACGTTAAACACGAACAATAGTGGACATTTTAAACAACAAAGGTTAAAACTGCGCGACCTTAAATGAAGTTTAGTTGCGGGACAGGGAATATTGTTACTCATACGTCGTAATACTGAAACAGCTTTATTAAACTCAGTCAGTCAAGATGAATGTACTTTGTAATGTTGTAATTCTTCGCACATCTGAAGGGATCGATTGTGCGCAAAAAATGTTTCTATATGGTATTCGCATTTACCTTGAGTGACCGCGTGTGAACTTCGAATCAAAGGTGCCGTTCATTATACGAAGCCTAGGACTAACAATTGGTATGAAGTGATCCCAGAAAATGGGCAGGTACGTCGCGCACTTACAAATTTGAAGCTAAGTTCAATAGCACATACAACTCAACTTGAATATTAAAATCGCGTAAGTACCTAGTACGGATACACATTTAATGATGATTAGGAACTCAAGCCATTAGGGATCAAATGAAGCAAACAAAAGTTAAAAGGAATCATAAAACAAACGATGGAATTAGACAGGGAGCATATCGTGCTCATGAAGGTCATGGCGAAACCCTTTGAACTTTTAATTAGAAGCTGTTATAAATTTTAATTACTCCAAGAGCGTAGCTTATTAGAATGCAAGATGAAGTATATTGAATAAGAAAGACGATTAACTTAGTTTAAAAAATAAGGTCGAGCTTGGGGAAGATATTTCTTTTAAACTAACCTCATTAAACACACATTAAGGATTAAGGGTAGGGGATAAAATTGTTCGGATTTTACAAGTCTTTTAACGATGTAAGCGTTGGGGCGTTCATACTGATTCTGATTGAAATTTGATTGAGGATCTTTGGTGCCTCTCGGGAATTTTAATTCGCGAAACTTGCTGCTGGTATTCAAAATACATTAGATTAGTTTGGACGTCGAAGTTGCAGTGTAGATAATTAAGGGCTTAATTTATGTAAGTTTCCGACAAAGTACGTATTATAGTTTCATTGTAATCGCCGCGATAGCAGCACTGTTTTCGATTAGTGTAACCTTAATTTTGTGCTCAATGTTGTAACTGCTAATTTGGTTATCTTTTTCCTAGCATTTGAGAAAAAAATTGTGCATGAAGTAGCACAATATGTAAACAACATGGCTACTTTTTCAATGGGGTTCATCCTCAGTACCTTATGTATTAACAAAAGTCCCGACTTAGAGCGCTGGAATTTTAGGGGCGCAAAAAAGGAGCGAACAAAACATTATCTAAAAAATCAAAAATGCCCATAAAATATCAACGTATCGCAAAGCAGGGTCAAGATACTTAGCATCAAGCTGTCGATTACTACATTGATACTTGCCGTCGGAGCATCTAATTTGTAGTCACCGTATTTGAACTTCAAATCGCTGAAGTCATTCATTATACGAGCCCTAGAATTTTGTATAGTGTTTTTAATAGAATAACGAAAGTATCTCCCATTGCTGCCAAACCAAAGAAAAATGCGTGCATCTTTTCCATATTCACATGGGATATCTAAATCAGCCTTTTGATAACTTTGCAGCATTGTACAAAAATAAATAAAATGAACAAATCCGTCCCAGTTTACAATTTTAGTTTAAATAAAAGAAATACAAAATGTTGAACCTCCCTATTTAGATAAGGAGTTAGAAGTAAGACACATCTTGTCAAATTTGGGTGTATAAGAGGTTTGATTTGGTCTTTGCGATAAGGAGTTTTATTGTCAGGCGAAATTTAAATAACGCACGTGTTCTGTAGTTGATAAAAGAAAGCAGGTGAAAAAAATTGAGAAGTGGGGACGATTGGCACGTTCCGCGTAGCTGGCGTTTATCTAATCTAATTGTGATTGGCGATTTATTTGAAAATCCTTGAAGGAGTTTGTTTTGCGGTGGTAGTGGTATTTACTTAAATACTGGAGACGTGGATGTGGTGCAGTAACCATGGCCTCTCCTTTAACTCGGACCTAGTTCCATTCCGATGGAGGGGGCTCAATCCATCGCTAGTGACTTCCAAGGGCGTGGATTACGTAACATCGGACCCACCAAAAGGAGCTACCCGGATCGGTGCAAGGCTGATCGACTGGAAAGTAGCTGCCCGGGTGGTTACCACTCAGAGATGGGCGGTCAACACGTTCAACCCATTTAAGAGTGTAGGACTGAACATGATGTTCCCAGCTCTTCTGTAGAAGGGCCTGGAACTCTTGCATTTGTTGCACCTCTTTAGAGCCTCCGTGACTTTAGGCTATATCCTCGAAAGCTGGAAGAAGATAAGAGTTATGTATCTTAGGCCAGTTCGTGACAAATATGACATGGCGAAGAATTACAGGCCCATCTTCTTATCATCGTTTCTTCTAAAAACGGTGGAGAAGCTGGTGGATACATACATTTAAAATGGGGTACTAAGTCCTTAGACCACTACATCCATTCCAACATGCTTACAGGGCCGGTATGTGCACGTAGACGGCTTTTCACAGCATCGTGTGCAGCATGGAGAAGGGGGTGTCTGCTTAGGAGGTAGTTCTGGGAGCGTTCGTAGATATCGAAGGCTCGGAAGGCTTCCATGCGGCACAATGATTGGGACGAGTGGAAGGATCGAGGTAGCCTTGGGAACGGGCAGATCTGGGAGGAAACCTTCAGGTCCGATCCCCAGAAGGGATGTGATCCGGGCTGTCTTACTAAGGCCAAAGAGTTATAAAGTCACTCTCCCAGAAAGGGAGCAGTCGCTGAACTCAGATTGTGCTTTCCCTGCCTGAGGTAGCTCGTGTGGTTTACAGACGGGTCCCTAACGAAAAGGGGAACTGATATGGGTATATATGGTGATCGAAGGAAGCTGACATCAGTTGGCCGACATAGCACCGTGTTTCAGGCAGAGATGTTGGTCATCATGGCCTGTGCACCGGAGAACCTTCGCCTTGGGAATCAACCTTACATTTTTGCCTCGAAGTTTGCAATGTATTTCTTATGGCAATAATTCCATGGTCGTGTCGATTGTGACTTACTAAGTGTTTAGTATCACTGGTTTTGCAATTTTTTCTCTATCGAGTGACGTAAACATCCAATTCAATATGGTGTCCATTTAAAATAAGGAAGTTGATGTCAATATCTCGGAAACCGCCATTTTAAAACAAAAATTTCTACATTCATTGAATTTATCCCATCCAATCTCGCAATTTTTATTTGAAACTTTTTCCGATAGCTCTCTTTGTTACTAAAATTTTGAACAAAAATGAAAAATGGCGATTTTCACTTTTTTCCAATTATCTACAAAACGAATTATTTTTTCGAAATATCGCATCAGAATGTCCATTAGCATCAAAAACTACACAACCTTGGCAATTTAACCGAATCTGTAAGTATAAAAATAACAGAGATAGCCATGCTATCCTACTCAATTTAAGACACCCTGTATATATAAGTGACAGTCAGGCGGCGGTGAACGCAGCAGACAGGTTCCGATTGGCTACGGCGCTTGGTTGCAGGCGAACTCTAGATAGATTAGGTGAGTCTAATAGGGTAATTGTCTGACGACGGCTGCGTGCGGGTATGTGTAAAAAACAGGTTCTGAAAGCCTCTTTTTGTTGCAGCGTCTTGTTTAATGTTGTTTTTCATGTTTTGCGGAATAAATTTTTATGTTAGTCATTTAAACTGTGTTTAATCGAACCCAAAATGCGACCCAGGTAGGGTTTTCATGGCAGATTTTTCTGTTCGTGGGCAAAAATTATGTCAGGTGTTAATGAAAATTTGTATAGGTAATTCTTTAGAATTTAGTGAAGCTGTTCGAGGCTACTGTGTCTCCCAAATTAATATTTTAAAGTCAACATTGAGATTTTTTGTTGTGAGAGGAGTCGAATGTCTACCCGGAAAATAATTACAATTCCAAATTAGAGGTTGATGTTTTGATCTGAGTTAGCTAGACAGGTGTTTTGTAAGTGGTTTTGTGACCGTTTGCCATTGCACATAGCAACATGTTCACAGTAAAGCTGTTATCAATCAGTAAACAAGTGAAAGATAAATGACAAATACGACCCTTTTTGAAGTGGGCCATGTACTCTTTAAACCGTATTTTCAATGGTTTATTCGTTTGCCCAATATATACTTTATTGCAATATTTGCAATATATTTTATTTTTATTTTATTTATTGTCCCTGTCTTGATTTTAGATATACCTCTAGTGTTTGAAGGGTCATTGGGCAATTTAATATCTTTCTTATCTAATTTTTTAGTATAATTCTATAACGTTGTTACGTGAAAATGGAAAATTAATTTGTCTATGAACCGAAAAGGTTTTTTCAAACATAAAACTTTTATATTCTGCGTATAAGATGTTGAATTTTTTACAATCTGAAATTAGCTTACATTAAAATCAATGTCGCTTTTGCAATTACTGTAATAAAAGTTTGATGACGTAAAAAGAATCCATAATTTAATAGGACTTTTTTATACTTTTGACTTATTACGAAACTTTAGCTTGTTTTTTCGCGTATAAATTGGAGCTTATTTGTAGAAGTCGATATCATATTCAGGCAGATTAGATAGCTAAGCTTAAATGGATGTGTTTTTATCTCGTAATGGCGATGCTATCATTCAGCTTATGGCAATCTAAGGATATGCTTCGTTGTTCCCTTTTCTTCTACGGTGTATCAGTTCGTCTTCTTGTAGGCAACATTATGGAATTGGAGCACGCTTGTGTAAATATATATAGGGCTGTGAACCCAAGTGTCCCAACATCTTTATGGATATTACACTACTTAACGTTGGAAGTTATTGGCATAATTCTTCTAAATGGATGCGCCTGTTTTGGTCAACTTGCAGAAAATTTAATTAACGAGCAAGTTGCAGTCTATCAATATTATGTTGTCGCTGCTTCGTTATTCGTAGGCGCTTAGGGATGAAGCGTTTCAAGTAACTCTTAGCGGGTAATAAACTTTGCGATTTCTTTGAATATTTATGTGGCGTTCCTTTTATTGTGGCATCTTTTATTATGCCTATTCCGGGATAGAATAGCGGAAATAATTCTTTTATTATGCTAAACAGCAAGAAAAACACTTGCATTTCGAAAAAATGTAAATGTTTGCTGAAAGTTCAGATTTTAAGATACACTGTGTATAAATTAGCCTTATTTGAATATTTTCTTACATTGAAATTACCATCCAGAATTCTAAAATTTTAACATCAATTTTCCAGGTAGTGTAGTAATTACAATTTCTTGACAAAGATAAGAGAATTTCACAATATAAATTCCTTTGTAGTGATTTCAAAGAGAATGAAAGCACTACAAGCTGCGAATTGCTACGAATATTATTAAAGGAAATTATGCTTACTCTAGATTTCCCTCATTTATCGATCGCATGAATTTATTGACAAGACTTCATGTTATAAATGATTTGTATAGCTTAGCGTTCAAGAAAAAACTAATTATGTTTCCCAATAATTAATTTTAATTTTAATTAATTAATGATAAAAACTAATACTGAACCTCTCAAAAGTTATTTTGAGGCAATTGTAGTCAATTAATATGAACAAAACGTAGATAAAATAATAAAGCGTCACAACATCATTAAATATAATAACGATATCGATTCGACAACGGCGATGTATGCATGCGAAAGATCTTAAATCTTTAAATAATTTGTTATGGCATGCCATTATCATAGTCCTTGCTGCGGTCTTTCGGGTTCGGTAGCTTATAGGCCAGTCAAAATCGACAATAAATCAACAAAACATGATGTATCTCTAATTTTTTAGTATGTTGTTTGGACCCATTAGAGTAGTGTATACTCAAGTTTGCAACTCTCTAAAAGTTGTGGAAAAAGTGTAGTATACGAAAAACCGCGAAATTTTCGGACTTTTTGCAGTGTTTGCGTTATATTTCCTTAACTATGCATTTTTCGACTTTCGTCATTGTATACGTTTTTGAAGAGTATTAAATGTGTAACAATTTGCGCCCAACCCGAGCTCTGTAAGTCAATTAGTTACCGAATTACGGCACTTTGAAGATAGTCGTTCTTTTCCAAAAAGTGAACATTTGAGTTTTACACCTTCTTTAGATCGAAATTGCGGCTAAACTATTGATCCTACGAGTAGAAATTATAAAATAGAAGTTGTAGATAATTTAATTAGCTTTAAGTTAAGCGTAAAGTGGGGTCTGCAGGTCTCGTAGTTCTCTCTAAATCTCAAAAAAACCGATATAAGGTAAAATCGCATTTATCCAGAAATGTTCCAAAAGCTTTTTATTTTTTTGTTTTTTGGTGTGGTTTGGCGTGCAATCATTAAAAAAACGGTGAGGTGTATTTTAATATAAACATAAGTCATAAAAATTGTAGTAGGCCACCTCTGTATCCCTTTTTGCATTTGCAAGAAAGGAGCTCTGGGGCGGGGGGGGGCAAGAAAACAGAAACCGAAAAAAGAAATTACCTGCTCAGAAGTAAAGACTGCAATTTTTCGAAAACTTTTAATGAAGATCAATTAAAATATTTAGAATTGGGTACACACAAAGGTTTTATGTGGAGTCGTGAAACGATTGAAAAAAGAGATGCAACTATATTTTTCTTGTGATGTTAAAGTCTTAAACGATTCGCTCACAAAACTTTCCCTATCCAACAGTATCCGCACAATCCAAGACCGACTGCAAAATACATATACTTTCCAACTGTTGTTCAATTTCAAATTTCGCGGTTCCCAAACTGAGCCAAAATGGCTGCTATTCGCGTTACTTTAACAATCTAGGCCCTAGGGACTTTATGTACAATGATATCATTGCGGCACCTATCTACGACTTACTCAACTTTGATTTGTGCCTTAATTTAAATTTATGAAATTGTTGGATATTTAAAATTGACTCTATGCAGCAAAAAAGTGATTTGACACATTGCTTTTTTATTCCCACACCAAAAAACAAAAGTTAAAAAGTTTGTGGAACATTTCTGGAGAAATACAATTTTACCTTATATCGGTTTTTTTGAGATTTAGAGAGAACTACGAGGCCTGCAGACCCCACTATACGCTTAACCTAAAGCTAATTAATTATCTACAACTCTATTTTATAATTTCTAACCGTAGGATTAATATTTAGCCGCAATTTTCGATCTAAGAAGTGTGTAAAACTCAAATTTCACTTTTTGGAAAAAAATGAAAAATGCAAAGAGGGATGCAGAGGTGGCTGTATTTGCCTGAAAGCAGGTCTCAAATGCTTTGTGATGTGTGCTACCTGCACTGGGGAAACGTGCCAGAACGCTGCTCTTATCATCATCGAAGAGGGCGACGATGACGAGCCTCAAGACAACCCTGACGATCCAGCAATACTGGACTCCCTACCTATAAAGGACCGCGACGACAATCCACCAATAGTAGAGGACCTGCCTGTTAAAGAGTGCAGCGAAAGTGACGGCCCAGAGCCATTCAAAACAAGGAGACGATTTTGATCTATCTTTGATTTATTGGTTATACACCTACTACAATTTTTATGACTTATGTTTATATTAAAATACACCTCACCGTTTTTTTAATGATTGCATGCCAAATTTTTCTTTACCACACCAAAAAACAAAAAAATAAAAAGCTTTTGGAACATTTCTGGATAAATGCGATTTTACCTTATATCGGTTTTTTTGAGATTTAGAGAGAACTACGAGGCCTGCAGACCCCACTTTACGCTTAACTTAAAGCTAATTAAATTATCTACAACTTCTATTTAATAATTTCTACACGTAGGATCAATAGTTTACCCACAATTTCGATCTAAAGAAGGTGTAAAACTCAAATGTTCACTTTTTAGAAAAAAATGACTATCTTCAAAGTGCCGTAATTCGGTAACTAATTGACTTACAGAGCTCGGGTTGGGCGCAAATTGTTACACATTTAATACTCTTCAAAAACGTATAGGTACAATGACGAAAGTCGAAAAATGCATAGTTAGGGAAATATAACGCAAACACTGCAAAAAGTCCGAAAATTTCGCGGTTTTTCGTATACTACACTTTTTCCACATCTTTTAGAGAGTTGCAAACTTGAGTATACACTACTCTAATGGGTCCAAACAACATACTAAAAAATTAGAGATACATCATGTTTTGCGAATTTAGCGATTTTTTGTGTCGATTTTGACTGGCCTATTATGTGGCTGTCAGATTGTAAAATATTGGTAATCGAAGCTCATTTTGTATTTTTTAGTTGAGCAAATACATCGCAATTCTTATTTACTGATGACGGGGAGCGAATGAAGAGGGGGGAGGGAGGGGGATATCTGTAGCGGTTGACTTTGCTATATATTATGCATCTACCACCAAAATTGACGGATTTATGGCCCAGTGGTAAAGCATTGCGTTATAAATCCGGAGGTCGGGTGTTCCAACCTGGGTTGAGGTGAATTTTTCATCTGTGACGGAGATGGAAATTACTTTAGACCAGTTCCGAGCATTCTACCGGCTACTCCGAATTAGGTTTTCCTGCAGTTTTACTAATTCGTAAGGTAAATACCGGAGTAGTATAGACCAACTTAAGACCTTCTGCAGAGGCACCTCTAAATAGCATTATGCGGGTAACTCTGTAATTGGGCGCATGCCTGTTGAGGGCCCAAAACAAGAGAGGGATAATAATAATAAAAAAAAAATATTCGAAAAGATATAAGATATAAATATAAGGTATACATATTACATCTATCTCGATGTATACAGTGTGTTCGAGATAAGAGGGTCATTTTTATTTGGCGAGATACGAAAAATTTGTCAAATATAATTTTATATGTGACACATATAAATAGTTACTTATTAACATAAAAGTCAGGAAAATGACACATTACTGCCGAGGAAATATTGAAGACAACGCCCCTTTGGGGCCGATTACTTTAATTTCCGAATCAAGTAATGTCATTTTACTGACGAGTTTTGTATTACTTTTACCCAAAATCGTATTTTAATATCAAATTACAATTTTCATACGAAACTTTTGATTTGTGCCAATCTGTCAATGA